>NC_142710.1:19236377-19836377 GCF_055471065.1 Atractosteus spatula | reverse complement strand
CATCTGTAAAAGTAGTTTTTTTTTCATTCAGAAAAACAGTATCTCTTACTTATTAGTATCTCCCAGATGTTTTCTTCATGCTCTGTTTTCTTCCTTGCTTAGGCAATACAATAAAAATAATTTCCCATTTTCTTATTCATAATCTTATTCTTTCATACAGGAAATTTCATAAACAGGGCTGTTTCACCCACATGAACCTAGAGATGCTTCTCTTGCCACTGTTCATGATGGAATTAAATAGATTTAATGGACTGATGTCCTTTAGTTCCAAAAAATACAGTGATACAAATATATTCAGCATTTAAGACTTTTTTATTGTATCTTTATTATGATTTGTGTTTTTAAGACAGGAAGAATTGTAAAGCATAGTTAAGGTAATACATACCTCCACCCTGACAGTTCATATTTAGGGGGTGTACTGTATATCCGAGCTGATAACCTGGGAAAATTTCATTGTTGCAGGGGGCAAGGCCAGGCAGAATTCCACCTAGGAGACCTCAGAGAGTTGGTTTTGGGGACCAGCCCCAGGCTGATCAGGCTGCTGCTGCAGAAGTGGCAGAGACTATAGATAGTGGTACAGATGCAAGTGGAGCTCAGGATGACCCTGGGAAGAAACTCAAGTCAGTTATGAATATTAGCAAATTAGCAGCAGGAAGTAAATTAGTTCCAGATCAACCTCCAGATCCTTCTACCTCCCGTTATTCTCCATGGAAAAAAGCAAGAATATTTCCAATGATACTCCAGAAAGTTAAAAGAGATGGCAAAGATTATGCAAAGCTTGTTTCTGCTCGTCGTGTCAATAGTGAAGAGAGCATTGCTAGTGGGTCGTCCGGCAGCAAGGTGATAAATGGAAATTATTTTCAGAAATCAGCAGACGACACAAGCTCAGCAAAGAAACGGTTAGGGAAAGTGCTGAAACGCATCAACATCTCAAAAAAGCTCCAAATGAGGAGGAAATCACAGAGTTCTGTTAGCAGAAGTTCTGCCGCTGGTAGTGAGAAAGAAGAGTCTCAGTCACAAGCAGCCAGTGACTCTGAAATAGAGGAGAAGAAATCAAAAGTTTCCATCAACATCACTGGTGAAAGTGAGCAAGAGGGGAGCGGATCAGAGGAGGAGGGCAGCAGCCACAAAAAAAAAGAATCTGGAGATGAATCTTCAGTCAGGAGTAGTGCGGCACTGTCAACAGAAGACAAAGATTACCTCAAAGTGACATTGGACCAAGATGAAACCAATGAAAGCACAGTTGATTCTGATGAAGAACAGGATGAGAACCTTGAAGACTCAGATGAGGAGAGCAAATCGAAGTCTGAGTCTGGAACTGAACAAGAGGGTTCTGAGGCAGAGCAGGAGTTGCAGGAGACTGAAGAAGATGATGACAGCGAAGACATAAAAAGTGCTGTTTCTGAAGAATCCATTGAAGATCAGGAATCAGGATCCAGGATATCTTCTGTTCGCAGCTCAGCTGGATCCTCCTTTGCTGGCACCAGCAGAAAGTCAATTGAAAGTAGACAAGGGAGTGTAAGAAGCAGTGGTTCAGCAACTACAGAAAAGACCAAAAGCTCACCTCGTAGCAGAAGTAGCTCTCAGGCATCCTCTGATGCACCAACAAGTGAGTCAGAAGTTAGCGAATCAGAAGAAAGCAGATCAACATTTGGAAGTGTAAGTAGCAAACAGTCAACGGGCAGAAGTTCTCAGAAAACCCTGTCAGGCAGTGAGCATAGTTCCAGAAGCTCAAGAACTGCAGGTAGTAGCTACAGGTCTAGATTGTCTACTCTAACCGGAGGATCTGAGGCCACTATAGAAGAAGAAACCGAGGAAGAAGAATCTGCCTCAGAAGAAGAACAGGAAGATGAAGAAACTGAAAGTAAGCACTCAACGGAAGACATGAGTGAAGGCACAATGTCAATAAAATCCACTGTCAGTGAGAGAAGTGCCTCTACTCAGAGAAGCAAAAGCATAAGCAACCAGAGTGTAATTACAGAGGAAACAGAGACAAAGAGCAGTGTGGTTCCTAGTGCAGATGAGGGAGATGGACAGTCAGAAGCAGTCAGAAGTCTGAGTGATGAAGAAGGAACAGTGTCTCAAAAGACATCTGTGAGTAGTCACGTCAGTCAGAGCAAGTCTAAAGCTTCAAGGAGCAGTTTTACATCAGCTGCTAGCGGCAACAGTAGTACAATGAAATCTTTGGTGAGCACCACAAGTTCTAATGCTTCTAAATCAACACAGCAATCACAGTCTGATGTTAGCATGAGTGGTCAAAGCAGTAGAAAATCAGCATCCAGAACAGTATCAGATGACAGCACTCAACAGTCTGTCCGAGGGACACCCCAGGACACAGAAGAGGATGAGGATGGATCGAATGATGGATCATTAGATTCAGAGGCTGAGGGTGACTCAACATCATTTTAAAAAAAACTGGAACCGCTATGTAAGCTGTTATTTTGTGACCCACCTGAGTTGAGTGGTTTGTTTGCTCTATTATCTGTGTGGAAATGTTCTCTCTACTTCCTTTTCCTTATTCATGATGTAAGGTTCTCTCTTGAAATGTCATGAGAGGCAGGAAACCATGGTTGTCTTGCTTACTTTGAGATTCTTTAAGTCATGAGAACATAATGAGAGGATGCATTTCTGACCATCTTGCCTGTTTGGTAGCTAGTTGATGCAAACCAAAGACCTTAGCCAGCTGTTCCTTGAATGATGACAGGATATAAGATTCAATAATATGGCTGTGTAACTTCATTTTCCCACAACCCGTTGTATAAAGAAGTGTCCCCTGCAATTTTAAATTCACTTCCACATACTTTCAACTTGTGTCCTCTGGTTCATGTTTGATTTACAGAATCGAGTCCTGTCATAGTCTTCTCTGTTCAAGACTTAAAAGATGTACTGTAATTCTTTTAGACTGACAGCGTATGCAATTCTTTTAAACTGGTTATTCTGCCCTGGACTGATTCCATTGTAACCTTTTTATAAGACAAGGATTAAAACTACACCACATTCTAAATGAGGTCTACTGCATTATACAATTTTAATATTCCTTAATGTGTGATTTATACTTTAAACTGCATATTTGTTTCCCACATTGGCTCAAAACATAAATTAAGTCAACATAAACACCTGAGACCTTTTCATGAATAACTTTTTCAGTCTTCTCGTCTAATGTATTATCTAAAGTTTCATTAAGAGTTGAAGTTCTTGCTTTTCTTTATTTATGATCAACATCCTGAGCCATACCAAAACTATGAGCTGATACACTCTAGGGCTAGTGAATTATTCAGTATTAGCCACACTACTTTGGCTAATGTAATGTGCCTTACTGAATATTTAATTATTAACAATTTTTTTTGGTCCTTCCTATTTAACTATGTGCTTTGTTATAGTTTTTGTTGTTAGAAAGTTTATAGTTTACACAATAAAAATAATGTTAAACTATAAACTGCAATGTTTCAGTATTTCCATGCATGTGGTTTTTATGCGGTGATTAGAAAATGTCTTGTATATTACTGTACCTGTGCACTAACTGTCCTTTGTTCTTTTATTTATAGTATGGGAGAAAGAAAAGGATCAAGCTAGTTATTGACCGGGAATATGAAACAAGTTCAACAGGGGAGGACAGTGCACCCGAGTCCCAGAGAAACCGTCTGTCCAACATAAACAGTCATAGCAACATCAATGGGAATATCTATCTCGCTCAAAACGGTTCAATTATCAGGACGAGAAGAACAGGCCACTCGAACAACTTCAAATTGAACTCCCCAGCCAGGCTGGGGAAACAATTTAAAAAGCTTGACAAGCTCGCGGTAACTCACGAAGAGAAACTGCCCCTCAATAGTCCACTGCCCATGGCCATCACCTCTAACACTGATGACAATCTGAACAGCAGACCATCTGGCGGCTCTTTAGCTTCAAGCACCACGGGACCAGACAGTATTGCCTCAAGGTCTAATATAGGGAAAGGCCGGAACGACAGACCACGCAGCATGGATGAACAAGAGTCGACTGTTGACAACGAGGACATTAAAGAGCCTTTAGAATCTCAGAGTGATCAGACTCAGTCCGATGAAGAGGAGCTCTGGATGGGGCCTTGGAATAACCTCCACATACCAATGACAAAACTGTGACTTTTTTAAGAAATAAAAGTGATCGTTTTATTATGTAACAAAAATGTTCTTTTTATTGTCTTCAAAAGTAAAAGATTTGTACTGTGCACTAAAGTTGTATTATGGGAATGACACAATTCACTGTATGGGAGAAAAAATGATATTGCACTTGCTTTTTTAACTTTGGTATTCATTTGTTTTCCATTAATTAATTGGATTGTTAAAAAAGTATAATAGAATTACTAACATTAACCCCTTTTGTCAAAGGCAATAGAGAAATTACTGCAAAAGGAACATTGGAAAATACACATCTCTTCTCATTTTAGTGCTTACAAAGATCTGAAAAACTTACTTTTAGTTATTAATTAACTTTTAAGAAAAAACTACTGAAAGCAGTATGGATAATTGTAAAGAAGTAGGACATAAAATAAAGAAGTAAAACACCATTTCTGAGGGATCAATAACCATATTCTTCCATTATTTCTAATGATTGTTAAAGAATTGTATACATTTTTGTATTTATGTGGAGCTCACCTAATGGATTTATGGCCCAGTTTTTGTTTTTTTTCTTTCAATAAAACAATACACAAGTATTTTAGTAATACAAAAATAAATATTTTGCAAAGTGACATGCTTTACTTTTATTTTCATTTACATTGGCATCCTTTCACAGCTAGATCTGTTATAGTATCAAATTCACATTACACTCAATATACTTCAGGGGTGTCAAACCAGTTTCTGAACAGCTTAAGACATAAAGATAGCTGTTTTTAGTTTTTTTTAACATAATCATTTTGACAACTAACCCTATGGATACTTAAAATATTTCTGGAATAAAATCAAATGTATGCAGAAAACATTTGCTTTGTACAATGTCTAAGTTGACATTGACCATTTACTGTGAAAGAAGTAGATGGGCCATAATAGAATTTATAGTGGATAATAATGTCCTTGTTTATATTTTGGGTTTGCTTTTGTTACCAGGCTAAAAGGAATTTTTTTGTTACACTTTAGCAAAGGCTGTATGTATAGAGCATAAGAACATAAGAAAAGCTAATGAGCTAAGGAGATGCTCCAGTTCCACCCATCTAACCTGTTTGGTAAATAGGATCTAATTGATTTAAGGATCAGAGTCTATCAGCATTTGATTTATTCTTATGGCTCTATTGTAATTATTTTTAAATTCACTCCATATTACCATAAACATTTGGTGAAAGTCATGTTTGATTTTTTTATAGTGAAATTTATCAGAGGCCAGTGCTGTTGAGCAGAGGGAAGGATAGTGCACTTACTGTCTATGATGCAACATGAATTTCTGAAAGTATCATAATTTAGTACATTAATTAATATTATAATCATTCATTTTAACATGTCAGGGCACTAGTTGCTCTTATATTCTTCTTAAGATCTTTAAAAAAGTCAGTTCAGAAGAAGCACAGAACACTGCATTAAATTAGCAGAGCTCCCTCTACTGTGTAATGTTTGTAAATTCATTACCGCTCATTATAATTTCTGCATTAGTAAGAATTTTAAAGCATAAGCTGAAGTAACAACACAAGCTGACTACCTCCACATTCGTGACTCATTCTTGTTTGCATTGCTTTGTATCTCATTTTGAATGTCTTGCACATCATCACAGTCCCTTACAGATTTGAAAAATGTGGGTTCTGTTTGATTACATCACAAAAATCCTAAAAGATACAGTGGTGTGAAAAAGTGTTTGCCCCCTTCCTGTTTTCTTATTTTTTTGCATGTTTGTCACACTGAAATGTTTCAGATCATCAAACAAATTGAAATATTAGACAAAGATAACACAAGTAAACACAAAATGCAGTTTTTAAATGAAGGTTTTTATTATTAAGGGGAAAAAAAATCCAAACCTACATGGCCCTGTGTGAAAAAGTGATTGCCCCCCCTATTAAAACATAAATCAACTGTGGTTTATCACATCTTTGGAAAGCTGAGTTCAATTTCACTAGCCACACCCAGGCCTGATTACTGCCACACCTGTTCTCAATCAAGAAATCACTTAAATAGCCTGCCTGACAAAGTGAAGTAGACCAAAAGATCCTCAAAAGCTGGACATCATGCTGCGATCCAAAGAAATTCAGGAACAAATGAGAAACAGAGTAATTGAGATTTATCAGTCTGGAAAAGGTTATAAAGCCATTTCTAAAGCTTTGGGACTCCAGCGAACCACAGTGAGAGCCATTATCCACAAATGGCGAAAACATGGAACAGTGGTGAACCTTCCCTGGAGTGGCCGGCCAACCAAAATTACCCTAAGAGCGCAGCGACGACTCATCCAAGAGGTCACAAAAAACCCCACAACAACATCCAAAGAACTGCAGGCTTCACTTGCCTCAGTTAAGGTCAGTGTTCATGACTCCACCATAAGAAAGAGACAGGACAAAAATGGCCTGCATGGCAGAGTTCCAAGACGAAAACCACTGCTGAGCAAAACGAACATAAAGGCTCGTCTCAGTTTTGCCAGAAAACATCTTGATGATCCCCAAGACTTTTGGGAAAATACTCTGACGAGACAAAAGTTGAACTTTTTGGAAGGTGTGTGTCCCATTACATCTGGCGTAAAAGTAACACAGCATTTCAGAAAAGGAACATCATACCAACAGTAAAATATGGTGGTGGTAGTGTGATGGTCTGGGGCTGTTTTGCTGCTTCAGGACCTGGAAGACTTGCTGTGGTAAATGGAACCATGAATTCTGCTGTCTACCAAAAATGTCCGGCTATCTGTTTGTGACCTCAAGCTGAAGCGCACTTGGGTTCTGCAGCAGGACAATGATCCAAAACACACCAGCAAGTCCACCTCTGAATGGCTTAAGAAAAACAAAATGAAGACTTTGGAGTGGCGTAGTCAAAGTCCTGACCTGAATCCGATTGAGATGTTGTGGCATGACCTTAAAAAAGCGGTTAAGGCTCAAAAACCCTCCAATGTGGCTGAATTACAACAATTCTGCAATAAGATGAGTGGGCCAAAATTCCTCCACAGCACTGTAAAAGACTCATTGCCAGTTATCGCAAATGCTTGATTGCAGTTGTTGCTGCTAAGGGTGGCCCAACCAGTTATTAGGTTTAGGAGGCAATCACTTTTTCACACAGGGCCATGTAGGTCTGGATTTTTTTTTCCCCTTAATAATAAAAACCTTCATTTAAAAACTGCATTTTGTGTTTACTTGTGTTATCTTTGTCTAATATTTCAATTTGTTTGATGATCTGAAACATTTCAGTGTGACAAACATGCAAAAAAATAAGAAATCAGGAAGGGGGCACTTTTTCACACCACTGTATCTAGTGATCTTAAAGTATGAGAAAAAACAAACAGATGTTTAAGTTAAAAGAACAGATTTTGATTAAAATCTCAGTAATGCTAAAGTCAATGAAATACATTCTCAGTAGGGATAGTAATTTAAAGAGTTCTTTCAGAAGATTCAAGCTCCATTTATTGAATTAGAATAATATTTAATTATAATTTGGTTTTTCATCAGCTGTCATGTACTTAGGGAAATTTTCATCAGTAGTTTTAGTTGCCCTCCTCAATAAGTTCATGTCTCAGAGAACATACTGCTCCTTAAACAGAATTGACTGCTTTGAGGGTGAGGTTCACTCACAACATGAGATCCCAATTACATTACACCAATTTGGCATTTATCTGATCAAGGCTTGTTAACAGTGAGTGAGGTGTACAAAACACACCTCCTTAAATACATCTGCTTACTCAACAGGGGACAGAATTAAAAGATCATGACAGAACTGTGATTTCAGCAAACGTTAATGAGGAGTATACAGTATATGTCAAACCAAGCCGTGCTGACTACATGCATACACAATTAAGACTTCTGCGATTATTAATAATGATTTTTGCCTTCTCCTGATACTTGAAAGCTTGATACCTTTGAAAGATTTTTTAAAAATCCAGTAAAAAAAGCTGTGATGGAGCAAAAGAACATTGATGAAGAAATAATGTATTTGAGCATAGCACGGTATTTGATTTCTTGAGTTTAAGCATATTTTTGTTGACAAGCATTTTCTTGTTTACAAACATATCTTTACGCATAAATGAGTTAAACACTGCTTTAGGACATAAAAAATATAAAATGTGTAATTTTAATTTCATGCTACTTTAAATACTGTAGGGATTGCACTTTTCAGTATTAAGGGTTATACTCATGGCCAGGGATAAAGTTTTGAAAGGGCCTAGGTCTAGAGTTTAAGATTGGAAAAAAGGTAGATTTAAAATTGCAGTTAGAGCTAAGATTAGAATTGACATTGGGGCCATGGTTAGCCTAAGGGTTAAGAATTGTTTTACTGTAGGTTATGATTAAGGCTGTAAAATAGATTAGGTATTGGAGGAGGTGAAAAGCAAAAATTTGATTTCCAACACTTAAAGTTTACCACTAAAAAAACACATTAATTTGTATTTCAGAACTTGCACTAAAATAACCCCACAAATAAATTCAGTTTTACTTCGGAAAACTTGTAAAATGGCCAAAACCTAAAATATGTTCCAAAGCACAAAGTTTGACTATGGGCAATAATGAAATCCATTAATAATATTTGTGATTGCTCCCGGTTCTACCCACAGTCCAAAAACATTTTCGGACAAAATGTACTTTATTTCCAAAAAACATCTCACAATAAAACATTCTCACAAAATTAGCAAACATTCTAGCCAGGTATGAACCTCACATGCAATAAAACTTTCCGAACAGGGGTGATTGTCCATTATTAATCCATGCAAGTGGATGGTGGGGCTGGATTTGCACAATTAGAGAGTCTTTCCAAGCCCTACCACTTGCTTTTGTCCACTAGTCCCTGTACAGGGCCCAAAGTCCTTTCCAGCGCTCCCTCGCTATGGAGAAACCCCATTTGGCAAACTTCACGCTTCATCCTCCTTCTGAGGTCCACAAGTATCCTCTCCTCCAGCTCCCTCGCGCCCCACTCTGTGTTGTGCCGGATGAGAGTGTTCCAGTCCAAAAACAAATTGGTAGGTCAATTGGCTTCTGGGAAAACTGGCCTTGGTGCGAGTGTCTGTGTTTGTGTCTGTCTGCCCTGTGAATGACTGGCATCCCATCCAGGGTGTACCCTGCCTTGCACCCGTTCCTTTCCGGGATAGGCTCCAACTCCCTTGCAACCTTCAACTGGAAGAAGCGATTAGAAAATAGATGGATTGATCACCGATGATGATTATAAATAAATAATAAATGCTTAAAGAGAAGTCTGGGTGTACACTAGAAAACTACCAAAGATTGGAGAAAATATATTATACTGTGCTTGTTCAACAAATGGATTAAATTTTACAGAGTCTCCATAACTTCAAAAAAGTTTACTAAATTACTAAGTTAGGGAGAGTCTGTAAAATACCTAACAAAGAATAGAATGTTTCTAAGATAGATGTACCCTTGTAGTGAATGTCAGTTTTGTCACAAAGGGATAAGGCAACATTTATTGAAGACAACTGCTGCAGACTTATATTGATTTATTGCTGGTACCCAAGGTATTGATTTTTCTGAGAGCTGGAAAAACCTTCATATAAGCACTCCGTTGGATACACTGGCAGTAGCTAGAAACTGTTTTGTTTAAAAAATAAAATATTTACTGGAACATCTAGTTTTAAAAGTTCAGAATACAAAATGAGCTTTAAACTCAATGTTTCGCCTCAATATTTATTTTCTCCATAGCGCTAATACGCTGCCTTAGTTCCCGGTGCTGTCGGTTTTAATTGCGGAAGTACTGTATTTTTGCCCAATTCTGTGCAAGAAAAAACGCTACCTCGTCCGCCAGATGCTTTTGGATTTCCATACAGATCCACACGGGACGTCTTTAGTGCGGAGTAATAGCGGGTTTTCCTCAATTCTGCCAAGAAATGACACTGGTAGTAACACTTTACGATTTGTATTTTGCGTCTATTTTGCTGGTAAATGAAATACATAATATTTTATTCCCTCCTAAGTAACATTTTCTGCCATTAACTACTGCTGGTTTAAAATAAAAAATATCCCCAGAAGGGAAAATAAAATAGTATCTCGTTGTTTTCCTTAATATTTTAAAATATCAAACCTGAAGTGATTATTAAACAATTAAATATGGAAATCACGTTATTATTATTATTATTATTATTATTATTATTATTATGTCTTATTTTTAATTACTAATTACTTATTAATTTATTGCGCCTGTTAAAAAGTGTAAAAATTTCTGTTGCAAGTTGAGTTGAGTGTTCTTGATCGCTCAGTAGGTCGCAATTCATATTAACCAAATCGGTTGCCGCAGGACTTCAGGCCGAAGGTTCCCATACCATGGACATTGTCTCTTTTGGCTTTTGTTTTGGCTTCTGTCCGAGTTTTTAATAGTAGGCGAATTGATTTCTCTCTTCTATTGGGGAACAGTTCTTTATGGAAGCCCGTTTCCGCCAGGGAGTTCTTAGACATACCTTCAGTCCTTAAAATGTCGAATGGGATTTTTAATTTTGATCAACCCTGTGTGTACCGTTTTCTGAGGTTCACAAATGCCCTCGTCCGGGTGTGCTGCCTAAAATTCAGCAAATCTCACAAATTCATAACGAAGCAGGCTGATTGTTCTGCTGTTTGTGATTCCCACCTGCATCTGTTCATAATTAATTGGATCACCTATTAAGGAGCTGTTTAGTTAGAACTGAGGTTAAGCAGGGTGAGGAGAGAACCTGCTTAGAGCTCTGAACACGGAAGTTGCTGGAAAGCTTCTATTGTTTACACGTGTTTTACATCTCCTTGAAAACGTGACGAAGCAATGAAAAAGAATGTTTGGATACATAGACAAGAATTTTAAAAAGAATTGTATAATATCTCAATTGAAAGATTTTGCACAGTTTTGATTACTGCATTACAGTAGTAATGACATACTGCTGTTTGTGGATCAGTCCAGAGAAGAGCGATCGAAGACATTCCTGAGCTTAAAGGCATGCCCCCCACTGAGGGCTTAAAGAGTGTATGAGGAGACCCGATACAAATATTTTTAGATTTTTTTTTTAAGATGATGAAAAATGTCAACCGGGGACACTTCCTTGGAATTAATTGTGAAACATGAACCAAAGCACACAAGAGTAAACTGTGGGTAGTATTCTTTTAGTAAACTGAGTACAGGAGACATTTTTTCTTCACAGAGGCTGGTGGGGCGTGGAACAAGCTAACTAGTCACATTGTTGAATATCCTGGATTTTTTCAGGAGACTTCTGGAGGAGATCTTCAGTCAGTTAACTACTTGCAACTAAGTAAATCACATGAGCAATATTAAAGTTTCTATTTAAGGTCATGCCACATCTAAGTAAAGTTTCACAGGCACTGTGATGCTAAAATTAGAATTTATGTCAATAAGGATAGCAAAAAAGGTGGGTAATTCCATAAGAAATCATACAGTAGTTCTTAGACTGCTGGAATATAATGTCTAAATAGAAATTGAAAAGTTTCTTTTCTTCAACACAAATGACAAAAGAGAATCCTTTGAAAGAAGTGCACTGTCAAACTGTCATGTTACATTCAGTGTGAAATCACAGAGACAGTGGCATGTTGGAAAAGATTGTCATTGTTGTAGCAGCAGATAAATGTAAGCAGTGTTGCTTGATCATTATCTCAATGAAAACAAAGAAGTGATTCTCAGAAAGAACTACCAAGGACAGTATGTTCACTTGAATTAAAGGCTTATTTTACCTGTTTGCAAGTGAAATCACATATTCATTACTATATTTGACTGAAATCTACAATATTGATCAGCCATTTGATATGTGTTTGATCTTAACAATTATGTGGTTTTGTGGTGAATAGTTTATCTTTGCATACATCATTCTCCAAAATGGCTTCTTTGTAAGAAAAGGATTGCCAAAAGTAATACTGGACCACGATGGCAGGTGTGTGGTGTTATCACATAAATGTGCAGTATAAGATGTTTCTGCACATTAACTCTTCCATCTCCTTCTGAAACTGGGATGAGATCTTTTTTTCTCTGGCATCAATGTGCTACTTTTGCCATTACACACACCAGTGTTGCACGTCAAATGAGAATCCTGCCCTGGAACGTACTGTTGTTTAATATCATTTGTCTAACTTAATGACCAGAAATATTCAAAATACAAAATATTCTTCATGGAACCATAGTAGTGCTCCAACATTTTGTTTGCCTATTTAATTGCTTCTCTACATTGTGCAAATTATCACCTCAATTTTCCTCAGTTTCACTTGGCTAAACCCACTGTTCAGAAAGGTTTCTTACAGTATGTACTGGAGATTCCCCAATGGGAGAGCATTCATTGAAATTGTTTATACTTCTGACCAGCCAATCCATCATCTGAATCATAGTCAACAAGGTGACCATAAAATGTTATCTTCAACATCACATACATCAGAAATAAGCATTACTTTGTGCAGATATTTTACTTCTTCCCAGCTACTTGAGGTGCTGATGGTGAGTTTAGAACAAAACTTTCCAAGATAGCACTCAAACCTCAATTTACTTTCTTAGTATTTCTTAGGGGCCACAGCAACAGGTTTCCTGCTTAAAATTGTACAAAACCTTTTTTATTACTGAGAGTCCTTTAAATACTCTTGAACTACTTAGAAACTTTTTTCCCTTTCACTTTCTCAAATGCTACAGAAGGTCTTCTAGCAGGCATGTCTTTTTTATAACAATCACTGGTAATTTTATAATTTGCATGAGTGTCAGGTCTTTTAATTTGTGTTGGGCAGGACGTGGGAAAACCAAGGTTTTTTTAATTTTCTCCTTGTGCTATATTATAACCCATCCCCTTGCTCTACCACCAGTCTTCATATAATTGGTCATAGCTGCTACCAGAGGTTGCACTGTAATTGGCATTCCTCATGTATTAATCTGAAGAACATCATACTTAAAAACAGTCTTTTCAAAGGAATCATATTTTTGAAAATCTGAAAGTTTCATATTAATTTCTAACCAACCTCAAAGAAAAATAATCGACCGGCCTTGCAAAGAGATTTTAAATGTGTATGTATAGTTAAGGATGTCTGGATAGGTTCAATAACGACTTAAATAACTGATGTAAATGAGCATATTTCAGAAGCTGTCTGAGTTATAAATGTGAAATTGTGCTTCAAATTCTTCTTCCATGAAACAAATGTATCCACCAACTATCAGGAAAGAGGTAGTCCTGCTAAAAATGAGAGGTAATCATGAGAAAATCAAGTTGATTTCATGTGGATTGACCCAAGTATTTGTAAAGTTGTCATTTTTACTTTGAAAGGAACAAGTAAAGGTTTATTCCATGCTGAAAAGAAAAGAGACAACATTTCAGTTGTGAAGCTTTCTTCAGGTGTGAAGGAGAGAGAAAAACTGGTTTCAGCATGGATTAAACCTTTACTTGTTCCTTTGCAGTCTACAGTACGCATGCTGACACATCTACCTACTTGAAATTTTACCTTTATACTATGAAGACCTTGTCTGTTAAATAGGTACATTCACCAATCTTATAGTGTCCCAAGATGGCTCCATATTTTACGATGGAGTCTTAAAATAACAAGATTTCCTTAAATGGAAGATTTGTAAATTTCAGGCATATAGAGCACGAATTATTTAAACAAGATGGATGAGGCCGCTTTCCATTTTTAATCAGTGAGTTGCAAGCTGATATGTGTAGTTATTCTTTGGAAAATAGACTATTTCAATGAAATAATTGTCACTGTTTCGTGTAGCCCGCTTGGCTTACAGTTTTCTTCAGCACTCAGCCATGTTCCCCTGGATTCTACACCCATGCAGGTGCAATGAGAGATATTCATTGTCACACTGATAGTCCAGTAAAAAGGAAAGGGAAACATTATTTTCACAGTTTTTTGTTCTGTTCAAAATATATACCTCACTTTTATGTCTGTAATGAAGGTGATGAGAATCTCTTGGTCACTGTCACAGAGAAAAGTGACGTTTCACCATTTAGAAAACAAATCTTTCTGTTGGGACTTCAAGGTTGTACAATACAATCTGAATAGTAAAATAAATCATATGGAAGTGAAGAAAAACTTGGACCAGAGTTCAATTTTGGAAGTGTCAGGAATTGTCATAAATGTACTCTTAGTAATCTTCACCAGAATGGCTGATGGTACACTGTCTTTATTGCCTGGAGCGTTTATCTTTTCTGACACCTCATCATATCAATGTTCTCTTCATGAAATTGCACGGCACTTCTAAAAAGCTACAAATCAGATTCATTTTTTGACTTCCAAAATTATATGTTTTTGATCCTATAAGTACAAATAAATGGAATTAACAAGCATCAAAAGCTTGGAGCACAAATTATAATCTCACAGTTAACATACCTTAAAAGACATGATGTAATTTTTGTATTGTTGATAAATATGACTATTCTGCAAGTTGTTGATTAAGATTATACAGTTTACATAATGTAATATTTTTAATTTATTTTTTAAGCAACACTTTCTCTGATCAAGGCATCCAGTGTTTAGGACCTTACATTGGTGTAAGTAGTCACTTAATGTTTCTGTAAATATGTTGAATTCTGAGAGACAACATATTTAAAAAAATACAAATGCTGTTGGTTCTTACACATGTTATGTTTTTAACAAACCAGTATATATTGAGCTGAAATAATTATTGTCATGATGACCATGAAAAGTCATTGAGCAGAATTTAATTTCAGGCAGTAGAGGGCGTATATTGCATTGTGTACATTGCATCAGTCCTTCTTAAAGTATCAAGATCAGTGAGTGCTTTTTGCCACCAGAGGGACTCATTGCGCTAATACAGATCTGAGGAAAGATGATTTGCCTTCTGAGCAAAGCAAAAGGGAGAATTAGTTTTTATAATAGATCATAGGTATAAAGATATTCTTGGATATTCTTGGATGCAACCCTGCATCTAAAATAATTCCTGTATCATCTTAAAAATGGATTCAAATATGTGAAACTGATAGTTAAGCAATGTGACTCGGCTATAACTAATTAATAGTAATATAAATAATAATAATAATAATTGCTTACACTTATATAGTGCTTTTCTGGACACTCCACTCAAAGAGCTTTACAGGTAATGGGGACTCCCCTCCACCACCACTAATGTGCAGCATCCACCTGGATGATGCGACGGCAGCCATAGTGCGCCAGAACGCTCACCACACATCAGCTATCAGTGGGGAGGAGAGCAGAGTAATGAAGCCAATTCATAAATGGGGATTATTAGGAGGCCATGATTGGTAAGGGCCAATAGGAAATTTGGCCAGGATGCCAGGGTTACACCCCTAGTCTTTTCGAGAAACACCCTGGGATTTTTAATGACCACACAGAGTCAGGACCTCGGTTTTACATCTCATCCGAAGGACGGCGCCTGTTTACAGTGTAGTATCCCCATCACTATACTGGGGCATTAGGACCCACATGGACCGCAGGGTGAGCACCCCCTGCTGTCCCCACTAACACCTCTTCCAGCAGCAGCCTTAGTTTTTCCCAGGAGGTCTCCCATACAGGTACTGACCAGGCTCACACCTGCATAGTTTCAGTGGGTTTCCAGTTGTGAGCTGCAGAGTGATATGGCTGCTGGCCTTTATGTTAATTTTTGTAGTACTTTTGTAGTCACAAATCATATTCAGACCTAAAAATATTTCCTGTACATATGTTTTTTCCCCATTACTCCCCATTATTGCCTAATTACTTTTTCTTACAATATTTACAGGGTGTTAAATGTAAAACAAATAACAAAAACGTAGTGTCATAGATTGTTAAAACTAATGCCATCAGCTGCCAAGTTTGTATTTTTTGCTGTTTTAGACACTGTTACATAACTGTACCAACAGTCTCTTACATGATTACAGCAAAAATAACACTAGAGACTTCAGTATTCTTTTTATCAAAAACCAACAACTCATAAAATAAATCACATTAATGTATCCTAATGTGAAACCCAAGCTCTACCTTAGAACATTTAAAGCTAAAAATTGTAAAACAATTCTTCAACATAGAAGTGCAAACATTGTCCAGTTCTATTATGATCACAGGTCCAATTGATAAGTACAGGCGTTTTGAGAACAAAAAAGAGTAATGTGGATTAAAGTTTAGTTACAGTGATACAGTGTAATGTGGGTAAGTGAATTTTCAAATCCACAAATCAAATTTGAGCAAGTAACATCTGTATCAGAATAATCACTTTTTCTGGAAAGTAATGTGCTTTCATTATAATATAGATAGAAAATGCACAATGCAGTTAAATGCCACAGATGCCATTAATTTTTGCTTCCCTTGCCTTTTTGTTGAATTAATAAGTTTGGGGGTTTCTTGTTTTGGTCACATATTTTTCTTTGGCTTCTTTAATTTTGCAGTCATGAAACATAATGAACATAAAATCCAAACACTCCAGTGGTTTAATATCATTGATAACGGAAATTTAGGCACCATAATGTTTTGAATAGAAGGTCTAGTGTTGTCAAGATGAACATGAAGGGTTTTTTTTGCTTTTCCTTTCATTTTGATTTTTCTTTCACTTAGTTGACAGTTTGTAGCTTAGTGCCTTACATACTCTATCCATGAAGACAGCTGATACTTAATTTGGTTTAAAAACACAAGAAAAGTTACAAACAAGAGGAGGCAATTTGACCCATTTATCTCTTTTAGTTGCCAGTTCCTAATTGATTCAAGGGTTTCATCCAGACATTTCATGATAGAAAACAGGATATCAGTGTTGACATGGCAGGGTTGCTTGTTACAAACTCCCTCGGCCCTTTGTGTAAAAAAAGATCCTCCTGCTCTCAGTTTTAAATGAACTTCCCCATAGTTTCCCCTTGTATCTTTTGGTTCATATTTCAATGTTACTTCTGAGAAAGTGCCAGGTTGACATTTTTCAGTCTCTTTGAAGATTTTAATATTTCAGTCGGGTACCCTTGTACTCTTCTAAGGACTAAATAGTTCTTTCTAACTTTTAGTGTTGGACATTCTTTTAAACCTGGAAATGTAGCTAGTTGCTCTTCTCTGAATTGATTCCAGTGTATTCAATAGTTTAGTTTACCAGTGCATTCTACAATTTTAACATAACATTCTTCAATTAAAACTCTGAACATTTATCTGCTGTATCTATCCTGGTATTCTTCACATACTGCTTTTCATATCCCACTTTCCAAGCTAATTCAAGATATTAAAGAGTACATCCATTCCAGGAAGACATTGACCTTCATTTTCATTTGGGGGAGGGGGTGTATAAGATTAGAAGATTAAAATAATGTAACTTTAAATACCTAAAACTTTTTCATTCGTTACTCAGTCAAACTCAATGTTTCCTATCTTCAGTTTGTGTCTTATAGTTCTGCCACCTGCAGGTCACACTCTGCACTTGCCTACAATATACATTGTAAGTCACATGTTCGCCCAGTCTTTATACTTGTCCCGCATGGCACAGGCATGTGAAATTAATAGATTGCCCTCAGATAAAATTCTATAAAGCTATAAAAGGTGTGTTAGCCATGTGTGTTTCTTATGTCAAAGATTCATAGTATTGATTTTTACAAGATTTTTACTTGACACAATGAAAATGCCAGTGTTTTTTTACGATGCTGTAGTGGTAAAATGTCAGCTTGATACTGAGCATAACATACTTTTTAAATCAGGTTTAGTGAAATAAGTGATGAATACAGTAAATGAATGAGTAAGCAATATGTACTTGTGTTGTATACGTGTTTGATTCAGAGATTGCAAAATCACATTCCAGAGCACATTACAGCTCTCAGATGGCTTCCTGTTGTTTGGCTGCTTCTCCTTAGTGTTTTAGGTTTTTTTTAGTCCAACAGGATGGTTATCACTAAGTATAGGAGGTATTTTTATGAAGATCCCATGGCACTTCCAGTGATGCCTTTAGTGACTGAAATAGGTAGGTAATTTCCATATCTGTGCCACATTGGCTCATTGAGCCACAGTTTATCTGGTTTCTGTGATGTTGAATGGGCAAAAGAGCATGTGACTCTCTGCTCCCCCAGGACGGGACACTGAAATAGGGATGCCTCGAAACGTGGCTCGGCGAATTCCATTATAATGACTGGGTGAAGTGTTGTCTAAACCGATATTTTGCATTCACTGAGAAATAAGAACCACAGTGCAAGCACTTAAGAGCTATTTTTAATCCTTGAGTATTTTGTCAAATTGAATAAAGCTTACAGCTCTTACTGTATTCCATATACTTTTATTAATATATATATTACCATAAACTTCTTTTAAGCATGGATCAGTTTGGATAAGGAATCAAGTTTGTGTAATGTACAACTTCAGGGAGAAAATAATGCATACAGTACCTCCAAGTTTGATGCAAGGAATCTGATTCACTTGTTGCATTGTTAATTACAGTATTAGCATAGAAAATGCTGGGTTTTATGTAACACTCCATGAAAAGCCATTTTGAATTTTGAAAGCACTCACTGTGTGCATGATAGACAAACCTATGTATTCAGGTAAAAAAGCTTTTAGGAAACAGATTTTGGATTTGTTCATCCTTAATCCCTACCTAATTATAGGCTGCTAAACTGTGAAGTCCTGTGCTCCACCCTTTACTGAACACTTTGTTCCTCTCATTCATTTTGGCCAAAGTCCATGATTCTTCTAATGCCTACAATAAATTAAAATATTTCCCTGTGCTGATGTTACCTTGTACTTAGTGGTAGCTTTGCCATCTTTTAGCATAGGTGTTTTTCTTCTTTGATCTGATGTATTATCTGTCTGCTTCTAACTTCACTGCTTCTAACTTCAGTGAGATGATAACACTCTTATTCCCAACTATAGTAAATGATGGCACCTTTTTCACTTGCTTAAACATGGTTTAAAAATGTTGCAGGTCACTTGGGTCATTAATTTCAACGTTTGCCCTAGCAGCCAGCATTCGCTGGTTCTTTTAGTTGTTTGCTTACTAAAATTATTTTATGCATTCTTATGCATTCTTCAAACTCAGAGCTTTGCACTATTTCGAGCTGGTTTTAGTCATTAAAACAACTAAGTGTTAGCTTTAACTCAATTTATTCTCTGCTTGTTTCATTGTAGTTGTCTTTCTCTCTCACCATTTTACTGATCTTGGTACCCTCCTGGTTTTATTTGATAATTATATGTTGTGTTGTTTTCAGCCCTTTTGAAGTTGATTGTGTTTTTCTTTAGCTGCCAACAAAATGAATAAATAACGTGCTGTATGCTGTGCTTTCTACAGATTATGTCTGGATGGAGAAAACAACACAGGAGACAGCAGGGATTCAATCAGGGACTCATCCTTTCAAAGAAGACAGAAAAGAGGCAGGTATTTCTAAGGTACTGTGAAGTGGCGGTGTTAATGTACAGTAACTGGTACTTAGCTAGCTTTGTTTAGGCTCATGCATGGTTACCTTGTCTACTGAAGGCAATGATAAACATGGGTGTGCAGGCCTCTGCTACCCCCTACACCCCTAAACCTCACTGGCTTCCCCTCAGTAGTGCGTCCATTGGCAGGATTCCTAAAGCCAAAACAGGGATAACAGCAATTCTGTCACAGACCCTGATACTCCATTTCTGGAGGAAACCGACAGCCTTTGCTTTTCCTGTGCCAGGCTCATTATTTTTTGCCTCTCCATGTGTTACTGAAGTGGTCCAATGGATCTTCTACCCTGCATAGGATTGATAGATGCATAGAGGATGTTCAGGGTATTTCTCTCCAACGCTGCATGACACTCATGTGCACTGGACTCCTCTGGTAGGCCATTCCTTGTTGACATCTGAGCATGTTACCTACAGTTGTAGGTCTGGTGGAATCAATCCAGTTGCTCAAATGATGTTAGGATGGCTGTGGCATACCCAGACGTTACCTGGTATAAATCTTCTGCCTTGGTATAGGAAGGAGTCATGTACGATTAAGGCTTTAGCACTTACCTGGACTGGAGAAGGTTCACTACCACTTACAGTACATCTTGTGGCTATGCACCATGAGCAGCCAACCAAGTCAACAAAAAATAATTTGTGAAAAAACAAAATAAGAGCAAATTTAATAAGGGGAAGCCAAAGAAAGTACAAACAGATGAACAGCTGGCCAGAACAAAACTCAACCAACCACCCAGGCCAAGTTATAAACTATAAGCCCCGCTCCGGGACCTCTTGATGGACAGGGATCCTCCATTTTAAGGGATGGGTTAACAGGATCTGTAACCTGACTCAAGATGGCAAAACAGATAGATACAAAAAAACCTGTTACAACAGGTAATGCACAACAAAATACATACAGTATAATACAAAATTAACACAGCCATTGATACTACAAAAAGAACTATATACAAATGTCCTATGACAGGCCACAAGGCAGTGCAACAAGGCCCTAGCAAAGCACTTAGTCACATTACGTCCCCTCTTTTCTGGAAGTGAGAAGTCCTTAAAAAGAAAAGTGACATTAGATTGACGTCAATCCACGAAAACTAATCTCAAAACTGTCAAAACACTCAAGGCAGTCAGAACAGTCAGAGAGTGCTTGTTTTTTCCACATCCCTTACTATCTCACTCACTAGTCCAGGGTTGGGTGTCGGGATATAAAGTCTGATTTGTAGCACTAGGGTGATAAATAATGTTGAAATCATAAGCTTGCAGCAGCAAATACCACCAAGACAAACAATGATCACTGTCTTTCATATTATTTAGCCATAGTAAGGTCCAGTGATCCATTTCAAGGATGAAGGATCTTCCCAACAGGTAATACAGAAATGCTCTAATGCCCATTTGATGGCTAGGCATTCTTTTTCTTGGTGGAATACAGAGTCTCCCTGTGTAGTAATTCCCTGCTGAGGAATAAAATGGGATATTCCTGTTCACCAAAACTCTAGACTAGCACCACCCCAATGCTATGCTCAGAGGCATCTGTCTGGACCTTGTAAAATCAAGGCTTTTGAGTATAGGATCACCAGTGAAGACTCATCCATGTGGGACTAAAAATCATCACATCATCCAGATAGGCGGCTGCTAAGGCAGGGCAGTCAGCTAGGATACGACCCATCCTCAGCTGAAAAGTAGCCAGTCTTCCATGGAGTCCAAAGGGCATTACTTGGAACTGAAATAAGTCAAAACGTTTTTGGAAGGCTGTCAGCTCTCAGGATTCGGGAGTAAGAGGCACTTGCCAATATCCTTCCTGATATCCAATGTTGTCAGGAAAACTGCCTTTCTAATCAGTCTATCATCTTATCAATCCTAGGTGTGTAATAATCTCTTTTTTGGGAACCAGCAATATAGGAATGCTTCAGGGACTTTTAGAAGGTTCTATGACCTTGCGATCAAGCATGGCACTGATGGCACCTTTGTGGCTGCTGTAGTTAATTATGGAATCCGATACCTTCTCTGGCGAAAACAAGTCTACTTAAATTGGATGTAGTGTTTAGTGGTGGAAGTGAGTGCAGGTCGTTCCTTGAAGAGGTCTTTGAACTCCTGTAACAAATTGGACAGGCCATCTTTCTCAGGCCCCTCAGGTGATTAATAACTGGCATAGAAGGTCTGGGGCCACATGGGAAGACTTCCTTGGGTTCTTCATTGTCCATAGCATGGCACACAAACAGGGAGGGTTTGGTTGCTGTAAGTTTTCTCCAGAGTTTGAGCAGATTTATATGAAATTTGTTTTTCCTGTCTCTTGAAGTGAAGTTCATAGTTATCTTGCTGCATTTTCCTGCAAACTTCATAATGTCCCTGCCACTGAGCTGGTCTCTGGCACAAACTTCCTCTGCATCATTCTAAGTTGACAGGTTTTGTCTGAATCAGTCCACCAAGCCATTTGTCAGTGCATGGTAGTACTAGAGCACAGAGACTTAATGTTAATGTTGTTAAGTTAACAATGAGGCCTGACTACCTGTTTAGCCGTGACAGATCAGAGTGGAAAAGTGTTCATATATCGTGCGGCATAATAATAGACAATCAAAATAAAGAGGTTTTCTGAAATGCTGCATTGTAAAGGGCAAACTATGTCCATTGCAATGTGTTTGAAGGGAACATCAATGAGTGGTAGTGGAATAAGAGGTACCTTATCTGAGTTTTGAGAGGTGAAATATACAGACATTCCTTACACGACTTACAATGCTGCACCACATTTTTGTACATTCCAGACCAGAAAAATTGAGCAACAATGTGAAAAATTCTTCAACTGACCTAAATGTCCTGCCAAAGGAACAGTGTGTTCCAGACAACACTTTCTCTCATTCAGATAGAGGTGACAATAGCTGTTTACCACCCTCACTTACCAATTATTATTCCGACCGACATTAACTATTGATGATTTAACACTGTTATGATGACATCTACACAGTTATACTTATTTTCATTTCTGTGGATACAACAAGTTGTAAGTTCTGTATTAAAAACTTTATCAGATACAAAAGATTGATTCACTAAAGTTTGCCTACTACAAGTATCGACTAACGTGTACAGTGACCTGCCCTTTCTGAGGAAATAATTATCACCTTTGTGAACTTTTCTACCTCAACGAAAACATGTAATAGCTCCTGCCGACTTACTAATACGTGATTTGGATGGTTGGGTATTTCGTGATCAGTTAGAAAAATGTAACTGAGACTGGGCAAAAGACTCAGAACTCCCTGCACCCCCAGAAGAAACTGACTTACCGGCTGGCTTCCTCACGGACTGAGATGACCAAGGCAAAGAACCGAGTGAATGTTGATCAACTCTGTTTCTGCCGAGTTTGGAGGAAGACATCAGACTGCTGAAAGACATCCTGGCCAGTAACCGGCATGTCCAATCCATCTCTTCATCTTTGCTGGCAGGACAGCAAGAAACTGCTCCACAATTAACTGATCCAGGATTTCCTCTGTGGTATAAATGTTGGGTCGAAGCCATCGGTAACAGGAATCACATAACCTTGAGAAGAGTTCCTTTGATGTTTCCGCCACTGATGGCGTTATTTCTCTGAAGTTCCGATGATAAGTCTCAGATGAAATTTCAGTTTTAGCCAAAATAGTCTCTTTTAAGCTATCATAGATCATGCAATCCTGAACATCCAAGGGCATGAAGACTTGTTTAGCTTTTCTCGTCAAGAGTCCAGTCGATTTTGCAGTCCAGGCATCCCGAGGTAAATTACAGAGCTCTGCCATACATTCAAAAGTCATTAGATACAGTTCAATATCATCTTTGTACTTTAACAAAATGACTTGAAAGTGTGTCAATGAAAAAAACAGAAGTCAGTATTGGAGCATCCATAAACAGTCCACTGGGCTGTGACTATATAAGAAATGAAAGAATTCCTGCTTGCAGTGAAGTTGCAGTTAACAATGGCTGCAGGTAATTTTGTAGAGAATGTAGTTTGGGGTTGCACTGATGAGCTTTGCATCGACTCCCTCTCCTACTGTGAAGCGGCTGCAGCTGGTGGCTGTGAAAATGTTGAAGCTGGAGCTGCTGAAGGATGAGAATCAAATATAATGCTAGAAACATCCTTCACAAAGTCCAGCTGTTGCACTGACTCTAGCTGTTTACCATGACCTATATTATGCCCATCTGGGGCATCCAAGCACTTTTCCAACCACTGGAACTTCCTGGAACTTCCAGTTCAGCAAACAGTGCTTTCAGGCTTGCTTCTCTCCAATCACAGGTATAACTTGGCACCAAGTTTGCTGTACAGTGCGATGTTGTATCTCCAAAAATGACCATGTTCTATAAACATAAAATGGGGGACTACAGATCTAGCTAATACTTGTCTCAGAAATATTGGTAACTGTTGGTTAAAGTCTGCACAGAAATGTAGCCCCTCTTCTGCATCCACCATAGCAGCCTGCCCCCTTCTTCTCCAACAGACCACCGACATTTAAAGAAAAGTCACAATGTAAGAAAAGACCAAAAAAACAAAAACAAAAAGTTTTTACTCCTAACACCATATGTGATTTACTACCAATCATAAGCAGGCACCCAAATCAACACAAAAAAGCACTGCACCATCTGAAAAAAGAACAAAATAAGTGTAGATTTATTAAAGAGCACAACCAAACAAAAGAAAACTCAACCAATTTCCACTACAGCATCTAGGACAGGTTATATACTATAAGCCCCACCCCCCAGGTTATCTTGATGGACAGGTGAGCCTCCATTTTAAAGGATCGGTTAACAGGCTCTGTAATTTGGCTCAAGATGGTGGAATATACAAGAATATACAAGTTGACTCAAGACAACTTTATGGATCCACAACAGGTAAAGTACAACAAAATACAACAATACATACTGTATAATACCAAAATAACACAGGAATTGATACTACAGAAAGATCTATTTAATAATGTCCTATGACAGGCCACAAGACTATGTGACAAGGGCCTAGCACAGTCTTTCGTCATACATCTCCAAAAAGGTGTATGTTTTAATTCCTCGGGTTCTAAAAAGGCACAGGGTTGAATATTGAAATGCTCTCCTTAGGTTTAACAAATTGTCATTATTATAGGGATCTGAGTTATGAACCAAAGTTATGTTTAAATGGCTTTTTTATTTAAATCTACAATAAATTAAATAAAAGTTGTTTCCATAAGTTTTATTTACTGTAATTACTCAATGCTCTGGATTCAGGAATACCACTAACTGATTCAAGCCATCAATTTTTTTTTTATTTATTAAATAACAGACTTAGGAGGATTTTTTGTTATTCTAGAAACTAAATATTCTATCTCTATTAAAGATACTAATATATTGATACCTAATTAATGGTATCAATTAAATGGTTATGCGATGTCTATAACTTCTAAGGAATGTAATTGGCATTTAAAACATTTCATTTTTTCTTGTCAAGATTCAATTTCACTACAATCTGATTTTTGTGTGATCCCAACATTAAATATAGCTTAACAGTTCTGTTTTCCTTGGAATTTTTCTGTAATGCAGCATCATTATTTCTATTGGTTACTTTAGTTCATATTAATCTAATCAGATTGTAATGCTGCATTTTAGAGTCTGCTTAATTTAACTTTTAAAAACATTGTTGAAATGTAATGAATTCCTTATTTTAAAAAACAGCATTTAATCTATATTTAAAGTTGTGTGAAAGAATTTGATGGCTAAATATTTTTGTTAAGATGCTTTTGAGTTGGATTTATGTTCTTACAGCATATTAAATGCAATCCTTTAAAGGAACAAGAATAATATATTCTAGCACATTTATCAAAGTGAATTAACAGTACTGTTAAATTTCTGTGCAGGCTAAGTATAGCCTTAAAATGTTATCATTTTACCTATCATTACAACGTAGGATCTTTGCAGTCCTTTTTTTTTTTGGTCAGGCATCTACAGTATCTTGATAACCTTCCTATCTGAGAGATGGAAGCCCTTATCTTCGGATACAGGATGTCCTCCTGCATTTTTTGGTCTATTTAAAATATTTCCTTTTTAGTGCAAATAAGACCCTTTCTAGTTTTCCAAAGTATATGGTGTATGGTTTATAGCTCTTTATAATTTATTATGTATAAGCTGTTATTTCTGAGATGTACTTAATCTGTTTGAACCCAAATTAGACACACACCATAAAAAAAGGTTTATTCTCTGACATCCCACCCAGGTTTTTCATTATTCAAGAAATGTGGGGTGTGTAGAAAAATATAATCTCCACAGTCTCACACATCTAATGAAGGGGTATGTAATAAATGTCTTCTAAGGTTTAAGACTAAGAAACCCCATTGATACTATGCCATTTTTAAACTAGTGGTGTAGGATTTTCTCTATATTAAGTGAATGTTCAGTTATCATTAACCCCATTACTCTACACTGTCCTTTTTCTGTCAAGATTTAGATGATTGCATTTCAAGTCTGATTGCTTCTCACCCTGCAAAGAACTGGGTTTCATTTCAGTTTCAATGAACACTCGGAAAAAAAATTAAATTATATAGTGTATAGCAGATTGATTATTGGACTCTGGCAATAAGATCTTGGCTGTGCACAGTAGATCTGCTTAAAGTATAAATCAATTCAGTGTTATTTACTTCATTACTCATGTGGTGACAAGCTGTGCATTTTACAGTAAACCTTTTTACCCTACAATGTTACTTTTTGGAGAATGGAAAGTAAGGGTGTCTTTGTAATGGTGCCAGTGGGTCAGACATTATGTGGCTCATATAAAGGTGTCTGTGGCAGTGAAAATGTTTGTGGTTAGTACAGATTCTAATGAGCATTGAGTTATCAAGAGAGAAAAGTTAAAAAATTTCCCATTACTAACACTTCATTCACGGTCTGATAAATTTACCGCTTCTTCTGAGACTGGAAAAAGTGTCACAGTGCTCTTGAAAATTCCTTGAAAATTGGTCTTTGTTTCAGTTGTAGGAAATGGTTTTGGTTGTGTAGTTTCTAACCTTGTTGCTTTTACAGTACAAATGATTCCAGAAATATAAAATACCAGTAATCCTTTCTTCACCACAATAAGATAAAGCTTGTCTGCGCTTATTAATAATTGAAAGAGCGGGTTTTATGGTGTAGAATCCCAAGGGAACTGGATTAACCCTTCGTTTTATTACAGGTATTATAATTTTTACATACTTTTGTGAATTTGAGACATGCTTTTTTGGTGTTAGTTAAGTCTGTTGTCAGATATGAACTTGTAATAGGATAGTCAGATTGTTTAGCATTGTCTAAATGTCATTTGTGACACATTTAACTCAAAATATTTCCAGAAATGTTTTCAGTCATCATAGACAAGACAAGATACAGATGCTACAGACTGCAGGGAAAAAAATCCAACATCGAAAAAGCTGAAAGACGTCAGCACCTATATTGGTAATATAGATTCAGCAGAGTGTCTTGGAAAGAGAAAGATTACAAGAAAAAACTTTTGTGGCTGAAGTATTTGGTGAATTTCAGATAAATACAGACTTCCTTAAATTTGACCATCTGCCCTTATTAGCAGAGTAAAAGCCTGATCGCAGTATCTTACACCCTCTAACTATTTACCATGAACTTCACTATGTCTAGAAAAACATTTTACTCTAATGACAAAAGATTGTGAGGGATGACTGATTCTGTTTTAAAACCTTAGAGTTTATTTCAACTGGCATGGATAAAACAGAAAAAGAGTAAAGTATTATTGTCTTGGCATCCTAAAAATAAGAAATGTTATAAATGAGAGTGGTCAGTTTGGTCTATCTAGCCCATTTCATTTCAAGTAGTGTACAGTAACTCTGATTACAGGAGAAGCTCTCAGGGATGATAAAGATTCTCCCTTTTTTATTTGAAGATCGATAATAACCTATACTGTTTTTTTCCCAGCTTAGTTCTATTTGGGATGTAACATTGTTTACAAAAAATCTGATCATGTTTTTTGTTTGCAAAACACTTTGAATGAAATCATAAGAGCAGCAGGTGTTACATGCTATACTATAGTCCTGTCGATTTTTTTCTTATAATTATTTCCTCAAAAGATTTTCTTGTATGCAGCACACTAGTAAGGCAAAATTTATGTATATTTCAGACAGGCGTCAAAATGTTATTTTCAGTTTCCACATGAAGAAGGTGCACTTTTGTATCAGTATATCCATTATTTAATAGCCTTACATTTGAT
This sequence comes from Atractosteus spatula, assembly GCF_055471065.1. Taxonomy (NCBI): domain Eukaryota; kingdom Metazoa; phylum Chordata; class Actinopteri; order Semionotiformes; family Lepisosteidae; genus Atractosteus; species Atractosteus spatula. The sequence continues at coordinate 19,808,757 of NC_142710.1, read as the reverse complement.
TGCCTTTGGTGCAGCTATTGTTGACTGTTCCTCTAGAGCTTATGATTCATCCACTCATTATCATCTTCAACTTGTATCACTTACATTACTGCTGAATCGTGCTATTAATTGGCATCTTCATCATCAAAATAGCCAGTCTCCCATGTCAGGATGTGTTGATACAGAGATGCTGGCAGTAGGTGCATTTTATGGGTACAAAATTGCATGGAAGACGTGCTTCTGTGTGGAAATTAAAGGCTTTATGCCAGGTGATGGGAGCTTTGACATCTAGCCTCTGCCAGCAGACACTGCTAATGTCATAACATCCCAGAGGGTTTACAAATGGCCCCTTGCCTCTTCATCACTATACAGTATGTGCTTCAATTCAGATAATCAATAGTGCCATCAGGTTTTTTTCTATCCAATTCACACTTGGTCTAGAGATAAGGAGGCACTGCTAGCTTTGGTTGCTAAAAACATAATCACAAGATACATTGCTCTGCACTGTTAATCTATCTGTTTATCTGTCTAAAGACAGGTGTAAACATCTTAAGTGTCTGGACACCTGACTGTTAATGGAATGTATGTAGCTAACATTTAGTCATGTAGAGTCTATCATTCATTGTTCTTACTTTTGTTGATATGAATATTAAGTATTCTCTTCCTGTGGGCCTAAATAAAATGAATAGGCAGGCACCAATAGTTCATTGAGATGCTGAGATGCTGCTTTTAAATTGTGCCAGTTACATACAAATGTGATATATCTACATTTAGACTTTTTTAAGTTAGATGAGGGTTTCAGTTTGATGTTTTTTGTTTTCTTGCAATTTGGTTTCAGAAAAGTTTGTTTTCAAACTTTTTTTTATCAAATTTTAAAAGTTTTAGACTTCCCAGTTTTTCTTATCCAATTTTATAAGATTTTGGTTTTAACATTCTGTGTATATCACATAAATAATAATGTAATAATAAAGTAACCTGACTAAATGCACGAAATTCAAATTGTGATAGATTCTGCTTACTCTGTTCTGTTAAACAGTTGTCAATAGCAAAGGTCAATTGTTAATTTGCTTTATATTCTTAATTTCAAAGACATGAAACACCCATTGAAAATCTTATGAAATTTGTACATTAGACGAATATTGTGATGCCCTAAGTTGTTGGGTTAGGTCAGTGACCAGTGGACAGCTGCATTGGTTTTTCCAGTTGTGTAAATTTGCTCATGGTTTCCTCAAAGCTTGCTTGTGGTTGTGGTTTTGTGTCTATTGAAAAACAAAAATCAAGTGGAAAATGCATTAACGCTACCCTCTCAGTTCTTCCAGTACCTAATCCTTAAGTCAAGAGCCAGGAGCCGAAGATGTCTGTTGTAACAATAGGCTGAGTGTGCTGTAGGCATGTGTCCTGTTTTTGAACTGGTAGACTTTTTGCTTTGGGTTTAATGAGGGTACATGTGAAGACTGGAGCCCTGGTCAAGGCTGTGGCATACCAGCACCATGTGTTGTTTATTTATGACACCATTTAAATAATCAGTGGTCACCCTGTGGTGAGATGATGTTAGACTGAAGGGCATGTTCTGCTATTAAATTGAGCTTCCTATTTCCTATGGCGTAGTAAGTCACAGATGCCTTTAATATGGCGTTAGTGATACACAGACTGAATGGCATCTTTATGCCGTCGTTTTACATTGTTTGCTTGCACATTGTTTCCATGAACTTAGCAAAGCTGTTTATGCTAGAGACACAGGGGACCAAGAAAACAGGATTCTGGAATGGCATTGAAAAGTGATGGTGAGAGTTCACAGGACCCACAAACAGCTTTAATATCAGTGTAGAGGAAAAGCAAAAACCTTAAAGCAAAATTAAGCATCCTTGAGACTAAATGTTAATAATGGACATTTCTTTTGGCTTTTGTTAAAATCTGTTGAATGTGTTTCTTGCTGTAGAAAGTCTTTATTTCAAACTGTGAGTGTGTCAGGAAGTAATCATCCCACTCTGTTATGCATACTGGTGGTCCTAAGGGGGTTTTGATAGCATTTTAAATGGTGACTGGAATAGCTGCTTTGCACTCATGAAGATAATAAACAAGGAATTTAGGCTGGAATTTGTACAAAAATAAACAACATTGTGCATTCTCGAGTCAATCCTCATTCAGTACTCAGAAGTGGACAAATTGTGCTGGAGGCATGCATAATAACTTTGTGCATGCTTTCAAAAGGGAATTTCAGTCCATTATTAGTGTTGTTCAGTCAGTTACTGTTTGAACAGAGTATAGGTATTATTAGAAACAAAATGCTGAAGCAGGATATGATCAACCCAACTGTTACACTTAATGGCAAATTTTGCAAATGTACATACAGTATACCAGATAATTATGGTGTAACTATACAGCATTAAAAAATGGAAATTGCAAGACTGCAAGAGATTGAGGTGCCTCAGGAGAAATCTTTCATTCATTGGATTGGATACTGCCTGAAATGAAGGAACGATTGTTCTTAAATATTATGAAAATGTGATAATCATGGTATATTACTTTTTTTTCTAGCACTAGATAAAGGAGAATGGGCTACTTAGCTCATTACATTGCATAATGATGTCACACATATCTTCAGTAAATCAGTAACTTACTGTAGATACTGATTGACAAACTGAAATCTCAACTGTGGTGGAATTTCAGCTGAGATATTCATTCTGAAATATCCCAGGCATGGCTGCCTTCTATCTATTCTGTTTATATTTGAATATATTTAGATATTCCATTTTTTTTCATTTTTGGAAAGCTGTGTATTTCTGGTAAGGGTCACAACAATCTTTCCTGGAAACATAGGGAACACTATGAATGTACAGTAATTAATTTCTCTTGAAGGGATGTCAAGTACATCACAGGACACACATATGCACATTCACACAGGCACAAATTACAGACACTAATTAATCTAGGAACCAATTCTCTGAGAGACGGGAAGAATTCAGTATGCCTGGAGAAAACCCATATGGACATGAAGAGAATCAAGCCTAGTTCCCAAGAACTGTGAGGCAGTCACACTAACTTCCATGCCACCATGCTGCTGTGAAACATTGCCCAGTGATTTTCAGGAAGAATAGTGGTTTTCTGTAGGCAGTTGGGTTCTGGTAAACTTGTAATGTAATTTTATGTAATTTTAAGCAGATGTGTCAAAAGTCAAACTGCAACAAACACATTTTTGTCAGGACACTATACAAGTAATGAATTGTAAAGGTTTGTCCTGCTGTTGTGACAACCTTGACCACTTCATGTTGTGTGATAGGAGCTCTTCTAACAGCTCCTACACCCTTCGATGAAAGAAGTTCAACACAATGTGTTATTGACTAACAGTATTCTTTAACTCTGTATTAAAAAAGAGATTTAGAAAAGTTTTTTTCTTATTCATTGAAAAATACCTGGAGATTAATTAGAAAATATTACCTTTTTTGTCTGGAATGTTTTTGGCAACGATGAAGTGATTATTACTTTGTTTTTGTTCAAAACCACAAGTTTAAATGTACTTGGATCTTACATCAGTTATGGTCTGGAATTAATCAGCACTGTCTAATTAACTGTACTAGATACTCTTCGATTTAATTTTTGTTTATTGGACAGTGGTTTTATTTTACAAGTGGCTCAATTTTATGTGATTACAGATTGTCATTAATGATACGACAAAACTATTTTGAAGGAATTCACAAAAGGTTATTTTTTGACGACAGGGAGTCTGGTGGGTAAGTTGAGGCAACTGAAAATGTTTACTTACATAAATACATAAGGAAGGTTACAAATGAGAGGGGGACATTCTGCAATTCTGGCTAACTTTTTTCAGTAGCTAATTGATCCAAGGATCTCATCCAGCTGTTTCTTGAAGGAAGCTAGAATAGCAAAATGACCATAGCTAGGCAGTTTATTTCATACTCCCACAGCCCATTAAGTAAAGACGTGCCTCCTGTTCTCAGCTCTAAATGTACTGTACTACTGTCATAGCTTCCTCTTGTGTCCTCTGGTTTGTGTTTCACTGTTGATTCTGAAGGATTCCAGGGTATTGTTGTTGTCAATACCTCTGAGGCATCTGTATATTTGAATCTGATTCTTTTAGTCTATTCAAGACTGAGACTTTCCAGTTCTTTTAGACTGTCATTGTAGAATATTCCTTTGAACCCAGGAGGGCATCTAGTTGCCCTTCTCTTAACAGATTGTAGAGCAGCAATAACTTTATTTTATATTGCTGACCAAAACTGTATACAGTCTTCTAAACACTACTTCTTACTAATGTTACTAGTGTATTGTACAATATTAGCAAAACAGCCTTTCAAAATTCAATACTTTAAAATATTTATCTTGACATTCTGTTTGCCTTTTTATTGCTTATCCATATTGCCAGGAAGGTGAATATGATCTGTCTACGTAAACATATTTCTCATAAGTTGGTTCTTCAAACTCATTGCTTCCCATTATCTGTTTGATTTTTTTTTTGCAGTTTGCATGCAATATTCCTATACTTGTCAATATAAAATGTCATTTGACAGTTCTTTGCTCAGTCCTTAATTTGGTAGTATTGAATTTCTTTTACAACTTATGTGTTGTTTGCTAATCCTCCTTGCTTGGTATCATCTGTGACCTTAAATAGCTTGTTCATTACACTAGAATATGGATGGATGTTGGCCCGTTATGCCTTCCAGCATGTAGGAGGAGTAATGCTTCCATAACATTAGTTTTTTTTTTATGGGACAGGGTTGTTAGCCTGGTGCCCAACCTCCAACATGGAGGACCTGGAGGACCTGACACCCGACATGGGACACAAACCCACTACCCTGAGATTATGAGTCTCATGCTCTACCAACAGAGCTAGTCGGGGCCCAGTACTGGAATATAGATCAATTGATATTTATTAGAAAAAGAAGTAGTCCTAATACAGATCTTTGTGGTCTTAACTCTTAACTTTTATTAATTATTATCATCCCAGTTTGAGAATTCACCTCTTATCTGTGCTGTTTCTTGTTCTTCAGCTAGTTCTTAATCCAAGTATGTGCATTATCGTGAATGCCTACTGTACCAACTGCAAGTTGAGAATCTTTTATTAAATCAAAGGCTTTCTGAAATGTACACATACCACACGTATGCTCTGTCTGTATCCATTGCTGTTGTTCCTTGTTCAAAAACCCTTTCCTAAATCTAGGTTACCTATCTCTAGAATCTTATTGTCATACAATTGATCCTCTAGTTTACTTCTAATTGTTGTGTTTCCATAATCTTGCATTTAATAGAAGACTAATTGGTCTATAATCACTCGGGTCGGTTTTGTTACCCTTTATATGTATATACTGTACATATAATGACACTTCTAATAAATCTTGATTTATTACACCCTTAATTGACTATTTAATGCTTTATAGATTTATAATTAATATTCATACAACGTAATGCCTCCTCCTCCACTTTTCATACCTCAGATGGCCTAAGCACATCATCACTGGATATGAAAGTTACAACACAGTTCAATTCACAAGAAAAGAAAGCAATAATTTATTCTACTTGCAGTCCAATAAGATTAGTTTCTTATTGTTAGGATAGATATAATCCATAACAGAACAGAAAATCAGGTCATTGTGCTATATGACATTTTGTGGTAGGGAAGCAGTTGAAATAAGACTCCACTTCTACTATTGAGCTTTAAGCTTCACCTTACTGTTGCTATACAGTAAATGCAAGCCTACAGGCTTTCTACAATACAGCCCTCTTTGGAAAGGAATATACAGATTGCATCTGAAGATCCACTGAAAAATAGATGATCGCTCTGAATGAAGGAATATGCAAATAAACTTTTTTTAATATAAATTACTGAAAGCAAAAATTGTGTAGCATTATGCACATGCTTAGATTTCTTTCATGTTCTCTCAAGGTACCTGTTCTTATGTTGGTTGTTTTTTCTAAAGTTTTCAAACATTTTAAGTTCTTTTTAGCACATTTGGTAATGATATAGAGCTCATTGTTTTCTTTGAAGAAGACTTTCTATGTCTATTAATAATCTGTAGTGGGTAATGCAACTTTCTGAATCTAGAAAGAACCATCAACATATAATTTAAGTGCTGAGGCACAGCATAATTTCTTACTGTACTGTATATTTCCCCTTTAAACAGTGATAACCAGGAGTAATTGGTTTAGTTAAACCTTTAATACTCCACCTAGTGGATCATACTAGTCTGATATATATTTTTTTTACATTCACTGATGTAGAATGGAATGATAATTACTTGGTTAATCTTTTCTTTGGGCTTCGTCTAGTGTAGGTGATTATTAATTCAGACTTTAGTTTTAATGAAGTGGCCTGCATAACTCACTATTAACTGTGCTCCTAAAGTGCATATGCAGATGATGTAAGAAGAAGAGAAACTCTGCAGGTAAAATGCATGAAGGTCTTTAAAAAAGATTTTTGTGCATAACAGTACGTGCATAAAAATGTAACACCTGGTTTTAGATTATCACCCATTACCATCATTCTGAGTAACAGAAAAGGGAAATTCAGACAGGGGAAATCAACACCCTGCCAAGATTCAAGGGTTTTGTTTCGTGTTATTTCTCAAACTGTATTGTATGTCAAAGTCCTTGTTGAGTCCAATTCATTGGTTTGGTGGCCTGTATGAGGTACTGCAAGGTCTATATTTTTTCAAAAACATACTCCCTTTTGTAAAAAAGCAGGGCCAGTGGATTTAGAATTTGAAGTGTTTACTTAGGTTACATATTTTGCAGGAGAGAGAAAAAATGAGCAGATGCATATTTCTGAGGCTATCAAGTCTGAACAGAGTAAATCAATTTGAGCTCCTTGCAATACCTGAACAATTATGCCATTAAAAGTAACCACCAACACTGTGGTGGTCAGAATTAAGCAATAAAGTGGTTTTGGTGATAATCTTTTCTTCCCCTCTTAAAACTCCTAATTGCCATGGTTGGGTAGCCCACACAGTAAGGCATGAAATAAGAATTGTAGCATTAAGAAAAGCACTGTTTTGCCATCATAAGCACTGATCATTGACCACCATTTAACTATGAAAATGTAACCATGGAATTTTTCATTTTTGTAAACATATGCTTACTATTTAATTGTTAAAAGTACTGTAAAGCAGAAATGGTTTTGAAAGCTCTTATTGTATTTTGTCTTTAAGTGATCACTGTGGTGTTGGTCCCTGTTGTAATCTGTTTATAATGTGGTGCCCTTAATTGGGTCACTTTTAATGGATACGTATACTGTATATTCAATGAATTGGGTGTTCATCTCTTCATCAACTGTTCCTTTTTGTTCTATTTCACACTTTAAAGAAGACCTCCTTTGTTTGTTTCTGGCCTGGATTTTGTAAAACAAGCAAGATATCTTCATCTTATAGATTTTTCCGGGTTAAATAAACAGAATTGTTGTGGATGCAGTGTGATAGTAGCATTCTTGACTTTAATCAGAGATAACCAGGTCAAAAGGTGATGATCAATGAATTGATCCATCCTGCTCTGTAATTCTTCCAAAGAGCAGTCTTTTCTGTATATTTCTCATTAAGTTTTTTAAGGGTTTATAAAATGACTAATTCTTCATGCCATTTATAGTTGTATAGTTTTAGAAGAATATAACATTTGTGTATACTGATAACTGTCAGATAACTCATCTGCTACTGCACAATGTCCTTGAACATATGCTACTAGAAAGGTCTGCACCAGAGGATCACAGTCATAGTACATATAACCCAGCATAAACGAATTTGTGATGGCAAAAATGTAATTTTAAGGTCTTCCGAAGAATATTAAACCATGCTAGTATTAAAACTTGCATATAATGCTAAAATGCTTGGGATGGGCGTGATAGTACAGCTTCAGAGATAATTCATTTTAAAATATCCAACATCCTAGGGAGAAAAATTTTTAACTTTTCAAGACAACCAATTGCTTACTAGGGAAAAGCTTTGAAAAGTGACCTTTCAGTAGTTAATTACAGAGCAGGAGACTATTACATGCAATTAAAGTCACTCATTTTTTTGTTTTTTCTTGTGCTGTTTTCTGTTTGACATGGTTTTTCTTTCTGGCTTCATCGTCCCTATTTCATAATGTGTCACAAATCCTGCTGCTAAGACAGCACAAGATATAAAACCATATTTGACCTCACCAAATTATCAAGGAACTTCTTAGGGGCCTTCAGGTTCGTGGTGGGAAAATAAGTGTTTTACAGTTATTACTATGCAATTTTGTTCTCACTTTTATCTCCTGTTTGTCAGCTCTTATTTAGGAAGACAGATCATCTTCTCAAAGGCTTTAATCTGTCAGGTGCCTAAAGGTTGGGTGAGAATCTGAAAGCAAATAGAAAACCTGGGAGATTTCATCATGACAAAAATGTTTTTCTTCCTTCTTTTAAATTAAAGTCAGGCAGCTATAAGCCTTTCATAGTCCTCACTTAGATGGAGACACTGGAAATCAGCGTCTTGTGTGTTAGTCAGACTTTTGTTCTCTGAATTCTTTTCACCAGGATCACCAATTATATGCTTTAATGTAAATTTCAAAGCGTTTCCTGGTTACTTTTACAGTAGTAAACCACCAATTACTGTATTTTAAAGCCCCACTAAAATTACTTTCATTAACCTCAGTTGTACAAAATTAGTAAGAAAATGCTTTAATTTTCTAATAGAAAAAATAATTATTACAAAACAGAGTACACTTAAAGTTAATCTCTCCTGCAAATATGGACTAGTTGTTTTTTATTTAAAAAAAAAAATTGTATGTTGTTGGTTATATCATAAGTAATAACAATATACAGTAAGTGAGCAAGAATATAATCAGTCATAAATATCCTTAGTGACAGGCCTGTTCATGAACAACACTGGCCATTATGCATTAGGTTAAATGTATGCCTTTTACCTGCAGCTGGGAGCTCACTAAAATATTAATTTTCTCAATTTAAAATTCTATATCTGTGGTAGTTCTTGTCATACTGTGTGGATGTACTGTATCCTTCTCTTCCACAGTTTAACTGTTTAGCGACCAGCTGTGTATTCATTTTTTTGCATCAGAAGCATCTGTCAAGCACACAAGGGTGGAACAAGTTGCAATAGATGGAGTTTATTTAACTAAAGTTCGGGAGGGATGACAACAGCCACGCTCAATCATCCCCAGCCGTCAGCGATTAGCAATCACTCCCTTCGTCCTTCCTCCACCGAATGCTATAAATACCAAATGCGATATCTCTCTCTCCCTCGCGTGCGACTTTTGCATCCCAACTCCACCTCTGCAGCTGCCCCTTGGTTACCTTGCGGGGGGGTCCAGGCATCCTTGTCCTATGGCCAGGAGGTCGGCTCTCAGCCAAGCGGGTTTAAGCCAAATATTCGCTCCACAATAGTTCACCACGTTTTGATTTTGGGGCGTTGTCATTCCTCGTGAAATAAGTCTGAGCGGTGCTTTTCCAGTTTTAGAATAATGGGAGATTCAAATTATCTTTATTGCAATTGTCTAGAGCTCCATTAGAGTGAGTCAAAGGATACTTTAGTTTGGAAATCTAAACTGCACCACTTATGGAATTAAATAGGTGTGAGTTGCATAAACTACAGCTCCATAAGGTTTGAATACCTGACATGCTCTGTCTTTTCATAACTGGTTCTATATAATGTTGCTCTTGTCTTTCAAAAGGGCAACAGTGTGAAGCAGTGTTTAGGGCTCTAGCATACCAAATGTATAAAAAATATTACTTGTAATCCCCGTGTCGACCAAATAAGTTCTTTATGATAATATGCAAATTTAAATTATTAATGTAAAGACAATAAGACTATCGTGTCATATTCTTAAGTCAGTGTTGGGCTCAGATCATTGTTTTGCATTAGGCAGCAAAGCTTCTGTGGTTCTCAGATGAGTCTAAGTATCAAATATAATAATTAAAACTTCACTAATACTTAGCTGGGCAGATTGAAACATGGTTTTTCTAAACTGCTGCTACACTGTATTTCTGGCAGTATGTAGCTGTTGCCCTAGATTTTAGATGCAAAAGATAAAAGGCAAAAAAGGATTTCTATGCACATGAAATGTTTCATGTTACTGCCAACTTGAAATTTATCTTAATTAGAAATTGCTGTACACAAAAGTCAGACATTTAGTCCAACATTTACACATTCCATTATATCCTTGAGCTGACCGTAAATCTCTCATTTAAAGGCAATGAATCTGAAAGGTAAACTGGGGGAAAAAGACTGTTAACCAGCAAAGCTGCAAGTTTACATAGTGATTAACTGTGCTATATTCCAGACATACCATTTTTTGCAGGTTTAAACAAACCAAATTATTTTTAGCTAATTAATCTGTCAATGCCTTTGTTTCAAACCCAGTACTTAAAACATCTAGCGGTTTATACTGACATCTGATAAGTAAAATATTAGCCAAACAGATCCATTTTTTTATTTCGGAGCATTTTCTACACATTGTAGTTGGCTTTTTCTCTTTGAATAAGCCAATAAGATTTTTTTCATCTTAATTAATGTTTGTAAATGTTTGTACAAATTAACCAGATATTCAGCTTGTCTATTAACATTCACACTGTCAGTTTTTTATCTCTTCTACTGACTTTTGTGGAAAGAGTTTTTTTTTGCATTTATTCCAAAACATTCTACAATTAGAAAACTGTAATGACAGGATGTGGTTGGTACAGCTATATGACCTCATCTTCCTTAATCACAGGAATGGCATTTTCAGCAACCAAAGCCTTTCAGGAGGCTCTCTGGTTTAGCTTTGCTGATGTGATGTGTGCAATTATGCCTTGCCTGAAATGTTACCGACATCGTGTCAACCTTACACTTCGACAACTGAAATGAAGAAAAAATATACAATGAGGGATTTAAATGAGATGTAGCTATTATAGCAAGCAGGCTGAATACACAAGAAATGGACACCTGCCTGCTAATAGAATCCTTATAGATTTTTCCTTATTTCAAGATGTTCTAACTTTCAAGGCTGTAGATTCAACTCTGTTGACTTTCTGTCCAGGTCTCTTATACAGTATATGTTACAAGTAGTTAACAAATTAACTTTATTTAGATGCTAGTTTATACTTGTATTAATCTGTTAAAACATTACATTCTGTAAAATGCTTTATATTGAGCTGTTATAGATATGCTGTAAATTCTGCTGCCTCTTCCCAGTTATTTTTCAATTATAACTGTATTTTTAAAGTCTTTCTCACCTTGCATGTGGTGTAACCACTTATTTAACCTCATTATACCAAATGTACGTTATATCCACATGACAATAAGGAAATTAAACATGTGAGTTTGTGAACTCACTAAATACTGATGCCCAAATATATGAATACAGTACCTATTCAAGAATATATTTATATTAAACCTGCATATTAGTCTGATGTAAGTATTTCGCTGATGTACTGTCCCACAGAAAGTCACGCTTCCATATTTCAATATATGCATTTCAAAACCTTAACCCTTTACCTCAGAACATTAAATTTGTTTCAGCCCAGTGTTCTTTTCAAAGACTGTAATTTAAAGGGTGTGGGCAGGACACAAATATGTACTCTACCACACTGCATAAATGCTGAAGTCTTAAATTACAGATAAGATCATATCGCTTAACATTATTTGTATAATTTATATTAACCACACTGAACTTTAAAAAGAAAGGAAAACGGTCTTTCTTGTCCATTTTTCTATAGGCAGAGATCGTAGAGGTGCTGTGCTTCAAACAGAGAGCAAAAGAACAAGTAGATTGTTATTGACTTCCGGATTGATGGCAGATTTGATAAGCCAAGATCAGCATCAAATTTAGGCTTTAATCAGGAAAAGAAAATTGCTGCCTTAAAGTCAACCGAAGGTGTTGATCACAGGAAATCTAATGCTGGTGTATTTTGCAACCCACAGTATCTGCTTTCAGCTAGGTCACATTGCAAAGAGACTTTAATTGAAGTACTGTAGCAATGAGTAAAATGAACCTCATGTGTTAGGAAACCTGGACAGCAGTGTGTATCTGGATAATGCAAAGAGGCAGGTGTAGTTGATAATGTGAAGACTGATGAACAATTATTTTTCAAAGAATGTATAAATGCCTGAAAATGTAGATATGTCTGTGCTTTTCGGCACTTGTGCCTCTGTGATTGCACAACAGTAAAAGGATATATTGCAAAATGTGAGTAAAGTTGAGCAAACAAGTCAAATGGATTGGGGATATTTAAATTCTGTGCACAGATTTTGGGGTGAATTCTAAATATTTTGATAAAATGATTTCTTAATGGACAATCATTACATTTTTAACTGAATATTTTATTGAATAGATAATTTACATTGATTATTTCAGGTAGTTTAACATGGTGGTTGTAAATACAATAATACTAGATTTTTAGATTTTGTTTCTCTGTGGTTCATCTTCATTGCTGGTAGACTAGACATGATGCTTTAGGGTCAAATTTGAGTTTTAAGGATGTAGTTCTAAAAGATCACGCTGCCTAAGGAGGGAAACTTAATCTAAATGAGTTTACTTCTTTTTAGGAGACATGTAGAAAGTAGGAGGGGATAAGAGTTAATGAGAAAGAGTAAGTGAGAATAACGAGAAGTCATTTTAATTGTGAAGAAAATTAATTTTTAATTTACAGTAAAAGAAATTGGAATCTGCATCCAGTTTCACAACAAGAAGATAAACTTAAATGTTGCTTCTTATATTAGTCCTTGTATATTACGGATTTAAAAATCAAAGGACACAAAGGACAAAAAAGGAGGCTTTCAAGGAGACCACTTGGACCTATCAGACTTAGCTGCTCATTTTAAGTGTATCTGTTCCCTCTCTTCTTAGCCTTCCAATTGTGATTTCTTATAAGCAGAGTTATTTCGACTCGGAACACAAACACTGAATTCCAGGTAATTTTATAAATGTCATTTTATTCTAGTATATTCTGGCAATCTACAGTACAGTATACTGCTGCTGAGCTATGATATGCCAAAGTAGATTATACACACAATGTATTAATCTTCTGTGCTGCTCATTTTACCTATTGAGAATACATTATATAGTATAAATTGAAATCTAAAATTACTTGATTCATTTAATTGAATAGTGAGTTCATCCATGCCATACTAAAAGAATAGTAAAGGTGAGGAGTCAAGCATTTGAAAATTGACAGTTTTCTGTGGTAGTGCTTTCCTAATTGGGTGCATGATTGAGGTACTGTAACCAAATAGAAGCCTCGAGGTCTCAAAAACATTCAGTGATTACATTTTTTTATCATTACTCATGCTGTAACTGTGAAAAATTATTTTAATAGTCATTGCCAAGCACTGCATAAAGAGTTTTTTATTTGTAGTTTACCACAAAGAAGTATAGAAAGACATAAAAAAGACTGCAAATGACAGGAGTCCTTTTGGGCCATCAAGGCTGTTTGGTTGCTAGTACCTACAGTAACTGATCTGAAGGATCTTATCCAGCTGTTTCTTGAAAGAAGACGTCTTCATCTTTGACAACATGGTTGGGTAGCACTTTCTAGATTTCTATCACCCTTTACGTAAAAAAAGTACCTCCAATTCTTAGTTCTAAATGCACTTCCCAATCGTTTCCACTGGTTTGTGTTTCACTTTTAATTCCAGTAAAGTTCACAGGACTTTGTCATTGCCTCCGATGATTTTGACTACTTCAGTCAAGTCTTCCCACTATCTTTACTGTTAAAACTTACAGCTTTACTTCTTTTAATTTGTCATTGTAAGTCATTCTTTTAAGACTTATGTTTGGACTTATGTTTTTTTCTTTTGAAACCCTCTGTTTGGTACATGTCTGTTAAGCAATTCTTAGCTTAATCCAAGAACATCCGTTACTTTGAATACCTGAAATTTGAGAATTAATTCTTTATAAGAAATTTGATAGAAAACCTTCTCAAAATCTAAATTTACTACATATGATGTGTGTCCATTACTGCTGCTTTTTCAAATACTGTAACTCTTACATGTTAGTCATGCAAGTGTTACATTTTCTAAATCCATGATGAGACTTCCATTTCTATCTAATGATTTTTGACAATATGAGGATGGGCATGTAACTTTATATTTATCAAAACAATTGAGTTCATGGCTTATTTACAGACATATTCCATTAGAACTTTATGATGAAAAAATATAATATTTCACTTTTTGGCTGGAAGACAATAGCTGAAGTGAGACTCATCTTAAAAGCATGTAGCCTTGTATTAAAAATATTTAAATCCCAATAAGAATGAACTTAAGAGTTTATGTAGGGCTCATGCATCTTACTGTAAGTGAGCATAGGACCATGATCTTATTTTTGCTAATGAAGTAAGGTGACCAGTTGGGGTCAGGCATGGTCAGGAGTTCCTAACCAATTAAATGTGAAGTCCGGTCCATGGTCATCAGTATCATAATAGAAGACATAATTACCTGGGTTGTTTTCACTTTAGTAATGAAAGGTTGTCACATTAAGGTACATTAGATAGCAGCCAAGGTTGACATTTATCCTATGAGAATGTTCAAAATCACTTACATATAGTCATTTAGGCATATTCAGGTCCTCTAAGGAACGGATGTACCTGAATCTTCAGTCCTCAACATCGCCAACTTAAGGAATCAAGTTACCAGCACCTGGAAATCTTAGCTCAAGACCCAGTCAACATTCATGCCAGCATATAAGAGATAAATTCAATACTGAGACCCAGAGAAAAACAGGAGTACACGCAGAGAAATTATTATGGATCTCCACCACCTATGAAATTCTGCACCAAAGTTCAGAGTGCAAAATTATGGTACTTCCTCTTTTCTGGGATTCAGAGGGGGCCATGATGACTAACTATATGCCAGACAAAACTACTGCCACGATGTCAATCTGATGGAAGGCTGATCCAAGTCATCAAGTAGAAATGAGGGGAATGTTGATAAATGTCTTCTGTTGCTTCACCACAACTGAGCTGAGTAGACTGTGTTGCTCAAACTACCATTTGTGAATGTCACTTCAAGCCACTGAATCACCCTTCCTAGTGTACAGAACTTGAACCAGAATATTGGTTTGATTTGCACTGAAGGTTCACCTGTGTGACACAAGGTTTATAGATGATGAAACACTGAAAACAGCCGCTGGACCTCGGCTAGCTGGATAACTCGAAGTAAATAATTGTCGGATAGATTGAAAGAGAAGTGGGCTAAGCACATGAGCTTTAAACGAAAAAAATATTGAAAAGATTTTCGAAAGAAATACTGTACAAAAATACCGTTTAAGTAGAGAGCTACGTGATCTTATTGACCAAATGTACCTTATAGAAAAGGTATGTTCAAGCTTAATGCAACCAAAATAGAGTTCGAAATTAAAAGATGAAAATCATCAAAAAGTATATCCACTACATCTCTATATTATTGTTGATGGAGGTCATTCAGCTTTGTTCATGGTATACATCTCAGATGTATAACAGTAACATTTAATATATAAAAACAGAAGAACATAATCCTTTATTAATTTCCTTAATGGTATACCAGTTCTTTTTCTGCATTAGCTGCCAATCCAATCTCCAGGCTATCCTGTTTTCTTCTCTACCACAAGAGGGAGAAGAGGGGTTTACTCTCTCCTGTAAAGTTGGTGCTGCTATAGGAATATAGGAATATAGGAAACCTATAAGATATATAGCAGACAGTAGATACTTAGGGGTGCACTTTACAATTTGACAAGGTGTAAAAGAAAAAATGCTATTTTTATTGCATCTTCTACACAATGTTGGGTGGTGATTTGGGCCTTAATGAAAGAAACCTGGACCCACCTTTACTTTCTGCATATTCTCACTTATGTTACTCTCTGTGTAGTGCTAGAATATACAGTATATATGAAGAAATATCTGTTGGTCACTTAACAATGACAGCAATTAGTATGGATTTGAGTGAATAACCACAGGTGACTTTAAATGGGACAGAAGGTAGGAATAAACTGTCTTACATTATTTTGTGTATGAAATTAATTAAAAAATTATGCACCTTTCTAAGCCATTGGGTCCCGATATTTATAAAGCAATGTTGTTTTAAGTGCTTAAGAGTTACCAATTCTGCCACCAACATTTTTTATTTCTCATTATAAGTGTTATTTTTAGAATTGTTATAACTTGATAGGAAACCTTTGCAAGAATATAGAGGCTGACTTTCATTAGAAGGCTCTTTGCAAAGATCTCAGGTGTGTTTTCTTTGGATCAAATGTTGTAATTCTTGCTGTGGACTGCTCAGCATGTTCTTGACAGCCGTTAACTTGTAGCATTAAACAGCCCTGTTAGGAAATATTAAGAAATAACTATAAAAACACAGTTTTTACTCTAGATAAAGTGTGGTGATCGTGGTCTTTTGTATCCAAAAGGAATGATATGGCTGCAAGGTGTAAAACAGCACTATGGTTCATTAAGGCAAAGCTCCCTTTGTCATGTGTCTGAAATGTTATCACTTAAGGGAATTTCCAATGCAAACTTTTTAATGTATGGTTATAACTTTCCCATGCATTTCATACATTTAAATTCAGAATGTCAGCTGTAGTGTGCTATTCTGAGTGCTTAACTGTACACCTATTATGTCTGAAATATTTAATATATAAGAAGATTATTTGCTTAGTTCAGTTTTCGGGGATTTCATCACTGAAGTAGTATATATGTATATCTAAAAACCTTCTCAATTGATGTCTGGCACGTGTGTTCAAGAACGAAGCTTATGGCAATAGGAGTTTGTTGTAGTTTGTTGTCAAGTTGAAGTTTTGTAACTCTGTAAGAAAGAATAAAGTCAAAGACTATGAAATAATGAAAGTGCTCACGTATGTTTTAAGAGTTAGACTGTTCAGGCTGTTAGTTTTAACACTTTTAGTCCCTTAAATCAGATAACAATGAATAATACTGAGATATGAAGCCAGCATAATATTTTGCATATCATCTCTCACAAGTGGTGCTGTTTGTATTTGAATAGGATGTCCCACTTAGGCTGTTGAAGGAGATGATTATAAACCAACAGCTTTTAACTATCTGGATGACAGATAAAAGAATAAATAGTATTGGCACCTGTGACTGGCTGAGTTAAATATTTGACCATTTTAATATTGAATCTACAATAAGAGGTGAAACACAATATCACACACCAAAAAATCCTGAGTTGTGACTTAATTGAAGTAATTGATCTCCAGCATTAAAAAGTAGCATATAAAATGTGTTCACAAAGGTATGTAATTGCTGAGCTGTCTACAAGCACGTTTAAAAATAGGACCTATGCACCTGTACAGAAAAATAGTATTCGCCTCACTGACTGTTCAACAGAGCTGTGAAAGCTCTTTTTAAGTACCAGGTACAATGAACAGACACCAGACAGTGTAAAATTAACTTTTTTGTGCCCCCCCCCCCAAAAAAAAAGTGCTATTAGAGCACACTCATTGCAATGTGAATTTGATTATGAAATGATGCCAAAAATGATAAAACACTGCCGTACAATATGTAACTTCTCTCAAATTATTGAACCCATATCTAATTTTGTTTTCATTGTATGTCATGGGGTTTCAATCTGAAAGAAAGAGTTTTTTCATTAATTTCTTTTTAAAATTCAGCTCATCATCCCACTGCACTGGGCTAAGCAGTATGCTTGATGAAACTCAAATACATCCTTGGATGGAATGTATGATTCTGATATTTTGCCTGTTGAAAGAATTTAATGAGAGAACAGCTGGATACCAGATGAAAAATGAGTTTCTTCCTATCTCTGTCGCCATCCCTGCTTTGGTTTGATAAACATTGGGTTTTGTCCCGTTGTGAAAGACTTGTTCCTTGTTTCTGTTTTCCATTCAAGAAATAAATGCAGGCGATTTTTTAACTACTTCCGGTATGTCTCCAGTCAGGTTCAGAACTAAATGATTTAAGTCAGTCTTCTGGTTAAATAACTTATTAGTAAGGACTGATTTGGAGTAAACATTTTTATGTGCTGTTTTAAAACTGTGACCAGTAATTCAGTGACATATCACTACAATATTTTTTCAGTAACCTTGGCAAAACAAGTAACTGAAAATGAATTTAAAGTTTTGTCCACACTAAAGTTGGCAATAACTTCTCCAGAATAATTTACAAAAGGACCTCGGTTTATTGTTTCATCTGCAAGCTGGAGTACCTTCTGTTTAAATAACGTTTTAGAGCAACATTTTGAGACTGTCAAACACAATTAGAGACTGTTAAATATTCATTCAATATCCTGCAAAATTCATAAGGTGTTTTTAACAAGTATCAAATTTTTTTTTCAGCATTTATAGTAATGATGTGGTTTAAATTAATCTAATGTAGACACACAGCCATTACACAGTGTGAAGCCAATTTGTGGTTCACTTAGAATCAACTTTAGTTATAAGGTATCTCACATAGACACAGTAACAAGTCAAATTAAGAGTATTTGTGGAAAACAACTCTTTAATTCTCAAGAAAGAGAAAACAGTGTATTTTAAATGGACCTCATTAAATCTATTATATACTGTAAATGCACATTTACATATACACATTTAATGTTCCCCCATTTCAGGCTCAAATTCTAAAATGAACTGGCAATAGTTCAAGTCACTGAATTGCTAACAAACGCTTGCGACTATCACTAAGAATGCATCTGCAGAATTACATTATATTCCACTAAGGAAAGTGAATACGAAATATTCATTAAAAAATGAACTCTCATAATTGCATTTATGTTTCCAGTTTTTCATTAAACTTTAGTCCTAAGTTATTTTCACATTGTTTTCTTTGGCTTGATAGCCATCCAATTTCCTTTGTTTCCATCAAACATTCTAAATACATTCTGCTGAGAGAGGTATGTGCAGGATCGAAACTTGCGAAGGGTGACAGGGGGAGCTTGCAGGCACTTGGCAAGTGCAGTTTCCAGATTTGGGAGTCTTTTCTACCTTTTTACAGTTTTTGCCATGGGTAGATGTGAATTGGGAGGGAAAAGACATTGCAAACATGATGTTTCTCGTTGCTTTCAAAACGAGTCAAAATTAATTAAACCTCTACGATCCACTCTGCACATGGAATGCAGTGCATCTACAGCCTTGAGGAAAGAAAGAGAAGCAATCCTCACTGTTATTTCATTGAAAACTACAAGTCCTTTTTGATGAGGCTGTTTGCCTTTTCTACGTTTTATGTCTTTCTAGGTTTACGGTTTGCTACACTGGCTTCTTTACTTCGGTGAGCAGTGTGGCAAATGAAAAAGATTAATTGTTCACATTTTAAACCACAGCGGGGGGAAAAAAAACCCTCACTGTATCTGTTGCACTAATTCAAACCAGACATGCTCACACACTCAGCTTTCTGGGTTCCTGTGTATGTGGTGCCAAGGAGCATGCTGGCCTGCTCTGCACCAGAGCTGTTCGTCTGTTTCGGATACCCACGGAGACGACAGTGCGCTTAAGTCACAGACCGCATCTGTCTGCAAATCATTTGTGTTTCCAATCCAGTAAGAAACTACTGAGCAGGGCACTGGGCCATCATCGGTCTTCTCAGGCATCAGACTGAGTGATGTTTCATAAGAAGGTGTTTTAAAGATCAAAAACACGTCCCTGACAGTGATGAGTAGCCACCCAAATTAGGAGTGAGTGCATCAAATCTATTACAAGAATGGAGACAGTATGGAGACTGGTGGCAATAAAGAAAAAGGTTATTTTTAGTCCCTTGTAAGTGGATGAGGACTATGTTTAATGTGTGATAATTGTGCTTCTATTTGATCAAAATTAAATGTCTCTGTCATTTTTGCTCTTATTGTAGGTTTTAGTTTATTTTGTAAGTATACACTTAATTCACACGCTACACTATTACCTTTTTTTTACCAAAAATAAAAAACTATTTTGTTTTTCTGAACACTTTTTAAAGTAATTGTAAACCAAAATGAGAAACAAAAGTAAGTGGTTAATATATATATATTCCTACCAACTAAACGAATAAACTGAATTAGAACTACATTTTATCATCCTTCAGGGAGTGAAAATATACAGTAAGCCATTCAGGTTTTCCAGCTTTTGCATTGCAGATACTGATTTCTCTTTAAAAATCCCTTTTTCCTGTGAAGAGCTCCCTTTTTTCTTTTTTTGCAACTACACTTTAACCCTTTGATAATTTTTTGGAAGGTAAAATTATTCCTTGGCAATGTTGTGTCTTGGTGGCTCCACTAATGAAACAGTAATTTAGCAACACTTTGATGTTTCATTCATTACCTGTGTTGCAGTCAGCTAAGGCCTATATCTAAGGCCATCTCTTCTTGCTGCCTAATTAAATGTAATTGCTTTATTTTGTACCAGGGCTCATACTTGTAGCATAGCCTTGTAATAACATAAATTGCATGGATGGTCAGAGGACTCTCTGACGCCAGAGTGGAGACACTCCTGCTGTCATTCCCTGCCATAGCATGTGAAGCATCAGAACAGCAGGCTTGTTCTGTAACCTTATTATTACTGCTGCCTTTCAAGAGAAACTTATTTGTAAAATTCCCTGGCTGGAGAGAAAGAAGTCATTTTCATTTCACAATAAAAATGTCCTCTGTATTAAGAAATGGTCAATTAGAATGGGAAAAATATTTATTATCAATAGGTGTGCACTCTTTAATTGGCCTCTTTTATGAAAATCCATAGAAATCAGAGGAATAATTTCAGCATCATGAGTGAAGTGTACAAATGTATATTTTGTAATGCAACAATAACCCTTATACCCATATACTGTACCAGTTTATGTTATTGTAATTTTATGTACCTGTCATTTTGGATTTTAGAATGAGAAGTCTAAAGTATTTCGTAATTTATTTATACATTTATACATTTACAGCTTGTAGAAAATGGAAAATACGGCATTGGTGATAACATGATTTTGGAAGAAACATTCCGAGTTGTTTATGCAGCCTTTGCTAAGGTATTTTTGGAATGACATTGCAATAACAGAGGATAAGACTTCCCTTTTATTAGTCCCAATTGTAGAGAGAAAGAATGCTTGGAAAAGCATGGAAACTCGTTTTTATGTTTATGTCAATGTGTCATGGATAAAAAAAAAAACGTTTATGGGAGAAGAGAGCGAATTATAAGTCTGAAGTACATAATTAGCCCTGAAAAAGCTCCATGACCCTCGCAGCGGGCACAAGCCAGGCAGAAGGTGTGACACTGGCTTTAGTGATTAATCATAATGCGGAGCTGGAGTCACTCGCTTTAATGACAGGCCTTTCCTCTGGCTTTGTTCGACAGTCAGCAAGAGCATCTTCACTTGGTGTCCAGTCCCTCCCCCTTTACTGCTGGTGCCAGCAGGTCTGCAACTGTGGCTGTTAAGGCTAATATGACACAGGCTCCAGATCGTATTTCACTCAATATGAGGAACCCCGATGAGTAACTAAAATCTGATCGCAGCAAACCGATCAATTAAACAGAGGACGTTGGGTGGGGCGTTTGGGTTTATGAGCTAGGAAAGTGTGCATTAAGTTATTTTTCTGTTCATTAAAATTAGTTTATGGAGAAAATTGAGGGAAAGGGTGGGAGAGTATCGCAGACGCAGAGTGCAGCACTTCATCTGCCACTCATTGGTGTGAAATAGTTGGAGGTCCATGAAGGCCAGACTGTCATTATTTCACATGGCTCACAATGTGAACAAACAGTTACAAACACAGCAATGGTGGATCACACACAGCGTGTGTTTTTTTTTTCCTTTTGACCCATCTAGTGTGGTTTTCATGTCAAGGTCTTCATCAGGCATATTGTTTCCATCTAAAACAAAGCAACTTTGGTGATCCAAGTGCTAACCATTATAGCAATAATACTGTGCACTGGGTTATTTTGCTTGTGCATGACTACTTTATGTATTTGTCTTCACATTTATTTTTATATAAAGCATGTGTATAAAAATACAATGATGTATGTGTCTGGTAAAAATGGTTTTATTTACCATTTAAATTGACTGCCTGGTTTATATATATTATGGTATTTTAATGGTAAATAAAGCATGCAATGTTTGACCATATATTAGCTGGTTTGGAAACTCTTTGGAGTTAGGAAACTTTTCTTGTAAATATACTATTCCTATAATAATATCTACATATATTGGACATGTTGTTGTAGAAGATTACTTTTGAGAATAAATGTTTTTAAAAGATTATACATTGTACCTGTGATTCTGAGCGGCATAAAGGAAATCTTGGTGTTTGTGCATATTCCTTTCCCTCACCAGTCCTGGACAATGTGAGAAAGTGACTAAAGCAATCTGAATTCTGCGGTATTTAACCGAAAATGTACATTTTAAATACAGGGAAGTTTTTATGTAAGTCCTCATCTGGAATATTGTATTCACTTTCTGTCACGATACCACAAAGACAGCTATTATAGCTTTAGAAACAGTTAAAAAAAGAGCACTAGGAATGATTCATAATCTCATGGGGATTTAAAGGTATGGCCCGGAAGAGGGAGATAAATCTGTTTCATCTAGAAGTAAGGAGGTCAAGTGTTTTTGTTTAAAAATATAAAATCCTAAGGGGAAAACTGTATGTAAGGTCAACCCAGGAGATCATGCCGTGCTTGGCAATGAAAAATTAACAGAAAGTCACAAATGGAAACTAAAAAGGAATCATTTTAATACATAGAATAGTAAACACTTCTTTACAGGAAGATGCGTGGGTGTGTGGAACAGCCTTCCCAGGCAGGTGGATGAGACGCAAGCTCTGGCTTAGTTGCTAGACTAGCAAAGGAGCCAAATAACCTTATCTCATTGGCAGTACCTTTCATGTTAAATGAATGCTTTAATATTCTTTGTGAAATTCATTATTGATTTAAAATATTTTTTTCCACAAGAGAATGCGTGAACATGACGGATGTTCCATCTTTTGTACCTTTCATTTTTTAACTTTCAATCAGGAAGTGAAATTGAATAACTAATTTAATCCTATTAGTCAATTAACAAAATTTGTTTTCTGTCTACTGTAGTTCAGATTGTGTTTATTGTGGTCTTCTGCCCTTATGCTAAACATTGAAGAGAATTTTCACCTGTCCTCAGGCAAGTCTTTCTTACAGTATGTGTACTTCTTGTCGGCTTCTAGCTGGGGAAATTGTTTTATTTTAGTCTTTCTAATAATCTTGTAAATTAACTAAATTATAGGTATAGAGTTAAGTGTCAAAACTGTGACTTCGCCATAGAAATGGAAAGACTAAATAATATACAGTATGTAATAGAAATTTGAAAGACATGGTTATATCTAAACCATGCATTTCCTAACTTAAACTTCTTCAACTATTTCTTTAAAGCTTTGCCAATGGAAATAAAATGTTTATTTTACGCATGCCATCCTTTATTGGATTTTTTATTGGTTTACATTTAAAAGCATTGGATGTCTTTCGTTTAGCAAAATGCACATAGTTGGCGTAGTATTTCCACCGTAATGCAGGCGGAAGTAGATGTGTTTTGAACTTCTGTAGGAAGGATTAAAGGATATGCACACCTGCATTCTTCTTCTTTCCACAAGGAATGTCTTTTTTTTTCGTCTTTAGTGATCTTGAATGTTTGTCCTCCTGGCTATAGGAAGTAGAGCCACTTTGCCTGCTTTGGTCATGTCAGCTTCAATCCTCGTGACGTTTCATTAGTTCTTCCTTTACAGAATAATCCTGAGCAGAAAGAATGTGAAGCTCTGCTTATAGGAATCCTTTTATGACCCAAGTAATTAAGCCTACAAATTAGTGAAAGGCTCCGATGCGGAAGTGAACTAGTAGACTGTGGTCGGGACACAAATTTATGGATTTTCCCTTAAGCTGCTTTTCTTGAGAAAGCTTTGATAGAAAACATATGATATCAATTTTCATTAACTCTGTGTGGTTTCCGTGTTAGAAACTCTGATTTAGACCCTTCCATTATCATCCCCTTGCGAAGTCTTTTAAGTATTACAGATTGGCTTTGCACCCAGACATGCATTTGTTGTTATCTTTTAAAGTCAGATCTTTTGTTTACTGAGCGGATTTATTTTTGTTTGCACACTTTCAAGAGAGAAGCTTTGCAATGTAGGGTTTTAGCACTTCAGTTCTTTTACTCCCAACCTGAATGGAAATAACTACTGTGATCAAAGTGTACAGTACATGTTTCAACAGCTCATAGATTTGGGTAATTCTATGAAACTAGGAAAGAATTTGCGTAGCATTTCAATTGTAATTGCACACACTGTAATTGTGAGATATGTAATATGTTCTCAGTAATGTGTATGTTATTACTATTAAAAATACATTCATTTACTGTATAGTGCCTTTAAAAAAAACAAAGGTTCACATTGTAGTTTTGATACCTGCCTTGATCAAAAAGAGAGCTGTAATGTGAACTTACTGATGTTCTACTTCAAAACTTTAACCACAATACTGATACAATGACAATATTAAGGCGGTTAAAGGAAGGTGACTCTTAAGCAGTCTCCTTTAAATTTGTCATTATTTAAAACAAAGTCTTAAAACTCTCAGTTTTCTGTAATTAATCTATATTCTTTCTTCTATTTGTGGTTAAATGTCAAAATGCCTTTTTGTTATAAGACTGCTAATTATTGTGCACAATGAAAAGTGATATAGGAGACATGAATTAACATCACCTGAAGGCATATTCCATAAAAAGCGTGGGGAAAAGAGATTATAAGGAGAGCAAAAAGGTGTTCTTCAAAAATACACTGACAATGCAGTTTGAGCAGTCATTGTTAATCTCGTACTGTATGTGACAGGTACTATACTAGGTGCCCAACAATGCCTGAATACTCTAAGGATTCTGTAGGAGAATCTCCAAATATGTAGAAACATGACTGTTTTTTATGGATCTTGCTAATTTATTTTAAATTTATAGCTTTTCTATGTACTGAATAAACAAAATTACTGTACCAAGTAACAAACTTGTTGCCCTTGCTGTCATGTGAAGTGTGAATTTTGTCTAAGATGTGGTTCTAATATCTTATGATTAATACCATCTGGCTTTATTTTTTAGTCAGCAGAAAATAAAGCCACACTTCTGAGAGCCTGCCTGCTTATAATTAAGTTCTTAAATGAAGAGAACGATAGGAAATATATCAAAAACTTTACTTTTGAAATTATATTAATGCTCATAAATGTTTCACTGAGCAGTACACACAGGACCACCCCAGAGATTTGTAAAAGATCGATTAACTTGGTAACCCAGTTTCTAGGCTCCAGTATGGAATTGAGGTTTATTCTGTGAAAGGCAGAGAATCTGTAACAAATGGGAGATGTGAAGTTTTTTCTCTCCTTTATTTCCTGATTTATTTTTATCATTATAGTCTGATTATTGTTCCTTTCAAAACATTTAGTGTATTATGCTTTTCTTTGGTCATTAGACTAGTTTAAGTGATGTACAGTATAAATATTTCCAACACTGATAAATGCACCATACATAATACGTTGTGGCCAAGTACTGTAGACTTGGTTATTATTGAGAAATGGCAGCTGGTGTGGTTGGACAGATTTTTAAAAAAATAAGTTAATTGGTTCTCTCCATAGGAGGCAATGTACAGTTGGACATCCTTCAGCCTGACTCTCTGAAATAACCCTACTGAGATCCAGGGGAACTTACAGTCCAATACTACATGCCATTACACAAAATCATCATAACCTTAGCCAAAAGCAAACCTAGAAACATGGGACAGAATTAGGCTAATGATATTTCAAAATGATGGGAATGCTCAAGCTCTTTTCAGGCTGTTCATTTTATGTATGGATCCCCAACCCATTATTCAGTGTGGCGTTAGTGTTCAGTGTATGTAATAGTAATGTAAAATAGACTAGCACACTGCTGAAGAATTTAAGAAAGATTAACATTACCTTGGATGGCATGGTAGCACAGTGGTTAGACCTCAAAGCTCGGGGGCCCTGGGATGGAATTTGTATGTTCACCTATTGTTCAGGTGGCTTTCCGCTGGGTGCTCCGGTTTCTTCCCTCTTTCCAAAGACATATAGGTAGGCTATTTGGCTTCTGGGAATAATCGGTCCTGGTGTGAGTGTGTTTGTGTCCAGCAATGGACTAGTTTCCCATCCAAATTGTATCCTGCCTTGAACCCATTAATTGACAAGATAGGCTCTGGCTCCCCCATGACCCTGTACTGGATAAAGCAGTTAGAAAATGGACAGAAAGATGAATAAATTAGTTACGACAAAAATAAGTCATTAAAAAAGAATGACTTTTTATAGCCAGAACATTATTTGGGACTTGTCAATATTTAATTGCTCAGTATATCTATCAACTGCCATCGATTAACATGCCATTATTGACTTGAGACCACCTTCAGAAACATGCCCAAACTGTGGCATGAACTGAGTCAGTTATTTGGGAAAAGATTTGTTTTCGTTCTGGATAAATTTTGTCCCAGCGTCACTAAGGACATCGGTGCCAAGGCTTTTGGAAAGGGTGAAACACTCCCTGGAATAATGCTGCTAGTCTCTGGTTATGTGGGGAGCCAGTAATTTTGGGTGGCCTGCTTGTAATTTTCCTTGCCTCTTTTTCTATTTTAGGATTACTTTGTTTCTTTTCCAAACAAACCTACCGCTAATATTGACTGACGTATACATATTCGCGTAAAAGAAGTTATTTTACTTTGAGAAATGGTTTGAAAATATCCTCAAAATTGCAGTCTTATGTTAATAGCTTATGTAGCCATTATGGAGATTCAGTTGTTCTTTGTGCTTCTCTTAGCTGCACATGGAGATTAAAAAATGACATCTTTTGAAACAATAAAACAGTTCCTTTATTTTGTGTCATTAGGCACCAAATGGGCTAGGTAGGCAAAATAAGTTCCTGTTGTGTGTAATCGTTCTTATGTTCTTCTATTTTTGTCTGTTTTGTTGGGTTTCCAATTGTATTTGGGAGGATGCATTCCTGTGACCAGGACAGAGACTGAAATGAAGCTCAGTGATAGGATGGAAGCAAGACAACTTCATGAAACTGGAAGTAATCACTGACATAAGGCTGATTTACTCAAGCAACAATAACTTGCTGTTCCACTGCTGAAGCTGCTACTCTTCAAAGAAAGGCGGTGGTGAAAAGTTTTACATAGGTGGGGAATGTTCCTGTTGCACCTAAATCCAGAATAAAATATTTGTTTGTTTGTAACTAGATTGTATAAGTTGCTTAGCATTGTTCTTTCTATAAAGGTAAGCAATAATTGCTCGGGTAAAAATGGAAATACTTGTCCTGAGTTTGCAGTTCACTGTTTATTCAATGATTCCAACTACAAACTCTTTCAATAATAATAGGGATTATTAACGTTGCATTTATACATCAGCTTTCATCTTAAAGGACACCAAAGTACTTTACTCCACCACTGAAGTGCAACATCCACCTTGGTAACACACAGCTGCCATTTGCACCAGCATCCCAACTGCACAGCTCATCAGGTATGAAAGAGATGAATTCATCGTTTTAAGAAGGAACTACAGGTAGCCAGGTTGTGCAAGCTCAGAATGTAATTCAACCAAGGCACCAGGATTAACATTGAGAAAAATACTGACCTGGGTAGGGGGACAATTTTAATATTCTTCAAGTGCATTGACTTTTATCTACTTCATATTGTAGCAGATGAGATAGAAGTGCAAAATCGCAGCACCAGCTAAAAGAGGGGGTACATTTAAAAAAGGAATTTAGCCATAATACCACCACTCCAACTCTTAACCTGCTTCATCGCAACTTTGCAACACATTCTTAGATTTCTTTAGCTCCAAGATTGACAACATCCAGCATCACATTCTCTCCACTACGCATATCATTTCCATACCTCCTCCCTCCTTATCCAACTTTTCTGGTTCCCTTCTCTCCAACCTCTCTTGAATCTCTTCTTGACTCAGCATCCCTCAGTAAACTAGTTACACGCATGAAACCCACCACATCTATTTTAGATCCCATTCCCACCACTTTTATTCCATCCTGTTTCTCTTCTCTCTGTCCCATTGTCCTCAATATTATACATGAATCCTTGAGTACTGGCATTGTACCAATGGTCCTCAAAACTGCTGCCATTACCCCAATGCCAAAAAAGCTTTACATGGCTCTCGACAATCTTAATTTTCGCCCCATCTCCAACTTACCCTTTCTTGCAAACCAACTCATGGCAAATTACCTTTTCGAACCCCTCCAATCTGGCTTCCGTTAACTTCACAGCACAAAATCTGCCCTGGTCAAAGTCACTAACGATCTTCTAATAGCTGCTGATTCTGGTTCACTTTCTATACTCATCCTTCTTGATCTCTGTGCTGCTTTTGACACTGTTGACCATAACATCTTACTTTCTCGTCTTGAGACTATTTGGAGTTTCTGACACTGCTCTCAAATGGTTCAAATCTTACCTCACTGATCGCTGTCACTTTGTCTCTCTTAATGGGTATAGGTCTGAAATTGGTCTTGTTAAGTCTGGTGTTCCTCAGGGCTCAATACTGGGCCCCTTGCTCTTCAGCATTTACGTTTCCATTTGGTCAGCTTTTAAGATCACATGGCCTCAGCTATCATTTCTATGCAGATGATACTCAAATATACATCCATACCAAATCTGACACTGATGTGACTGTCTCTATTCTATCTAATTGCATCTCTGACATAAAAACCTGTCACTTAACTGTGACAAGAATGAAATCATGCTTATTGGCACCCCCCATCAACTTAGTAAAGCCAATCCTGTAACCCTATCTGTAGATGGTTCTATACTTGAGCTTTAGTCTAAATCGAAAAACCTTGGGGTGATATTCGATTCCGGCTTAACATTCGACCCACATGTGCAGCATATCGTCAAAACATCTTTTTTTCACCTCAGAAATATCTCTAGACTACGCCCTGTGTTATCACTAACTGTGGCTGAAAAGCTGATCAACACATTTGTGTTCTCTCGAATTGACTACTGTGATGCTCTACTTGCCGGGGTATCTAAATCTACTTTGAACAAACTGCAGTATGTCCAGAATCCTGACCAGGTATAGTGCAAGTGGTCAAATTACTCCTATCCTGGAGTCCTTGCACTGGCTTCCTGTCAAATTCCGTGTGGATTTTAAAATCCTCATGCTCACCTCTAAGGCTCTGCATGGCTTGGAACCTCAGTATCTGTCTTAACTATTATCTCCCTACTTCCCACCTCGCAACCTTCAGACTTCTAATTCTGGTCTCCTAATTGTCCCCCAAGCTGGTCTACATTGTATGGGTGACAGGCCCTTCTCCTGTTATGCCCCCAAGCTCTGGGACTCTCTGCCCAAGGATATCAGAGAGTCACCTTCTCTAAACTCCTTCAAATCCAGACTCAAAACCTTCTTCTTTAGAAGAGCCTTTACTTAACTGGTTCCATTCTTTACCCCTCTGCTTCTACTTTTCTTAGTACTACCATCCACAGTCTCCTCTATATATTGTAATTGTGTTTTATCTTGTGTATTCTTTCTATTTAGTGTTGTTGTCATTCTGTAAAGTGCTTTGAGAAGCCATCTTTAAAGGCACTATATAACATAAAGTTTATTATTATTATTATTATTATTATTATTATTATTATTATTATTATTAAAAGCCATGCCACTGGACCTTTAATGACCAAGTAGTCAGGGCCTTGATTTTCCCTATCTTTAAAAGAAAGACAAAGGCTCCCTGATCACGATTCTGGGGCTTTGGTTTGGAAATGTTTGTCAGCTTCTTCAGTTAGGTGCAACATGCAAAGACACAGTGGTCTGGGAAACATCTGAGCTCCTGTACAGGGGAGCCCAAATCTGGTCCTCAAGGGCCGCTGTCCAGAAGATTTTCTAGGTCTCTTCAAATCTCCAGCTTTTCAAGAGCAAGCATAGGCATCGACTTGTCCACTCAACAAATAACGAGTTCAATTAGGTATTTTATTAAGGGCTGAAATAGGAAGAACACCAGAAATCTTTTTGGCCTCCAGGGCAGGAAATACACACACTTTCTCTAGCACAAAAGAGCTTCTCAAACAAGAGAGGGCTCTTGTTTGCTAGTAACTAGTAGATTTGCTACTGCTCCTGCTAGGGCATCATCTTTGACAAGAATGTTTGGGGAGCTTGTTCCAGACCCAGACCTGACCACAGACAACCACATGCTCACTTCAGCAAACCACATACTTTTACTGAAAAAGTTTCACTAATAAAACTTTTTTTTTAGTTTATAGACTTGAGCGGAGACCACCTTTTAAATTCTACTTTTTACTACGCATTGCACCCCAATGAAATGTCACAAATATAATTCTGGATTGAGCAAGTTACTAAATTACAAATACATTTTAAGATACCACAAAATTGTCTTTAAAAAAATTAAATACTTCAATTTTTACATCTGCTTTACAAGAGTACCTCCTAACAGACACCTGAAGAAGGCTCAGCAGCCATACTGTTGCGTTTCTATTTGTTGTTTTTTTTTGGCGTGAAATTAACCTTTACTTGTTACCTTATAAGTGGGCTTACTTTTAAATAGGAGTAAGTAGTTTTTTAGTGTTCCTTCCGTATTTCAAAATAGTTGGTTTAGCACATTCAGTATTCCATCACGCAGATCTGTAGCATACAGTGTATATATAGTATTCCATGAAAAGAGGTTTTTCAGTTCAGTCATTTGTCTGATGTTGCCCACAAGACATTAAATAATTACCATGTTACACATCGCAGCAGACTTTCACCATTTCATTCCAGATATTTCTTCCCACATAAAGACAGATCATTGCATGTCATTGGTTAACTGGTTAGAGTAGCAGTCTGCGATACAGATGCTCCTTGGACTGTACATTACACTCCCAGTATCACAGAACACTCCAATATCAGTAAATTGTTCCATTTTGTAAACATTCAATCAACAGCTAATTGCTTTAAGGCTTGTATGTTACACGGTTAATGACATTCTACATTGCAAGTTCTTAATTTTTGGATAATTGTGGCTACTGATGTTATAGTGGAGTCTAATTAAAGTAAAGAATGAGGGTTAATTTTAAAGATAGAAATAGTCAATAATCCATGGAAGGTTAAGAAGATTAATTAAGAAAACCATAAACTACAAATGCACAGGTGGTACATGCTTTTCTATGAAGTCCCTCAACATCACTGACTATAATTTAAATATGTTCTTCCTTACAGATGTAGTCATATACTTTAAATCTTTTGCTTTTACTGCTGTCTCACAGGGGAGATTTCTATATCATCCCAAGAGTTTTGGGAATGATATAGAAAGCAAATGATCTATAACAATATCTGTAATGCACAATCTGGTTAACAAAAGAAGCTTATTAGATTTAAGGAAAGTTGGATGTCAACAGTGCCTTAATGTGCACAAGGACATGTTATGATCAACAAAAGCATGCTGTATGCCATCAGACAGCTCACAACTACAGTAGGTAGTTTAAATTGAAACTTCACGACAGTAACTTGAACACCTAGGGTTTTTACCACCTGGCATTGTGACAGAGAGATATGAATAAATGCTTGATTTGTGGACCATTTAGTGGTCCTAAGTCTGTAGCTGCACTTGAAAGAGGAGAGCATCCTCCATCTGCCGCTACACATAAACTTGCAGCTCTGAATCCAGCAACCCTCTTAAAGAGACTTAAAGAGTGCTGTTACTGGTCAGTTTTCTTTGGTCAGGCACTTAAAACGGAAGCAATTATGGCTTCAACCAGTATAAAAAGATTCTGTGGCAGAGCAGCAATGTGAGACTGAGATGTTGTCAGTATCAAACCTGAAAAGGCCAAGAAGCAAAATGCCTTCAAAGCTAAAGTGCATATGAACATCTGTTTAATTGCTTGAAATGGCATTTATTAAAACCCCACCCACAAATTCCCACTTTTATCTTGGGTAATTAGCACAATACTATACAACATAAATACCCATTCGATCTGCATGACCACTTGGGAGTTTTCTGATGATTATACAGCCTCTTGTTTGGCATCCTCTGTTGTAGTGAATGCTCATTGAAGGAAACCATTTCACTAAGTGCCTACCATTCAAGCTTTTTTTCATATCCTGTCAGATAAGAGTATACAAAAGCCCTTTTGCTTACTAGAATCTTCAAACAGCAGCTAAACTATGCACTTGTTGCTTAACATTTTCCTCTCACTTTAGCCCTGATAAAAGCATGTGTAATGCCTGGAAGCAAGTGCATTCCCTTTACCGCATCCACAGATTCCAGCTACTGAAAGTAATTTTCTCTGCCATTTTTGCATCAAATCAATCAACCATACCACAGTGATGTGGATTAATGAAGCACAGGGTTTTTACAAACCCAGCATTGTTCTGAGGATGCCTAGCTTTCTTAATGTCTTCAAAGCTGTCCAAAACTGCATATTGGTAAAAAACAAAAGGTGGGGGTGTGGAAAAACACTACTAAGAAAAAAAGTAATTTAATAGTTTTAAAAAGTATGCAACATAAATTAATAATTGCCTGGGAAACACCTCTTAGCAGATGACTCATCAATCATTTTCCTGATTCCCGTTATCATTTCAACCTTGCAGATTTTTAGAAACTTTTCCCTGAACAGAAAGTAATGAATGGGCAAATGAACCATTGTTAACAGGCTGATTTTGGTTCCAATATGGCAATTCAATTATAACATTTTTTCTGAGTCTCATAAAATAATAGTGCATTAAATTTATGATGTGGCCTTAATTGTCTTAATTATTGCAGGCAATAAAGTCAGTTTAGCAAGTTTAATGTTTATTTAACTCACTGATATTGTGTCTTCCAAATGTCCTTAATTTATGAGGCCAATTGGCATCTTTAGTGGAAAGCACAATTTTGGAAACATTTCTTGAACGGGATAATTATTTTATCCAATGAATATCACTAACAATTGAATTAAATAGATAAAAGTATGGATTTGTTAACAGATGGTCAAATGAGTAATGTATTTACACACTTTTTACAATGTGTGTTTCTCCTGTGAGGCTATCAGCAGCTGCTTAACAGACAGGCTTTACCTCAAACAGACCTTGTTGCTTATAAATTTAATTTGCTGCCTAGACTGTGAAAAACAAAACACTGCATGTAGCTCAAAAGAAATTGGCTGCTTAATTTGATACCTAATAAAGGTTTCAAGCTTTTTTTCCAAGTTGTTGAATAAATGTTTTGATGCCTGCAAGTAGTGGTTTGTGGCATGCAGTGTCATAGAGTTTAATTAATATCTAATAGGCCAGTGAGAAAATGAACATTAACAGCCCCATTAAAATATTTTAGGCACATATTAGTTGGGCTATTATATAGACGTCACTACATGAATGCACTTTTCAAAGTTTCTCAGCCACATCAGTAATTTATTTTTGGGAACTTTGAGAACTACTTTATGAAAGATTGTTGTATTTTAGACAAAAAGGCTGTACATTTAGGAAGTTGTTAAATGTGAGTCTCACTGTTGTCAGTAAGATCGAAAAAAGAGAAAGTGGACATCCTTGTTTAACAGGTCTCATAGGTCTCTACTCATACGATGAGTTTTTAAGAGTGTTCAAATACACCAGTGCTCAAATGTGCCAGAGGATAAATATTTTGGTGCAGTGAGTTTGACACACTTTGGAGCTGTGTAGCAGTATGTCTTAGATGGTGGATCGAGAGTCTGACTGATGTACTGTAGAATAGGATCCCCAGTTTTAGAGTAGCTTCTCTTTATTGTGGAACTACATACACCCCTTTTAAAACAGAACTATGGTCATGGAAGGCACCAATGTATGTAGTTGTACACATTGTTCATTTAAGATCAGTTTCCCTAGTCTGTGGATTATGGCCTGTTATGGCCAAGAATCTGGATGCTTTGCAGATTGTTCTCAAGCACTAAATAGGGTCTGAGTCTGATATCCCACCTTGTGGAGTGGGATATGATTTTGACTATTGTACGGTCACATTGAAGGTTGTTGCTTTCTGCCTGGCATGTTTAATTTTTTTCAAGATTATCCTTTGGCTATGTTATGTATGTACACTTACACAAAGCAACATTTAAGCAACCTGCCAATGTAAAAAAAATATTCAAAAGACTATGAAAGTCCACTGGATATATCCCAAATGTAAAATGAGAACAGTGCCTATGAAAGTGCCCAAGTAACACCACATATGAGAATCCCACCGTTAAGGATCCTGTGCCAGAATTCAACTGATAATGATAATGTGATAATGTTTCTTTATTAGTCCTATACAATTTCTTGCTTTAGGAATTTGTCTTTTCACATATCCCAGCTTTTCTCCATGAGACACAGACACACAGACAGGGAGAGAAGCTTGGGGTCAGAGCGCAGGGTCAGCCATTGTATGGCCCCCCTGGAGCAGTTAGGGTTAAGGGCCTTGCTCAGGGGCCCAACGCAGTAGGATTCCTCTGCCAGCTGCAGGATTTGAGCCGACAACCTGCCAGTCACAGGCGCAGATCCTTAGCCACAGAGCCATCGCTCCACCCCTGAACAATGTGTCCATGGGAAACAAACACTACATCCAATTCCTGTATCTAAATATCTTATCTACGGTTTCTGAAACAAATCTGCATTTTCCATATGGGAACCAG
The DNA here is from genome assembly GCF_055471065.1 of Atractosteus spatula. Lineage (NCBI taxonomy): Eukaryota > Metazoa > Chordata > Actinopteri > Semionotiformes > Lepisosteidae > Atractosteus > Atractosteus spatula. The sequence goes on along the minus strand of NC_142710.1, from coordinate 19,774,306 downwards.
GGCTCCTGAATTCCAAATTGTCTTTGCACCAGCTACCATAATTATTTTAGTAATCTGTGGCACCTGCATTAACTAAGCAATTGATCAATTAGGCACTTGACTTATTGAAGGTTTCCAAATTCTGTAATATGGTGAGGAATCCAGGCACCAATGCTGACCACCTGTGGCCTGGAGAACAAGAACACCATGTGTGGTAGTTAGTTGTTAATTGATCCTGAGAACTCTTCCTGTTGTTTCTTGGAAGAAACTGGGGTATCGGCTTGAACAGAGTGTGTGGATAGCTTGCTCCATACTCCGACAAGCCATGTTGATTACACATTACTTGAATGCTGTAGCATCAAGAATTTACTTAAATTAAAATAATGATCATTACAATGATAAGGAATTGTGAATTTTTTTAATGTATTTAATAATATAGAAATTAGTTCATATTAATTAGGTATTAGTTACAATCTTACTGACATTAAAAATAAAATGAGTGGCATTGTTGAAAAACAGTGAGAGGGATCAAGTGAACTATTACCTCATTTACGTAATTGTGGTTCACAGTATAGAGATATACTGTACTGCTGTTTTGCAGGTGATACACCCCTTAGGCTACCTAAACAAGACTTGTGGCAAACCATTTTCTATTTGTATTATTTTGATTTTGAAACTTTTCATTAGTTTCCTTGACAAAGCACAGTTGTGAAATCTGGCTTTCTGGAAAACCTCCAGGTCTCACTCTCAGTACTGTAGTTTTTCTTTTTTAGTTGTGGAATTTGGGATTTTTTTTTTCCTTTAGGGCAAAACATTTTTTTATTTTTGACCATTTTGACAATTTTCCTTGAAAAAGCAATTAAGCACATTGCTACCTGAGGCAGCGTAGTGAAGATTGACTGATTGATCTAGTAACATATACAAAGTTTGTTTTCGGATAGTCATAATGAACCTTTTTTAACATAGATTTGTCAATTATATACAGTACCAATACAGTGTGGAATTAACCAGCTGTGAGTGAATGTCACAGGACACAGCAGTGACACTTGTTTCCATAGACTAGACATGCTTGTACCAGGTCATCCTCCTATCAAGCCAATTATCTTATGATACACTACCAGCTCTGCAGTGATGTACAAGTGGTAATGGAGGAGCAGCTCATCCACCACAGACATCACCTTCAGCGTGCAGGAGCTCCTGAGGAGTGCTCTAGCCCACTTACCCCAACCTTAGCCCTGGTGGCACTAAGCCAATTGCCTGCTGCCACCTGGGACATTGGGGTCCGCTGGTCTCTAAATCATAGAGCTCAGCCTGCACTCAAATCAAGCACCTTTACCAGTCCAGCCTCTGTTTGTTTTACTGTAGTATTTAAGTTGGAGTAATTAAATTTTGACAAATGCCTTGCGTACCCTGAAGAAATTGTACAAAAATGTACATATATTTTTGCAGTTCCTTTCCAGAAAAAATAATTCAATTTTTAAGGAAAAATTGAAGTAAATAATTTTTGTTCATTTTCCTTTTTTGTTATAAATTGCTTTATTTGGTCACACAGAATAGTAACCCTGAATTTATCAGGTATGGTTCCCAACATCGGTGGTATGTCGTTGCTTTTTTTTATATTGTTTTATTTTAGTTGAGCACAAGTGTATGTGTATAATGTAAGTTCATCCACAGGGTCATTAAACAGGACAGTAACTTGATCCACATTAGAGAGGTTCTGTTTACTGAACAGTGATACTACTTAACCTCATCAAATTTAGATACGTCTTTATAATTTTTAAAATAAAGTTGTCAAATCAATTATCATGGTGTATTTGTGTTAATATCTTAACAAAATCATTTACTAAATCTTTTGTAAAACAAGCTGAAAAGAAAAATGTAGTAGAAAGCATCTAGAAAGTTCTTAACTACTGAAAGGTGTGAAGCAACATGTTTAAATTTTAGGAGTTGATTGCCAAATACAGTATCTTTTTAATTTGGTTATTGTACGCATTTTATCTCTGTGTCAAAATCTGAAAACAGAATTGGCCAAGTGTTGAAATCATGTCAGGGATTAGCAGAACTTTGTAATGAGCATTTAATTAGTGCCTAATGCCAAAAGCATCTCTAAAACCATTATTATCTTCGATGGATTAGGACATCAGCCTTTGAAAGAATTATAGACAATGCAATTATTTGATAAATAATTTATTACCAGGAGTCAATCAGTTGAGCCAGTTAAAATATATTGATGGGCATTAAAATCACACTATATGCTATAGTTTCTTAATGCCTCTCAGTGTTGATTATATATTATTATTAATGTGCATGAATTTTTTAGGTCCTATATTATCTTTTTTCTTAGTTACATGTCTAGTACAGAACAGTACTACTGTATTAAAACAATTTCAGGAACTGTTAATGCACTTGCTGATACACAGATTAACTGTGAACGTTTTAAAATGTAGGTTGTTGATTTTGGATTGTGTATTGTTTTTAATTGAACAATCAACTTGAGCAGGGGAGTCTTCCACTTTTACCACAAAGTGCAGACACTGTTCAAAACGTGGATTAGTTCCGGAAATGTTGTAGAACCCCAAATACCACACAGAGGAAGTCCTTGGCAGGAGGATTTTTCTCCTTATAATACAGTGTGTTGCAAAGCAACAAAGCTTCTTTAATTTTAAGTGATAAAAACTTGATTGCTTCCAGATAGTCTTTTTTGGCTTAGCGTTTCCATTTGGTGACTAGGCAACATTAGGCAATTTAATGTCAAAAGGCAATTGAACATTCTGGTGTGGTAGGTTTATTCTAAAACAAGTGCTGCACAAATTAATAAGACAGAAAAATGCATGGATTCCATGATGTCTGGTGCTGTTCAGGCATGTGTTTTAAGTATTCTGTGTATTACAAACATTTGTGGTTGCTCCCCAAGGCTGTCTCCTCCTGAGAATTGATAATTATAGTTCACGGTTTAATTCTACAGCAGTTACAGCAATTACAGGTATCATAGCTACCATTAAGCTGTTTTAAGATAAGCATGTTGTCTGATAAGGGACATATAAATAGTATTTCATGTTCAAATGAGTTGTTATGCTAATATATGATGCTCACATACTGTGTGTACAAAATAATATGTTGTCCTGTACATGTGAATAACTTCTATGCTTCTCACAAAAAATAATAAAAAATGCAACAGAAAATCTCACATTGAGAACCAGCAGAATTAAGGTCTAAAAATAAATTCTTTCTCTAGTTTTAACAGTGCTATATGTACTTCAGATAACTGGTCAATGAGAACAATGAGATGTTTATGCCATAAACAAATACATTAATAATACAGTCAATCCATTCAGTTGTGATTAATTAAGTGCAAAATTAATTACAGATTCTCCACTTTAATTATTTATCTGCTTTACCAGTATTAAAATACAAGGGAATAAGGTTTAGTGGTATTAATGGTCGTTTCATCTCTTTATTTCTATTTCTACCTGATAATCACCTCACATTCGTCCTCATAGAAGATGCAATATGGATCACTGAGCCAGACATTGAGGATAATTAAACTAGAATAGTATAAGATCATTATATTTATTACTAATAAAATAAATCTCCTTAAAATGGCATTTGGTGCCACTGCAGAAATTCCCATTTTATTACAGTACAAAAATTAATGTAACAAAATATAGAAAGTGAAAACATTGCGCTAACATTTTTTCCTTGCCAGTGAAAGCTAAAGGATAGTGCATGGTGCAATGATTTTGACCTCCACTTCACTGTTGAATATATACTTCACTATTCTTTACAACATTTTTAAATATACATCCTTATGTTTCACTTATTTATGTTTTTCCCATTCAGGTACTGGAAGGTTTATTTGCAAGAAAAGAAAACAACTAAAGTTCCAGGAATAAATATGAGTGTCAACGTTATTTTTCTTTCTTGTTCTATTCTGTAGTACAGTACAGTATGTCATTTTTTATGTGCTGGAGTTCTTCTGTAAAATACTAAATTTGGGTGACTGGAAACAAGGTTAGCTTGCGTGCCATATCCCTTCTGTTGAACTTGTGTATCAAGGCATTGTGTCTTTTTGTCCTTTGTTTATCCTATCATAAACATTTTGTGATATCTTAAGCTTTAAAGCCAAAGGCACACGTCAAATAAATGTATATAACTGTATATCAATGTAATCTGCATAGAGACAGGATTAGGGAAAGTCATATAAATAAATTTCTTGGTAACCGAGAGTGATTTTCCATGTATTATTAACATTTATTTGTAGTGGTTGGTTGTAGATTAGCTTGTTATAAAAACTGAAGAATATTTACTTTGAAAAATATTGAATAATAGAGGTTTTAATAATGTTATTCAAGTAAAATTCCATTGGCATTTTCTGTGGAATGCTGACTGTTTAACAGACCTTAAGCCGTCTGAGGCCAAGAGAAGCCAACCACATTGTATTAGGTTAGTAAGACTGTTATCTATGTAACAAATCATTTTTAAGACAACTAGGAGTTTTAGACATCATTACCAATTTTCTAAATGTTTGTTGACATGAAATGTTATGTAAGAGGCCAAAGTTGTGGATTTTAACTGTGTCTGGGTGATTATGATTTATAGAGGCAGCCAAATCAAGACAAATACTCTAGACTGTTTTAAAACACTTCATTTTTCCAGGGCTCATTAGTGGGTTTTTTGGATGCTTAAGTGATAAACGCTCAATAAAATGCAAACCTGGTGTTGAGGCCCAAGCAGTTAAAATCTAAATTTTAACTGCTAGGTCTTTTAACTGGTAGGTCTTGTAAACAGTTCACTCACTTAAATCACTTAAAAGTTTCTTATGTACATATCTTTATATATTTTTGCAAGTTGCATGCTTTGGTAGATGACAACCACCAGAAATGGTGAGATTTGAATAGCCAAGGACTCAAAAGGGCATGTTGTTACCTGATAAGTAGCGATTTATGTTTTGGGTAAGAAAGCCCTCAACTACAAGACTAGCTTATTTCACCTGCAGAGAGTTTCCACTTAGCTCTTCAACACCATGGAGTATCCTCCCTTTTACATCTGTCATCAAGACAGTGAAATGTCATTAAGGACTGGTTCACCTTAGTGTCAACAGCAGGGTGGTCCCACTCCGGTCCTGGAGTAGTCAGTAGTCAGTATGTCTGCCAGTTTTTGCTCCAGCCAATGACCTGAATCAGCTCATTATTGGCTTATTTGGACCAATTCATCAATTTCGTCTGGCTCTTCAGATGCTTCATCTTTAAAGAGACCTAGAAAATCTGCAGAAACCATCTCTCTAGGACTGGAGTTGGACCATCCTGGTCTACAGAACTGTTTTTCTGATCATGGACCCTCACACATAGCACAACAGTTAGTCTACATTTTCCTTGTTGTACCTAATCCGCAATGTTTTAGGAAAAGCTATGACTAATTGCTCAAATGAGCAATACTGCACATGAAACTATAAGTATGATAAGTATTTTTTAAAAATACCTATATATGTATATACTTATATAATATGGACAATCAGTATTTGGGTTAATGAAAAATTATAAAATTTTACATCTTATTAACAGCATTAAACCTACTAAATCCAAGGCATGTGAATGGTTGCATACAATTAATGGTAGTGTATATCTGTAGTATCTATTCATGTGGTTTATAATAAATCCTTTGATATTACATTGGCAATATTTGTAATACTTACATTTTATTCCCCCAAAATGGGCAGATGAGATATCTATTCAATTCTACCTATCCAAATATGTCCATTGCCAGAACTGCCTTCATGCAGAGACTGTTTAGACAGTTAACCTCACCAGCAGAAAGTGTGAGGAAAGTGGAGCTATCTCTCATCTTAAGCTAAGAGAATGGGGAGGAAACTCCACATGGAAGCCACCCCAGTCTGGATTCAAACCTAAAACACATATGCTGTGACATAGTAGCATTAACACCTAAGCTATGCCACAATAATGCCCCAGATGAGACTTTAATATTAAAAAATAGACCATTACACTTCTAAGACTAACAATTCTTAGAGATTTTGTGCTTTATTCAACACAGCACAGACCCTGGCTCCAGCTGTGATGACTCATCAGCTATCTTTCTTCCACCTTTTCACTGAACAGCAGCATAAGAACATAGCATCTGTAGGGTAGATTGCTTACTGCTGTATGCTTTTTATGACCTGTTGCTAATGCTAAAAGAATGAAGGTTGCTAACAGTTCTAAAGAAATTACATCACAGTTCTTGGTAGATGAGATGAGACAATTTCAAAAGCTCTCTTACGGAATACTGCAACAATTCAAATACTGAGACAATTTCAAAAGCTCTCTTACGGATTACTGCAACCAAGTGCTACAATGCAACAGAACCCCTGGAATTTTCTGATAAAAACATTCAGAATATATAGTTTCCCTACAGTGTGTACAGACAATCATAGTTAATTCAAATAAAGATAACCATACCATATTATTCTATATTTCAATGATGTGTCTTCGTTTTTATTTTCTGCATGTGGATTGCAGATCACATTACGTTCTTTAGATTTTGAAAGCTTTTTTGTACGGTTTTCAGCTGCATTGCTTGAATACATTTGGCTTCAATTCATTACAACCACGTGGCTAGAAGATAAATTCACATATTTAACCTGAAGCCAAGGATTTGTGGCGCAAGAGGTGTGTTAGTGGCAAATGTGTAATAGCACAGTAATTTGTGTGACCACAGGCAGTTATTGCTGCACTCAGCCAGTGCAAATAAATGAGGACTGGGGTATTTTAGTTCTTTCTTTTTAAAAAAATAAGTTAATCATCTATGTGGATGAACAAATAACTTTTTTTACATGAGATGACTGATGCATTAGCTTTGGTTGATGTTTGTGGCAGACCAGTAGGATTTCCAGAAAAATTCCCTAAGGTTTTAGGTGAATTTATAAACCAGAATTGTCACTCCTGGATATTCTTTGTCAAGCCAGACCATTAGTTTACAGGTTTTTTTCTGGTCTCCCTGCTCTCAGTCAGCCCCCATGAGAATCCATTCATTCGTTTGTTGATTGGTTGATTGATTGATACATCTACTCATTTATTCAGGAAGAAGGGTCAAAAGTTAAAAGCAATAATTAGTCATAGTGTGAGCCATCCTAACGGCATTTTAAGTTTTGCAGTCATGAACTGAGAGAACACGCCTGTGGTGTTGTGCTTGTGCAAATATTTCTCTTCTTCATTTAAAAAATGTGTTTCCTACATTTTCCATGTGCATTGCACTTCCTAATTAAAAAATCTATGCTTTATTGCCATCCAGCTCTTTTCTTTTATATGAAGTACACTACCTAACCAACTGTATTTCCACTGTAAGGACTATGATAAGATTTGCCCATGTTTGAAATGTTATCACTCACAAAAATGTTTAGTACTTTTCATTTTAAAATAAATTTTCTTTTCATTTGTGAAATGCTTTCTTTCCTAATGCATGTTCTCCATCTTTTTTGTGTAGATTTGTGTCTCTTAGAAAAAATGTCCTGGTACAATAACCACATCACTGTGAGTGAGATCCTTATTGTGGCTGTAATGTGTAAATTAGTTGGCTACTGCTGGATTCAACGAGAAGAAAACAGGACAAATCTGTTTTAGAGAAGTGTTTCCATATGGACAAAGGAAAGAGCACATTCTTCTGGAAATGAAAGCAGCTCCTTTAATCTAAGAGACATAATCAATAAATGATAAGGATTCCAGCAGTGAGACAAAGTCATTCTTCAAGATAACTTTGGAAGTTCTTGATGGCAAAGGCCATGATAGTGAATTAAAACATTATGCAGAGTTTGTCACTAATCGTATCCCTTTAAGATATAGAGTACAATCAGTTGGTAAAATCATTTCCTGCAAGACTATTTTCATTTTTGGACAGCTCATAGTTTTATCTTGAAAGAATGATAATTGTAGCATTTAAAAAACTCATTAGAGATGTATGATAAAGCTAAAACACGAGTATCATTAAAAGATATAAATTGGCAAATATTGAATAAGCCAGATTCTTCTTAGTACTTGCCAGAGAATGAAAATGGGAAAATATTGCCTTAAAAGGCATTTAAATCTGTTTTTCTTATGAGCTCTCTCTTAATGTGTACTTCAAAGTACAGATCTGAATTTAAAAATGCAGAAATTATTTAAACGTATTAGTATATGCACAGGCTCTTAGATTATTGAATTGCTGATTAATGAATGAAAGCTATGTTTTGTTTTTCTTGTATTCAAAATACTTGAAAAAAAGTGACTTTGATTAAAATGAAAAATATCATGTATTACGAAGTAAAAAACAGAAACTGAAAAGCTAAACATTTTTGAACCAATTGAAATACCTTTAGAAATGGCAAAGGAACAAGTGATGCACACAGATATAAGTTGGCTGATATCACCATACTAAAATATTATGAATAAGATACAATATTTATATTTAAAATGCATGTTTTATATTCCTTAACGAAAAGTTATATGAATTTGTAAGTAAAAGGTTTTACAATGAAATTATGAAGAGCCCTCAAGGTCCAGTGATTACCCTTCAAGAAGCCCACTTGTCTGAAGGCTGTATCTTCAGTTTAAGGCCAGCTACAAAGTGGCAGTTCCACACAGTTTAATTTAATGATCTTTTGCAATGGGTCATTTTAATTGTTTCCTATAGCAATTTAATTTCTGCAATTTAATGCCGATGAAGATAACTTCACAAGATAACATCATTCTGAAAATACCTTTACCAATGGGCCAAAACTAAAATCCCCATGAGTCAGTTTTCTTTCTAATACAAACATTATACATCTTAATTTAGGTTTCCCTCTTAGTTAGTTAGTTTTGTTTTGAATTAAAAGTTTGGTCTCTGTAAGTATAGTTTATTTGCATCTATTAAAAATATACATATCCTATTAGGTGCTTTGCAGATTCTATAAGAGGACTGTGGAGGCTCAGTGATTGGAATACCAGACAATAGGGCATAAATAAATATTTTACGTTTTGCCTTACAACACAAAAAAGAAGAACCATTTGTTGTGATGTCATTTGTTGTGATGTTATTCATATACATGACCTCACAGGAAGAAGTCACTGTTTATGTAGGAGTAAATGACAGTCTGGTAAAAAGTCAGTTGGGTTGAGTGCTTTGTCAATGTAAACAGAAAACCTGATGCACATAAACCTCAAATGTCTTGCATGAGTGCAAACCTTTGCTTTTTGTGGTGTAAAGACCTCCTACAGTGTTATGTTTTTAAGAAAGCATGGGATTATTTTTGCATGTATTAACATCTCAAGATAAACTGGCACCACATAAAATCCTTGGGTCCTGTATTCAAAAGACTTAGGCTCTTAAATCCCCATTGCTTCCTATGGGGATTTAAGAGCCTAAGTCTTCTAAATATAGGGCCCCACTTCTTCAGCGATGTTGTGCAGAGAAGAGTTGGGTGTTAGCAATTCAGTTTGAATAGTACACAAACGTTTACTTCACACAGCAGACACCTCTAAGAGAATGAAATGCCCCATTTTATCATGAATGTTTTTGTAGGTCAAAGCCAGTTGATCTTCAATGGACAGAACTGTCCACAGAACAAGATTTCTGTGAAAAGCACAGTGCAGTGTACCTGTTAGCTAACTAGTTATTTTAAGGTTTTATATTTATGAGTTTAGTAAATACAACTTTTAAAACTTCTTAGAAACGGGAAAGATATCTGTTTATTAAATTGCAGCTGTGTGATCCGGAACGTGAGATGATCACATTTAACTTTATAAGCAGTGTCACACATTCAAATGTGGTTACCATGATGATTCGTAGAAGCAGAGCTGCCTATGTATTACTTTAGTTACAAACTAACCACGCATAACTCTTCTCTTTTGAGAGCTTTCTGGAAAGCTGGATGAGATTCTGGTATTAAGAAGCTACTACTGTACAAACAAGCAACCAAACCATCTTGCTTGCAACTTTAATTCTTGCTTGTTCACTCTTATTTGGGAATAAAAAGAACATTTTAAGACAGCCAGTTCTGTATCAAAGCATTCCTTTACACACTTAGAAAAGCTCTGAGAGTTAGAATGGCAGGTGCTTGGAATACTACCTGCTTAATCACAAAACATTCAGAACTGTCTGACCTCTGTGCTTTTGTTTTATTGCAAATTATTAAAAGGTTACAAATTATGTAAGAGTTTAGCCCATTGGGTTTCTGTGGTTGCTAATAGCTTAGAGTTTCCATCGTCCCCAAGGAAGCGACATTGAATGTATGTCATGTCCAAGTCATCCCCATAACATACTCTGAGAACATTGAATAAAACATTAAAAATTAAAACATTAATGGAGCGGTGCAGTGGCTCTGTGGATAAGGATCTGCGCCTGTGGCTGGAAGGTTGCTGGTTGAATCCCGCAGCCAGCAGAGGAATCCTACTCCATTAGGCCCCTTAAAAAGGCCCTTAACCCCAACTGCTCCAGGGGTGCTGTACAATGGCTGACCCTGCGCTCTGACCCCCAGCTTCTCTCCCTATCTGTGTGTCTCATGGAGAGCAAGTTGGGATATGCGAAAAAGACAAATTCCTAATACAAGAAATTGTATATGGCCAATAAAGTGATCTTATCTCTCTCTTATTATTGAATAAAAGCTCTTTACTCAGATTGGATGTATGCCTGGTATGTAAGTGGCATATGTCAATGTGTGTACATTTTCTGAATTTGCTTTTTCACGTCAGCTTACTGACCCAAATTCATTTGGCCTATTTCTCATTCTCCAGACCCCTTCCTTGTTCTTCTTCTATAGACTTTCATTAAAGAGAGACTGCATAGATGTGATCATAGGTACTTCCCCCAAAACAGGCCAAAGTGATAGTGTAATATTTAACTAATGTATTAAAAACATTTTGTCTATCCAGACAGTAAATGCCTGGTTATTGGATTTCAGTCTGAACCTCTGTGTTAGTGGTGAGGTCAGTACATAGAAAATTATGCACCACGTAGAACCTGCTTGCCTTTTTGTTTTAAAGACCTTTTGCTTTTGTTTGTTTTTCGTTGTTATTCAAGGAAGTGAGATGAAAACTATTGACTCTCTTCTCAATTGTTAAACTCCAGTTGCAGTGAGAGCAGACTGACTCAGTAACAGACCATAGTGTCCCACTTTGTATCAAAAATGAATGAAAAGACAAGTTATACCACTGGATAGAGTGTAAGTTGAGGTTTATTGATTATTCTTTAGGAACTGCAATCAATTTGGACAAGAAAATATGGTAGGTGACCTTTCTGGAGAATACAATAAGCAGCAGTCTTCACAGAAACTGCTGTCTCTTGCCCATTTAGCTTAGGAAGCAGAGCTATTGTTAAGATGCAGACAAGCTGTTTATACCTGGTTGGCACACAAAAGAAAATGCCCAATTCAAGAGACATGATGTCATACTAATGAGTTTTAAGGTTATAATAATTTTAAAACAGTAAAATGCAATGTTGTCAAGGTTTCTTTACTTTGAAAAAGTGAATGGAGTGGTGTATTGCTGATTTAATTTTACGATTACATATGAAGAATTATTACACCATAACATTTAGAAAACAACCGTAATGACAGAAATGTAAAATACACAACAAAACAAATCCATTAAATGTCTTTTTGCAATCATTTGTTAAACCCTTTCAAATATGATTGACTTCTGGTGAGAACCAGTTTGGCAATACCAATAATATTTTGCCAGAGATGATCAAAAGTCATGCAAAGGCTTGTTTATAACCACACATTTCAATCAATTCTTAATAATGTTACACAAAGAAACATATTCCCTGCGTAATGGATCTTCAGCTGATTCATAATTCTACAGCCAGAGATTTGACTAGTACTGGGATCTGACATCACATAATTCCTGTTTAACTTTAATTGCTGTCCACAGCTCAAAAATAGGGTATAACAGTGTATTGCTTACTTGCTTATCTCTGTCACAGAATTATTAAAAGAAAAAAAAAGTATTATTTGATCATTTGATCAGCTTTTAAGGTTTAATGTTTTGGGAGTTGTTTTTAATAGTTTGTGTAAAGTGCCTGTAAATTGTTTTTACATACATCAGACACAATATAATTGTATTATTGATTGATCAGTTAAACACCACATGACAGATTCATTCTTTCTTAAATGAAGTGGTAGATGCTTCTGAAGTAACCTACATGAGTCAGTCTAGGACCCAGCTTTACCGACCTTCTGATTTTGACCACAAGGGATTTTGACCCAGCTTTATTGACCTACTCTGATTTTTATTGTATTCCCAAGAGAGACACCTACAGTACTTCATCATCCAAAATGAAGTTTTCAGAATGTGAGAACACTGACACAAATTTAGAATCTTAAATTTATTGATTTATGTGAAATGTTAACAAATTCTATGAAAACGTTCTGTTTGTATGTTTGTTAGAGAAATGTCTATGATTATTGATGATTATTGATGTTTAATTTTCAATAGATAACATACTATTGTATTAAGCATGTTGTCCTTTGACATTTGATCTGGCATTACATTATATGAACATGTATACGTTCATATTTTCAAAAAAAATATTTACATCATGGACCATAGCCAGAAAAAAACAGCAGGATTCCCTCTCCAAAAGATACTTAAATATACACTGCAGTATTCACTATAATCCCGAGCTTCTATTATGTCATTCTTTGTACTGGCTTTTTTTACATGGCCCTGTATAATTAGGAATATTCATAATAAATTAGAACCCTAATTCTAATACAATATACAAAACAATGATTGGTTTCAAAGAACTAGATAACATCCACTTGTACATTAAAAAAAGCTTACTTGCTTCAATATGTTTTGTCTTTCACATGAAGTTCAATGGCTTCATAAACACTAAATGAAAGAATTTCAAATAATTGCCAGGTTACACAAAGATCAATGTGTTTAATCAGCTATGAAACTATGCAGCTGGCCTGAGATGCTCATGTTTTATCTGAATCTGTTTTCTGTGTTTTCTTAAATTAATAGTATATATACACCAAGGGTTAGAGAAGAGAGCTGCACCACGTTGTGAGCTGCAAAGGAGAAAGTACTGTAGATCTTCATTCCAATCTGAAAATAAATTGTGATTTCTTTTTCTCTTTGTAGTTTTTGACATGGAATTTATCTCAACTTGTTCATTTGTATCTAATATCTCCACTGTCCTGGTATTTAACTCCCAGCCCATTGCTTTTCCTATTACATGTTTTCATGTGCGAGTGTCTGTTGTTTTGTCCTGAATTATACAGTCCAAAATAGCTCCTGAAGACATCTAAAAGGCAAATGCCAGGAAGTATGAAGGGGAAACACATTAGCATTGCTCGGAGGTGAAAATACAGCACAAAAAGCTTCTAAAACGCTAAAAAAAATCTTACTTTTCGGCAAAGACCTTTTCAGCTGTGTGTCACTAATTAGTTCCCCCTCTAGACTTCCTGACAATCAGTATTTGCAGTCTTTGCAGAAGCTGTTTCATCTACAATTGGTATTTAACATGTCTGATATTCTTAACAGAAGAAACAGTCGATAATGCACAAACAATAAGTCATTCAGCAAGTGACTAATACTAATATGAAAATCTTCATGAAAATACTAATATGAAAAATTCACTACATGTTATGGGCAAATGCTAAAGGCACAATCCAGCATTTGTAAAGGACTTCTTTGTTTGATACAAAAAATAATAATATACCCTTAGGCTAGCTGATGAAGTTAAGCAGAGACAGTACCTGAAAGTACTATCCATAACATCATTGAGATCATGGTATTCATATTTCAAATGCATGACTTAAAAGAGGATAATCTTACTATTTATCTTATTCAATGGTTATTTTATCATGTATATAATTCCAAATCTTTAAGTCTTTTTTTTACTTTTTCCTACCTGTCCTGTAACATGGTCAGATACACTGGACTTGGATTATAACTGGAAACAAATATTATCATAATTTTGGGAATACTTTGAATAAAAACTGAAAAATGTCTGCTATACTTCTGTTATTTAATCGCAATCTGGACTATATTGAAAAAAGATAGGAAACATGAAATTTTCCCTTTGCACACAAATTGATTCATCTCCAAATCAAACAAAAACAGTCTTGATTGTGTTATAGATATATAGGATGTTTTGTTCTGCATTTTATCCCAATGCCATTTTTCATCAGTAAATGTGGTCTACAATCTGCTGTATGGCCTGCTTATTCAAAGTTAATATTAGCAGATGGGTGAGTTAGTAAAATGTTCGGTGTCATTTCTTTTGCATTTTCCCTAAACCAACCACACTGTAAAACATTAGCTTAATTGATGTTGCCTGTAGGTAGAGGCTCGGTTTTCTCATCTAAGCAGATATCTCATCTTCTGTTCACACCGTTTCAAGTTCTAAAATCTTTGTTTTGACCTCGGTTAAGAAAACTCATATGTTTCCCCTGGATTGTGAATGATCTTGCCCCTGGACTCTTCACATGAATAAGCACCTTGAAAATAACCACTCTACCTCGGTTTGCCTAAGAGTCGGCTGCAGTGGGAAAATACCTTTGAAGTTTTGTAATGTATACCCTCTCAGTCATCTTCCCCATTTTCTTTCTTGTTTTTAGGCATGGATATGGAAAAGAAATCTATAAAGTCCAAACTGAATATGTAAATTTTATGAAAAAAATAAGTGACATTGTTTAATTCAAATTGGAAAATGAAACCCATTAGCAGAGAAGGGGAGATTTGTATGTTAAAGCCTGGTGTTTAACTGCCTGACCCTTTTATCTTGCTTCTAAAAGCTTGTTCCTCATTATTAGTAGGTACCAAAGCAGTAAATGTTGTTTGTCTTCAGATAGTGCCAAACCTGTGACCAGGAAAACTTTTGAAGTGTTTTCTCTTACTTTATGTCACCTACTGTTCCTGTCAGCAGACCAAGATATACAGTATTTGATGGACTCAAGGTGTCTGTTTTAATTCCTCTTTTGACCCATATTCTCGTCTTCAAATACTTATGTAAATGAATAAACACTGAGATAGCAGTGCAGTGAGTAATGGTAATGGCCTGTATTAGATAACTGCTATTGTTTTTTAACAGAACCTCACTTCACCAGACTGTAACAACTGAAAAATCCTACAAATTTGCACCTCACTGAGATCAAAGATTTTGTGTTTTCCTCCTTTTTCCACAATTACTTAGGCAAATGAAGTTCTCTCTAACCCTCTTTTCTGTCCGGCTTAAGTCAGTCTTTTGTGTTAAACAAATGGGAGCATTATGAGCTGCACAGAGGGGAGAATGGTATGAAAGGGAAGAAAGCTTTCCTATTAAGCACTGTAAACTGTACGTGACACAATGGAGACAATGGAAAACATTAAACCAGCTTTGGCTGCTTCCTTCTTGAGCCATGAGGGGAAATAAATGTGACATAATTGCCCTTAATAATGAACATTGGTAGACTGACTTATCTTGGAGAATGACTGTGTCCCTTTTATATGGAGACAGAAACTAGGCCTCATGGCCTTTAATTTCCAAATTATTGTTTAACCTCAAGAACATTTGGGGATATTTATTTAACAAGAGTTATCTTGTTTCACCTCCTTCTGACCTCCATACCTTTGCCCCAGAGTGCTTCCTGTGTATTTATCTTATATTGAAGATTTTTTTGTGCGTCATGGCACAATTCAGACACCCACGTGCCTGAAAAAATGCAGCCCGCTACAGCTAAAAAAATATATCAGTTTTTCTAGGGGACATGTTTTAAATAGTTCACATTGCTGACATTTCTAGAAACGTGTAACCATGTTTGAAGTCTTTGAGTTTCGGATGTCAATAATTTGATGCCTTTTTGCTGAGCAATAGAAATATCTGTGAATATGGAAATGGTTTTAGCCACATTTCCTACACAGTACTATGGAATTATCCATCCATTTTCTAAACCACTTTATCCAGGTCATTGGGGAAACTGGAGCCTATCCTGGCAACCAAGAGGCACAAGGTGGGATACACCTTGAATAGTATGCCAGTCCATTGCAGGACACACACAAACAATACTCACAATAGGGGACATTTTTTACACTAGCTAATTAACCGACCTGTATGTCTTTGGATTGTGGGAGGAAACTTCAGCATCCAGAGGAAACCCATGTCAACATACAACCTCCACACAGATAGCACCTCAGGAATTGAACCCAGGGCCTCAGTGCTGCAAGACAGCAATGCTAGCCACTGTGATGCCCTATTCTGGAATTATATTTACCGAAAATGAAAAATAATTTGCACTGTATATGGTATAAAATTGCTATGCTTTTTGGATGTAATCATTCATGGTCATTTGTAGTTCGTTATGTGAATGTGTGCTTCCGTTGTCTCATACATTCAAAAAGCACTGCATTGCAGAGCAAAGCAATTTTTTTCTGTATTATAGAATACCAGTCAAGTTATTTTCAGGAAAATTCTATTTCACCAGAACCAAGGCTTAGGTTTATGTGAGTAATAAGCTTTCATTTAGGATATTTCATCATGTTTTCTGTGGATTGAAATGTCTAGCAAATATTCAATTGCAAAAAATGCAACAACAGCTTTGCTGTACAGTGCATTGTAAGGCCAGCGCAAAACTTTGGTTATTGATTTTTTCCCTAATGAATATACATAATCCCAAATGAGCCTTTTTGACTGCTTTGTTTTCCTTGGAATGTAAATGTATTACACTAAAAAAATTGCTTTCCTTTTGTAGGACATATTTAATACATTTGTATATATAATAAAATAGTATCAGTATTTGTTGCCAACAAATGTATATTTATTTAAACAACAGAGTGAGTAAAATAAATGTTTCTTTCAAAATAATATACAGTATGTATAAAGAAATAGGGTAGGTTTATGGGCATTTATGTATTATCTTTTGATTAAAAAACAACTATAACCTTTGGATATCTTCTGTAGTTTTGCCCATAGTACTTTTATTTTATTTTTGCCCCAGAGGGGGCAGACATAACATTTTTTATTGTTACTTATAATATTCAATTTAAATGCTGAAATGAAATGTACATCAGACAAGATGAGAGATGCTGTTTCAGAATTGATCACAGACTACCCACAGCGGAGCAGTGATAACAGGGTAACTGGTGTGCCACTTCAGGCTGAGATGAATACCATTTAAGAACAAGGTGACAATTTAGTTTATGAATGTCGTGGATGCTGTGGGTTTCGTTAATGTAAACTGTAGGTCAAACTAACACTTTTGCTAAAAAAATAATCTCCTCGGAAAACCAAGTTCCCGTGTATGAAAACAACACTATTAGGCTAACTGTTCACACCACAGTAGGACAGACTGAAGGGACACATTCGCCTTTTTAAAAACAAATATGCATGTGAAATGGAACACAGCCCAATATACAAAGGAAATGTGCTCAAGCGCTGCTCACGAGCCAAAGGTGTCAGACGTGTGAAACCATCAGCAAACAGGAGCTGAGCTGTTAAAAACCCACAGAGTACTGTACTATTTGGGAAAAGAAGCATAGGCATTTCATACAGTAATGTGTATATTATTAAATATACATGATTGATGAACATTAAGCTTAACCTTTGGAAAATTATGTACAAAATATAAAAGATAAATAAAGCCACTAATTGGACTCTGACACGAGATGAAAACAATGTTAAAACACATTTTTAAGAGTCACTGTCTGCCTCATTTTCACATGATCAGTACAGAATGTTATTGCCATGAGAGACAATTACACTTCGGCAGCACCTATTCATCTCACTAATTAGATGCTTTATATATTGTTGTGGGAGCAGTAGGTCTATGAATACTGGTGCCATGGAGCTCCACCTGGGTTGCAATGCTATCCATATTTCTGAAGCATCATCAGTAGGATTTAGGCCAGCACCTAAATTAACACGCCTTTCCTACTACATTCTTTTCAGGATATGCAATGATTATGGCTTACCTACTAGGTATGGGCACTGTAATCAGCCATAATGAGGATTGGACTGGCTATACCAAAAACAGTCCTGTACTGATTTCAGAGCTTCTGCTGCCTGCAGCAGTCATGTTTTACCACACAAAGTGGAAAGAAATTAATGACACTGTCCCCTGAGTGACAAGTTTGCTTGTTAGAGCTGTCACAGCTGAACCTAGAACCATCCATGAAGATAATAGGAGTCCATCATTATACCATATGATTTTCCTTTTAATTACCAAACTTTTCTAGAGCTTCATACAATTATGAGTCAGAATTTGCTTTGATAATGTGCAGGTGCCTGCAGAGGTATCTTTGTAAGGGTTCAGTAGTACAAACAGTAGTTTAAGAGAGTTCAGAGGACGAAAGGGGGCCTTATTCTAGGTGGTAATCTGAGTAGAACAATTGTTTTAATCCATTTTAATCCATGTGATATTTTCAGTACTTTCAGAATCATGACTTTAGGTTTTGTTTTGTTTTTTAATTGGGTATTTGTCTTATACGGTAAAAAACAACACTCGGCTTTTGCCCCGTAAAGGAAATAAGCCCCCTGACAATTAATGAGGAGAGCGGTATAGCAAATGTGCTGCTGAAAAAGGCAGTAGATCACACCTACCTACCTCACCAGGTATGTTAATTGATTTTCTCATCTAATTGGGATGTGTAAGTAAATCATCACAGCCCTTTGAAGTGGCTGAGGTAAGTTATTGCTGATACACTTATGCATTAGTTCTCCCTCTGTGTCTTTCTGTATTACATATTTTTATAGACGAAAAGGAGAAATAGCTCCCGTTCCTCGGGTATTCCCCAAAGCAAATCAAGACAAATGAAGGATGTATAGAGAGAGACTAGAGTAATAGAAGATTGCAATGCAATTGAGACATATTTGAGCAGATATAGCAGACATAATCAATGCTACAAGCCGCCGTTTAAAGATTAACAAGCTTAAAACATTCAGTCATTAACTGTGTTTTTGATCTTGGGCTGGCAGCAAACAGAATAACAATTTGGAATGTTAATGGAAGTAATCTACTTACTTTCACATCACTTTTCTGCCCAGATTTGTGTACAAAGTTAACAGCCTTGAATATTCCACACATGAAATTTGCATTTTGTTAAACTGAAGTATTTTTTAAACAAGAAAGAGGCTGAAACATTTTAGAGATGGTCAAAAAGCCATTTAAAAAATAATTACAGTTATCTACCTGTCTCTCTGTCTTTCATATGTTGGCTGAATGAAACTGAGTTGAAGTATACCATGTGCCTCATAATAGTTTTGTATGTGATACAAATAAAAGTAATTTGCTATAATTTCTATGTATGTTCTAGACACCTTCTGGTATGTTTTGGTATTTTAAGTGCAGAATAACTGTTTTGCAATACTAATCATGGTATGGTTTATAGGTCTGCGTGATTGCATTGTAAAATGATGATAAACATAATAATTATATTTAATATAATTACTTTATATGTCTATAATTTGCCAGTCAAAATTTGTTTTGTGAAGTCATGCTTTATATTTAATTTGTGTGTAATGCACATTTTATATTGCTAATTAATTAAATTAAATTTAGTTATGTTAGCCCTTAAACAGCTTCCCCAAGTCAGACTTTATTAAGTTTACCTAGTCTTCACTAACTTCATTCTAAAGTGTCTTAGGTGTTGATAACAGCCGAATCACATGTACTCATAGAAAAGTTACAAATTGGTAAAAATATGTATTTTATATAATATAATAGCCTACAGCTATTATTTTCAGCTTCTGAGCTGAAAGAGGAATGTCAGTTTCCCCCCACAAACATGGTAAAGAAATTGTGAGAACTCTCTGCACAGAATCAAACTTTTTACTGCAAATAGAGTACAAGCCAAACCATAGTATAAATCAAATTACTAATATATTTTGTATTTTTTTAATGGAATGCCAAACCTTCTTACATCAAATGTGGAAAAAAAGTATTTGTTATTCGTTTACGCAAGAAAGAGGTATTGTATAAGGCATTAAGGATAACACGCACACACAATGTGTTTTAATACCTACAGTACAATGCAAACATAAATATAAAGTGTTTGAGATTCTATCAGAAGACTCTGCATTAAAATTAATGTACTTAAATGGTACAATAGCTTCCAGATATAGCTACATTAGAAAACAATTGCAGGATATCTAAAAGCATTTATGAATGATTTAATAACATATAAGTTAGATGTGGATAGATAAATACAAAACACAGTAAAATAATGTAGAATTAATAACACTCAGTAATCAGGGGCAGATCTACTGATCTACAACAATTAAAAAAAATCACTAAAAGGTGCTAACTTTTTGTAAAAATTAAATGTTCCCTATTTTCACCTAGAGATCTAAGACAACCTAAATATGTGATAGGATTTAATACAGTAATATCAAAACTAAGGAATGAGGCCAGGCCATCATTGCACTATTTTTAACTGCTATTGCCTCTTCATGACCACTAGAGGCAGCGCAATTCGTGATGGGCAAAACATTCATTAAATACTTTCACAACACATACTTTAACAAACTTTTATATTAAAAAAATGGCATGAGAGCTTCATTTTGTCATATCTCATAATGCAAGTTAATTGTTAGTCTTACGTTACTTGGTATCATTATTAAATTTATCAGCACATTGTTTTTAAAGAATTTATTAAGGACATTTTTAATGAACTGGTTTCCTGTCTGTGTTTTGTCAATAAATGTGGTTTATAAATTTTTTGACCCAGACTATGAACAGGGGACCTTGAACTTATACTTCTGCCCTGGCATACAGTAGTTTGTAGTGGGCCCACTAAGAAAAAATCTGCAGACGTAAAAGAAAAAAATGAGTATTAGTACTACAAAAAAATCTTTACTACCTTTTAAAGGCTTTGTTTTTCCAAAAAAAAAGAGAATCAGACAAAGCTTTGTCTATTTTTACGTATTTCATAGTATTTGTAGGCACAATTTATAGTTATGTGCAAGAAAATGAGCACATACATACATGAGAGGAATGTTCAAAAAGATTGCTCTCTGTAATGTATGGAATTAATCTAGAATGGAGAAAATGCATTCATCTCTGAACCATGTAAAAATAAATCACAAATTGTGTAGAAGAATAAAAAAAATGTTAGTATCATACCTATTCATTGAACTGTAGAGTTATGCAGTCCTGTGATTTTGGGAGACCATATTTGTGCGGCTGAGAATCTGTTGATGCATAGCACAGTTGTTTCTCAAATTAACTGTTCCAAGTAGTCATTATAGTTGCAAATGTGTCACAGTAATAACAATTACAGAATGGCATGAGATTAATTGTTATTACACTGTTAGCAGCCTCAACCAATTGCTAATAGAATCCACATTTGAAAAGCTTTTTTCTTTAAAAAGAAAGTTTGTGGTGTGTGTTTTATAGAAAGCCTTGATAGCTAATTTTGAAAAAGGCATACTGAGTTGTAGTTAATACTGCTTTAAAATTTAGTGAAGCCATTTATGTATCTGGATGGTTAGCCATAAAACTATAAAAATAGCCAGTGAAATTGTCTGGATGAGGTTGCTGAAACTATTCTTTCATAATTATCGCAATAACGATTTGTCTCTCTTTTTTTGTGGATGGCTGTAATTATTCCTTAAAGGTAAATATTCACATAAGAAAGGAACATGAAACTCATTGTTGTGGGATGTATATTGAAGTTTAGTCATTAAAATCACTTTATATTCTATATAATGTCACATATTCTTGTCCTTGGACAGACAGATATTGTGTTATATTATATTATACTCTGTGAACAGTGCTAAAATAACTTGTCATGTTCTGTCATATACTGTTCAATACAATATAAACTGATTACGCAATGTATAGTCAAATTTTGTTTTACTCTGGGTTTTTTTTTGGTTATAGATAACACTTTAATCAAAGCAGATCTTTTTCAGACGTTTTCTGTGAAAAGTCTCTAAAGCTGTGTCATTTGTGTTATGTGCTGATTTTCACACCTCGTGTGCTGATTAAGTGGTAAAGGTTGGTAAGTTCACAATCAATCAGTGTGTTTGCTGTCTTTTTTTGTCTTTTAAGTTTTAATTTGCCATGTCTGCGTGTTAGTCAGGTGTAATATTTAAAAAGACAAAATATTTTTTTTCTGTCTTATATCAAAAAGCTTACCTGCAAACATCAATTTGAAAGTAAGCTACACAGTAGTTTCCCATTTCAAATCTTTCTGAGATTTCCTTGTCCAATGTTTTATAGGCTTAAAGATTGTCCTGCTGGTATAATTTTCTTTGGCATAATGGTTAGGAGCCTTAAGCAAAAAGTTAATTGGCATCAAAGTATCAGACAAGTGAAGGGGCTTTATGTTTCCAGGAAAAAGAACCTAGTTTCCTGAAACTTTTCTGGCTGTTGATTTTTGAGTGTTTTATACAGACACAGTACATATAACAGGAGATGCAAAACAGTATTTGTTAGGATAATGTCTGGAGAATTAATGGACTATTAATTCAGATATTTAATGTTTTCATGGCAGCCAGTACATACACATTATTAGGCAACATTGTTTTACCACTTTCCTGTGCACACTTGTTTTTCAATAGTATTTTAACTATCCATGTTTCTAATTGTATCATTTTTTGAGGGAAGTAAAATTGGGATTTTTTTTTCCACTGGAAACACTTTTACAATGTATTGGGATTCTGTAAATCAGTCTGTTATCAATCTCAGATCAACAGGCAGTGTAGTGGTGTGGCAGTTAGCACTTCCGCCTCAGCTCAGGGTTCTAGGTTTGATATGTCATTTAGCATCTCCAAAATGTCCCCCTGAAAACAAGTGAGTGAATTCACGAATGCATGAATATGTCTAGGAATGGACTGGTATTCTGTCCAGGGAGTAGTCCTGCCTTGTATCTTGGCTCTAGCTTCTCACTAAGATTAAGTGGATACTGAAATGAATGGATGGTCTATTGTTATATGATGTTTTCAGTAAAATACATGCTGAGACTGGACATGTGATTTGGTATAGAGTGCATCCAAGGATAAAATGAGTTGTGTCATATCATTTTGCTATTGTGTAAAAAAAAACATTGACATGTTTTCTCAGAAACCTCGGTTTCTGTTTGTGGTTGAGAAGTTGAGTTAATCAGTTTCTCAGTTCTGTAGTTACTCAGACATGCCCACTCTGAATCACTGCGTTTTTCAATATTAAAACAAAACTGGAACAACATACTCCAAACAAGAATCAAGTCAGACCAAGATCAATTTAGTTTTCCATTATTTTGGAAATACATTAAGCAGGAGTAAATATCATTCCACCACTTAGTACAAAAAAAGCACAAAAATCTTAAATGTCAAACCAATTTGTTCAGTCCAGTTCTAGCTGATGGATATGCTTTTCTTGAATTTTAAGTTGACTTTAATCCGAAAATAATATATCTGTTTTAGATAGGTATCGTATGCTCATATACAAGTGATAAATAGCTCAAAACATGACCACTGAAGATGCTGCTTCAAAAATAACATTTGATGGAAGAACATGCAATTTTGCTAACTAAGCCATAGAAGATGTAGAGGATATGTCAATTAGTTCAGTCTGCAGCATCAAATCGACAATATAAGGTTGACTGTACCCAATAAAATCAAGAACATCTGTTATTGTGGCTGTCATTGTTACTGTGAATGACTGGA
Source organism: Atractosteus spatula (assembly GCF_055471065.1). NCBI lineage: Eukaryota > Metazoa > Chordata > Actinopteri > Semionotiformes > Lepisosteidae > Atractosteus > Atractosteus spatula. The sequence goes on along the minus strand of NC_142710.1, from coordinate 19,750,747 downwards.
TGTTGCCAGATGACAAATTCATAACATATCTGTGGTACGGTATACTGCTAGCGCCTGTTTGGCAGGAAGGCAATGATCATGCAGTTGGATCCAACAGACTTTCCAGGAAGGGCTTCCCAAAAGACAAGACATTTGATTAAATCATATAGGCTATAGTTGACATTATATAGTTGCCAAAAGTGATATTTTGGCATTTATTAAGTATGTATTGCACATTAAATTACTCATTACTTCCAACAATTTAGGACAAGTTGCCAGCTTCTGTGTTTTGCAAAATAACATAAAATCGGAATATAAACGATTTTGCTTTCAGGGAGGCTTTTATAGTGTCCAATTTATATCGTTCATTTTCTGGAGTTATTTTTTGTGTCTTTGTGGGGTACTGTGTACAGGGATGGCCATTGTGTTGCTAGGATATAAAATCAGGAACATAGATTACAGAAGACAGAGGACAGCACAAGTTGGTTACATTTTAAAATGGACCAATGTACATTTATATACCTGATCCAAAAGAATGACATAGTGCCAATATCAGCATATATGCTTTTCATGTTCTACTCATATTAGAGCAAGAAGACATTAGGCATCATTCTGCCACTCAAGAAATCTGACATAAATTCAACATCTCTTCAAAAATATGCCATGCCCTTCAGTTTTCCTCTAAACCCGTTATTCAGTCTTTTTGGAATGGGGCTCAGACTTGTGAGGTGTGTTTGAATGATTTTTTAATGTATGAGATTTCAATATACATTTCTCATGCTGCTGGAGGATGATTTTCGGATATGTTTTCAGCCTATGTGCTGTGGTCACTAAGAACTATTTCCCATTAGCTCTACTGTATGAAGTGCAATGGAAGAGCAGTGACACAAAAACCACTTATCACCATAAATGCTATCAGGTGTCAATTGCAACAGTCAACACCATTCCTTTCGTCAAGGCATTGTGGTGGCTCTGCATCTCATCTGTTGGGATTAGGAGTCTTGTCATGACTGATGGCACTGGAAATCTTTGAGGTAAACCCACTTTAAAATTGGAACAAAAACTCACCTTTCCACAGGACAGTGAAGCAAGTCTCAAGGCCAAATGAATAAGAATGAAAAAGTGAATGTCCTTGAATGGCCCAATCAAAATCCTGATTTTAATCCAATCTGTGGAAAGACTTGAAAACTGCTGTACCAAGTGGTTCCCGAGCGTCCTGAGAGAGCTCAAGCAAATCTCTAAAGTACTTTAGAGACTTTGACTTTAACTGCTGCCAGAGGTCTTTTTTATAAACATTTAAATCCTGACATTGCTCAGATTAGATTTTCCTGTTTTAATTTGAATCCATTATTGTGAAATTTGTACTTGTAATGTTTGTTCTAGATTTCATTACATAATATAAACATGTACTTTTACATGGCTATTGCATTATTTCTCCATGAGTCTCAAAAATAACTGTTTTGGTTTTACTATAAGCAGAAACAGAGCTATGATCATGAGAAACATGATGTACCCACACAAAAAATTGACTCATTGACTTATTCATGTTTTTGGTACAGTGTAGGTACTGTGTACCGGCCAAGGATGTATGAGTAAGTCTGGACAGGTTCATTCTTGACATTTTTCTCTAAAACGATTTCTAAGGCTTCTGTTGGTTTAATCAAAACCATGGACTGATATGAAAGAGATGTTGGATTGAAATTAGAATACTGCAAATCTATAAAGGAAAGAGGAAATTATTTTCTGAAGCACTGAAAGATGGTTATGAAATTGCTCTGGCACAGACATTTCCACTGTTCTTCACATTTTCTGATTTGGTTATATGCAGAAAATGTTTCAGAATAATATCGATGTACTACATATTCTGTTTAGCATTATGAGTAGTAAAGAGTTAGAAAAGGAGATTTAATTAATAATCACATGTATCTCAAGTTGTTTTTTCTTCCTGTCAAGTCAGCTTTTTCCTTTCTTTGATCCAAACATCATAAGTAGGTAACAACACATGAGCTGTAGGCAGCAATCTTCCTGGTACCTAATTATCCATGTTTCCTAAATTAAAGACACATAGCATGTCACATCCTTATTTATTTGATATGTCAGTTAAGCAAATATTGGAAAGTGATATGCCAAGAGAGTATATGTTGTTCAAAACATATACTTGCTCTTGTTTCCCCTGAATTGCATCACAAAAAAGGCAACATGGTATCTTTCATATTCTACACCTGCTTTAAGTTCAGGAAAAATAAAGTAATTAGAGGTTGTGGCATCTGTGTATTCAAACCCCACCTAAGAGGAGGAAGGGTCCAATTAAATGTCAGCCAGAAACACCAAAGGTTTAGATAAGAGGAAAGGACATTTCAGGCAAGTGATACATGCTTATTAGAGTGTCTCTTTCTGTTTTTTAAAAATGCTGCTAAATCTTATGTTCTCTCTTACAGCGTTAGCTTTTCTTAACCTTTTATGGGCACAAATGCTGTGTGTAGTATCTGCCACTAAGGTAACCAAAACGTGTGATCTCAGATCACATATCACCATTAAAATATTGCTTGCTAATATATAGTACTAATTATACTGCTTCTGATATCCCTTTTGTGGTGCATTGTAGTCTGGTTTGTTTTTGTCTGATGTAGATAAACGCATCCTTAACAACAAATAAAAGGAGCACAAAGTGGCCACAAAAATGCTTTAATACCATGGTTTCGTTTAAGAAACGGCTCTATCAGATCCTCGGATCAATTAGTTACAAGCAACCAAAGAGAATTGAACAGCCCCTTCTTATTTGTGAATGTTCTTATGTTCTAATACTAAATATGAGCCATAAAGAACATAGTCTGCTATTTCATTATCACTTTTTTGATTGTAGTTTGATTGATATTAAATGGCCATTTTATGTTTTTTTTGAACGGATATCACATGCATATGCAGTGAACTCTTAATATTCAGATAGATCATTAAAGCCTTCTTTTATTATTCTCTTGAATTTTCCATTCTGAATTTGTGAGCGCAATTAAGTACTGAAGTGTCACAATTAATTAAGTCAATATCTGTGACAAACACTGCATGTAGGACAGCACACTGCTTTTCTTTAAAACCAAGGTAAGCACACAAACAGAAATCAGCACCTTGGCACCTCTTTTATGTTTTATATTTTCCTTGAGTCTCTGAATGAGCCAATGTTTGCAGTGTAACACAGTGCTTGTTACGCAGTTTATAGTAAGTATATACTTTTCAGAGACCTTTTGTAAGATACCGCTCAACCCCTTGGGCTTTCCAATAAAACACTATAAGACTAGTAGCACATATAGAAAATTATTGAAGGTAAGGTCATTATAAATAACACATTAGATTGAAAGTCTAAATCTTAATGCTGTAGTTTCATCGTATATCTTTAATTACAAGATGTCTGTTTTGTGTAATTCTTTCCTAGAACTTTCTCTCATGTTGTCCCTTTGGGATAACATAAAAGCTACTCAGTTATTTCTACCAGTATAAAGGTTTTACAGGCCTCATTATTTAGCATTTACGTCTTCTGAAGAGCATCCAAATGCATTTAGTGAAGTTAAATTTCATTTTTATAGCTAAATTTACTGTTTTGTATGTATAAAATGTTACTTGTTTAGTATTGTACTTATCATTTTGGTACACATACCTATAGCAGTTCATAAAAATAACTTGCAAAAGCAGCATTCATTGAAAAGGCTTCAGTGATTAAACAGAGCAATGTGCTTTGAGAAGGTTTATGAAATCACTTACGCCTGCTGCTCTAAGCCATGCTGAGGAACACTTAATTCAATGCAGCTATATAGCCTATCCCAGTGGTGCTGTCAATCCCCCCAAACTCACTTAGCTACTGAGCAGTAAAGGATGACTGCAACTCTCTTGTGCAACTTTACAGTTCTAATTTAACTGCTGTCACTGAGTGTATTGGAAAGAAAATCCAGAACAGCTGGCTCGTGAGAGGTTGTGCTGTTTTGTTTTGAAGCCTTTGAGTGGTTGTGGTAGAGCACAGTGACACTTTGGCAGCAGGCTGTCCAGAATGCCTCAGGGTTTGCCAAGATACAAGACACTCAGCTCCAGAAAGAAAAGAAGACATCTTAAGATCTGCAACATCTAACAGACGGTTCTGATGGGATGCGTAAATCAGGCTACTTGTTCTGCCCCATAGAAAATTGGAAAATTGGAAAAGCTATATATTTTATTCACAGTGCTTCCTAATTTCAATGTTGTGTGCTTGTTATTTTAGTCCTTAATTTCATTCATCCTAATGTTTCATTTTACCTTGATAAAGATTTTTTTTCTTCTGGATAAAGCTGATTTTCTGCAGACTCAACGCAATGTGTGAAATAATTAGGTGGGGCTGTGTGTCACAGTTACATGGACCATACTGAATATCTCTACTGCACCAATGGGATGCAGAGCACAGTGCAGCTCTGAGTTCTTCCCTGGAACATTCTCCTGCCATCACTTGTGACTTGTGATGGTGTGTTTTCTAGAACAAGTTAATGACAATGAAAAGACAACCCAGAGAATCATCCCCAGCAAGTATACTGAGTGCTCCTTACTCATCCTTACCTGCAGATATGTATGCAGTACAAAATAAATTCTTGTCACTGCTTTCACATTGTTTTTCAGGGGAAAAAAGACTTCAATTGAGATCTAGGCTATCCAAGTAAACTTCAATGTTCCTCAGTTAGATTAATGTTATAATTTAATATGAGTGGTTGTTGAAAAGACTGTGTTTCATTAGAAATTTACTGAATACAAAGACATTAGGCAACTATTATTTTTCTTGCTGGAAAGGAAATTAAGGTTCTGAGCTATGACTGTTATGAATGGCATCCCATCCAGGGTGTAGTCTCATCCTGTGCCCTGATCTTCTAAGACAGGCTTTGGGCTATAGGGGCCTGTACCAGGAGTAAGCAGCTTTCTGACAATGGATGGAGAAATATGTGTTAAGTTACATATTAAGAATTTATACCATATCTTTCCTGAGGATTTCATAATCAGATGTTTTCAGTATTTAAACATCAGGAAATCAAAATGCAATAGTTTGGATATCTATATGAAAAGCTAAAACCTACTGCTTCTGATTTGAAATATGATTCTGAAAAAAACATGATGAAATTGACATGTCTTAATTCATCAGTCTTATGAAAGACTGACTAGATCTGGAAAATGTATTTGCATTATTTAGATATTTTACTTTTTGAAGAATTTATTGCATTTTAAAGAACTAAGATCTTCTCTTTCATCAAGGTGTGTTGGTAAAAGCTATTTATTTTTTGAACCAAAAGTGCAAATAACAAGCAATATTCAATACAAGCTTAATTGTAGAGTTCTCAGCTGGTAACATCATGTCAGACCCTCCCTCTGGTCTTTGTACACACTGTTCTATTGTATTTAGCAGGTTTGATTTCCTAAGTTTTTTTAAACAGTCCAAACAAGCACTGTGCTTGGAATATGAGGTAACTATTAATAATTTACACTCTATTGTAAGAGGCATTCATGACCTAATTGTACCATTGCATCAGTGGGAGAGTCCTAAAAGACAGAACTGTGGAAACAAAAAGTTACCTACTATGCTAATATTGCTTAACAGTAATATAAAAACTTACAACTGTTAAAGATTATAAATGTCCATGGTAGAAAAACTGTATTTGTAGTGAAATGCAACCAATAAAAAGAATAAGTGCATCATGTTGATTGCAAGTATGCTTAATGGTACAATGTCTGCAAAAATTACTATTTCAAAGGCAAAGAATATTTCTTTAATATCAGACTTAATTATTTTTATTTACTTTATACAGAATATGTAAGTGTAACTGTTGTATCTATTCAACATGCTGATATTACATTCAGAAAGGAAAGGGTTTTAAACAAAAACAAATAAGTTTTGTTTATAATTAGCTTTGAGCTACGTTATCCAGATTTAATGGAATATATATATGTATGTATTTATGTCATTTATTATGTCAGAAGCATCAATGTATAGATCAAACAATATTTTTTACTCCTTTGAAATATTCTAGTTACATATAGAAGTGTAAATGGCTTTGTGAGTTGTGTCCTGATGAGACATAAGTTAGTGTCGAATGGTATGCAAGTGTGATGACAGCAGCCCAGTCTGGTGTTGGACATGTGCAGCCCTGCCTGCTTACAGTTCAGACACACTCCTCTTCACTGCACTTCCCAATTATAGCTGGTATAGACATGACCCTCTAATTCCATTTCTGTCTAGAAAGACTGCTCTTCATTTGCAACTTGCTTAAAGCCTTGCTCGCCCTAGAATCAATGCAGGTAAGAGATACATGTAGACTAGTTCTGATATTTCACAAACTGTTCACAAAATGTCAGCCCCATCTTATGATGCTCAACTGTGGGCTACTTATATACCTGATGTTCACTCATGAGTTGAATACCCTGCTCTTTTTTAGAATGCTTTTAATTAAGCATGGGATCACCAGTTTTCCCACTGGGTGGGAAAACATACTAAGTAAACAAGTTGAAAACGGTGGACAAAGATCTTTATTTAAACAATAGATACAGTATACAGTAAATCATAGTGATTTTGTATGAAAGATTAGCCTTCATGCATACACCCTATTACACAGACAGTATTCATAATCTGATACTGTGTAATAAGTTTAATGTATTTACCAATCAGAGGGAAACACCAATTACTCACCTCTGAGTTATTTAATAATACCAATTATTAATTAATAACACAATTTATTATTAAAATGCCTCATTGCCTGTTCATAGTCATTATAATAGGTAAAGTATTTACTGTGTATACAGTATGTACTTTAAATACATTCCAAAGTATGTTGCACAACATATGCGAGCATATGGAACAGTGCACAATCTGTGCCATGTGGATAAATAATGTATATTCTCAGTTTATTGCTTTTAAATTACTTTAAGTCAGTTACATTTTGTGTTAAATATTGTTTGCTTATTTGTAAACGATTTTCTGTCTACTGCGATCAAATACCTTGACAGAAAATAAATATATTATTAGTATCATGAGGTCCTAATGTGTGTTATAGTTTAGTAGATGTTTCATGCACTCTATCAGAATTGGGTTTGTTTTTCCACAATAGGTTTGTTGTTGTGTTTTGGTGAAAAATCCCATTTGCAATAGAGGTGATTGATTACAGCTTCAAAGAGAATGTGTCTGCCAAGGCAGTGTGTAAACATTTGCGCTGTTTCGCTGGAACTGGATTGCTACTTTATTGTGCCCAAGTGAAAAAGGGAAATCCGTCTTTTAACGCTGATGTTTGCTGATTAGTTATGAGTGAATGCCAGAAACATGCTCCAGTAACTCTTGCTTCCCTTAAGGGAAGCAGATCAAATAGCTTTGCCCCTCTTTGGAATCCAGAAGATGCCTGTCTTTTTTTTTCAAAGAATTATCTCCTTTACTGTATGTCTAGCAGGTGGTTTTTAGTTTCCTCAGCACTATTGTGTTGGTCGAGATTCCTCTCACAGATGTTTTGGGTCTCTCAGTTGTTGATGGTATTGACAAAAGCAGGAGGGGATTCTCTGATCTCGGATGTTGCCCATGTAGAAGAGGCGATTGCAAACTGTACATCCTGTGCTTTGAAATGCCTACCCTTCTGCTTTGTCTCTCGTGACAGCTTGAAGTAAAGACTTAAACTCTTGGGGTTCTAATTACCTGAAAGGAGGAAGAAATGTCATAGAACTTAAACAATGCATTCTTAGAAGAAACAGCAAATAGTGAAATGAAAAGAACACGATTATATAACACTATGTGCATTTGTACTTTGAGTTTTTAATTATCTTGGAATTGCTTATTCTATAACTTTTAAGCCTATTTTGATAAACTAAAATGTAAGATGAAGTATTTATATAACTAATTCAATTTTCACAATGAGAAATTGAAAGGAAGTTGGAAACAAAAAAGTAAGGTACAGCATAAACAGAAGGTACAGGTTTGAAAAGAGCACATTTGTATTTCTCAAACATATGTGTCTGATATATCATAAGTGGGAGTGCTGTTCTTTGACATTGGGTGTATTTTGAGTCCTTGGTTAGGCCACAATGATGCTCAGCAATGGAGCTGTGTCATTTGTCATACATGAATGTAATATAAAAAATGACTTAATTCTTCATTCCTCCAACGAGGGTTACTTTAAAGAAGGTGGCACCTCAGCACCCATGGATGAACTGAGAGACAGGGTACCACTTTCAATACATTACCCACTTTGATCAAGTGACCATCCTCCACTGACCCCTTGTGTATTCATATACAGAAACTATCACCTACCTCTAAGTATATAATTAAACTGAAGCCAAACATGAGCATATTACATCATTACTGGACTCAAGAAACTAAAATGGGCTGGACTCGCAGAAAGAAAAGATTATGAAAATAATATAATTGGACCATGGAGATTGAATTCGGACCTCTCTTCAAGAGATTGAGTACATTTTTCTGCACACTCTTTGACGATGTGAATAAAGCTGGCATTCACCTATCCAAATAAGTACTGACATTGCTATCTTTCTTACATCTTTCTTATGTACTCTTGTGTACATAACATTCAGGAACTGAAGAGTTTATATGAAAGTAAAGTACTTTTGACATAAAATAAAGAAACAAAGTAAACTTTTTAACAAAGTAAAGTAGCTTTTTAGTACTCAGTGTGATGACTTTTAACATTAATTTAAGGGTGAGAGGATTTTCATTTTTAACCCTCCAAACATAAGATATTTGGAAATCCAAGAATTATATCAGGTTAAATGTTACTTGCTCATATGTTGACACTTTTATTATATTTTACTATAGTCAGTAGTTGTAGTATGTTAGATTTTTATTTATATTCCAATTTAAAGTATCATAAACCCTTATGAAGCATTGCATTACACTGTGTGTTTTCAAAGTAATCCCATATGTTTTCTGTGGCCACTTTATTTCTTCAGTGGGAAATTTTTGTTTTGTGCCAACAGAATAGCCTTTGACTCCAAAATTCAGGATCATGGGCTCTGTTGAAGAAATCTGAGATTTTAATGCTATGCTCCCATATGTTGAACCATATGGTTTCTCAAGGGTAGATGGAATGATATTTCAGGAAACATGACTGAAATTTGCAAGTGGGACTCTCACCTGAGATGTTTTAGACTCCTACAAATAGCCTAAATGGCCATATGGTGTTCACTGAGGTGCCATGTTTAATCGGTTGTACATCAGGAACATGTAAAATGGGGTAAAGTCTTGTTAGTCACAACTAATTTTAGTTTTAATCAGAAAAAAGCTTTTTGTTAAATGAAGTCTCATGATAGTATTTCACTGTAACCAGCTTGCACGCCCATTTTGTATACAATGTAATCATAAGCAAGTATCAGTGTACTATAGTATTATCTCCATTATATCCACCACAGCTCAATGGTATAGAGTGTATCTTGTTGAAATGCATGTTTTTTTTTCAAAATGCACACAGCTCACTCGAATGTATTTATATCTTAGTTTGTAATTTGATATTGTAAATGTTGATGTCAAAACCTTTGCATTCTGACATTCAACTTTGTAACTAAAGCACAAAGATCCATTCAAAAAGTTGTAAATACTGGTGTTACCCACTTTTAACTAGGTTTTTGATTCTCATGTGACATAAGTGCATGAACGGATAAGCCAATTTTGATTATGTTTTAATGAAACACTTTTTTAAAATGTTTTAAATATCTTTACATTTTATTTAAAATAAAAATAAAGGCATTTATATTCATATTCTAAACAGCAATATTACATTGTTTACAAATTTACAATATAGTAGAATGTTTAGGATAACCATGCAGCACCTTTTTTCTTAAAATACTTGTTGACATAAAAATAATTACAGCGTAAGTGCCACTCCGAATATTTACAATACAGTAATTTACTGCAATTATTGTGAAGCTGAAGTTCCGTAAAAGAGAAACGATCAATGCTACTCTGCTATTTCGGGGAAAAAAAGAAAACAGAGTATTAAATGTAAACTCTTCCTTTAGCACTTTGAAACACTTTGACCAAAGAATCAGTCCTTAGAATAGGTAAAAATAGATCATCCGATATCCGCTGCGAGACTGATCAGTGTCTCTGACAGGTGTGAAGTCTGGATGCTTTGCTGCTGTGATCACCCTGCTGGGTTCTACAGGCCAGGCCATCTGCACAGTCGCAGCGCTGAAATATCTCTAAACCATGGGTTCCTTTTCTTCGGTGCTTGGTGCAAACTTGTCCTTCTTTTAGCACAGGCTTGCAGATCTTGGACCAGAAGTGACGAGCGCAGCAAAGCCCTTCTGCGCAGTCTGAAGACCTCAGACACACTTCGCCTTCCTGACCTGAAAAAGCAAAGTTAAATGTTAAGCTCTTCGGGGCCGTATGTTTGAGCTTTGTGCAGTTACAAAACATGCTTGCTTCCACATTTCCTTGCATAGAGGTCTACGGTTCAGTCTTGCTTTCGTGAGTGTAGTTGTTACCCATACCTTTAAGCGACTGAGGTCCTGTGGGTACGATGGTTCGTCTAGGATGAGGTCCCACCGTGAACTGATCTTCATCAACCAGACGGTCGGGGATGCTGTCATCGACAACAGCGTGGTAAGTAGTGTCGGGATCATTAGGCAAACACAATCCTGAAGGAGAAACAGGGGTTAAATACACAAATTAAAATTAAGGTACAGTTTGATGGCAAAATGCCCGTTGGAAACTCTTAAAACCTAAGCCCCTCGTTCCTCTCCCCCGAATAGGTTTGTTGAAGTGCACCACAAAACTGGGAATCAAGACGTTTTAAGAGACTATGGTATGTCAGCGTTTCGAAGAATCTTGCCCTAATTGTTCCAGGATGTTAAAACTTGAGCTCACCATTACTGCAGTGGTTGCCAGGACAGCACATAGCGTCCCGGACGCAGCGCTTCCTGCGTTTCTTGCAGGAGAGACAGACGCCTCGGGATCCGAGGCAGTATTCATCAACGGCACATTCCTCATCATCCAAGCAGCTGTAACTCTTAAGAAGGAGAAAAAAAAGTATTGTTAAGGTAATGCTCCTTATGTATAGGTGCATGTTTTGGAAAGTAAAAAAGCTAATGTTCCGTTATACATCTGCAAAAAATAGCAAGTTGCTAAGTTGAATGAAACGCGATACTCCTGTTACTGTTAAGCCTGTGTCATGCTTCACATTTTGTGGAGCTAGTTATGAATAGGGACCCCCATCTCCCAACTACTTCGACAGTAACTGTGCAGAGGTGCTTACCTGAAAGGTGTCCACGCCAATATTCTTGTTGCCGCTGTCGTACATAAGGATGTCCGGGCTTGCACTGACCGGGTAGCTGGGATTCGGCGCACCGCCGGAAAGGTTTTTGATAGCATTGGAGTTGAACAGACCGGACCCCGCGTTAACAGCATGCGAACAGCCGTACAGCCCGAAACATGCAGTTAAAAGCACTGGTATTGTAGCCAAATGCATATTTAAACTGTGAAATTACAACTGTGTCTTCGGGAGGAAGAGGCACACTCCTTGGTCACCCTTGGCGATCTAACTGCAGTATAGTCCTCTGTAAGCGTTCAGGTCGAGTAGACGGTGCAGTTTCTTTCCCGTTTTTTTCTGGAGATTCACTCGTTCTGTTGCTGGATTTATACATGTGGAGTTGTTTGCATTCCCGCCCCTAGCTATGTATAACAAAGGCAGGGATGAAATTTCAAAGAGATTGGACTCCTGGCGCTTCCCACAGAAACTAACCTATTGGAAGGGAATTCTCTTCCTGGGATTTCACAATGATGTTTGTATATAATTATCAATGATTTTCCTTGAGATTACATCAATCACGCACCGACACATCTTCTGATACACTGGAAGCAGCGCCCATACTTCGCTTCGGATTTAAGGGATATAATTAAACCCATTGTTAATGTAAGAGAACCTCCTAAAAGGCTTATGGCATTTGCTTTTTCTATTTTATGTCAACATTAACTACAGTTACTGTATTTTTCTTTCCTCTCACACACCCAGACTGTTTATCTGTACCACTGTTTAAATGTGATTTGACGAAGTTTAATCCTACTCCTTCTGCGCATGACAGCTGAACTTGAGTATCTTGTTGAAATGTTACATCATTTATTTTATTAGTCTGTATTAACAAAAGGTACAGAATCATGTTTTCTCATTAAACGAGACGTTAGAACAGGGTCCATTCTTCCAATTTTACATTTGTCCGCTTTCCGAACCAAAATTAAACAATAATAATAATAATAATAATAATAATTAATAAGAATGAGGAACTGTCAAGAACCAAGAACAGGTCAAGTAAATTAAGTAACCCAGACAGTCCTGAAAGTTTTGTAATGGGAGGTTATTCAAGTCATTTTCGGTCCATTAGCAGCATTTGATCCGTTATTGTAATGAGAAAACTTTGAAATGCACTTGATTCAACAATCGGCGAAGATCAAAGGCTGATATGCAAATCACTGGGAGTGAAAAGTTTACCGAATTAATTATCATCTAGCCTAAGTGCTCTAAAACAAATATGGCTTGATTAGCACTCCACGATAAGGAACTGGCATCGGTCTCTCTGAACTTCAGTTCAGGGCTCGATCCAGAAAACATGAAAAGGCGCAGATATTCAACTTGAAAGGAATTTTTCTCATCAACCACAACTTCATACCCGTCGGTATTAACCTTGACATGGATCGACATCTGCTATTTATGGTGTTGATCACTGTAAAATGTAATTACAATGACATTCTCATTCCCTCGCAGATGTGACTATTAATTGCACACAAACAGGATAGCCTGCTGCATATTTGTATAACCGGGTAAACCTATCATTGAATGAAGTTTTAAAAACAATTGGGACTAATTTATTACTTGCGACTTGAAAAGACATCAAGTACAAATGTCCTGTTTACAAGTAGTAGAACAACGTGTGGCTGTCCGTTATGTGCACATAACTTTCTTGTTAAAAATGTTTATTGCTACATAAACTGCTTGAAGTAGTGACTATCGTGTTTTATTTATAATAATGTTGATATCGATATCCCTTTTCCATCTAATACAATTGTAGATTTTTGTAAATGCTATCTTAAGGTTTTCGCCCGAAGACAACGAGGACAAAAACATGCGCTGGCTGTATAGTAATAAGAATAATAGTAAGACGACTGCACATAAAGAAAGGGCATGGGCTTTTAAGTGTGTTCCTACAGTTTTAGGGATACAAAGCAGGGCTGACGCGCGCCTTGCTCAACGCGTTATCTCCCGGCACATAATAATAGAGGATAGTCTCAGAAGTGTGTGCGCAAACCCATAACAAATTATAAATACTATGTCGCGGAGAAGCTATTAAAATGTCTTTTTGTTTTCTTAAAGTTACGGTCAGAAAAAGCGCTCAGAAAGTTGAATATGAGTACCACTTAAACGTCTGACGGTTTATGCTGCCAATATACATATACATCTTTAAAAGCAGTTGCTACCAAGAGTTCTCTACACATTTTATTTGTTGTCATGTTTTCTTACCTTCAAGAAATCCTAGGATAATTTCTTTTGTAATGTTCACACAATGAATGAACTTTTCCAGTCCAACTATGCGTCGCATCTGTAGCCATTAGTGTGTACTGTTAACCATATAGTATATATAGATACAGTAGGTCCTCCTCGAGTTAAAACACAATAAAAAATAAGAGTTTTATTAAGTTAAAAACGAGAATGTGAAAGATGAGGTGGAAGCCTAACTACTGTTGTATCTGGCTAAAAACTGGAAACAAATACGTTATTACTGATTTATTCAATGGAAGAATGGATGATTAATCTGAAGATATCTGCGTTTTGCGCGTTTGTCATACTGTCAAATACATATGCTCAAAAAGTCAATAATAGTCCTTAGCTCTTTCAGTTTCTGTCTAGTCAACAAATCGAAAGGTGCGTGATTTACTAATCCGTGTAAATATTTTTAACGTAACTGATTGTTACTTGGATATGAACTTGCGTTTTAAATAATAGCTCTGTGGTGTCCGTATATCTCTCTTCGTGATTAAAAAGGACACGTACTGGACTAGTTCCATTGGCCAAATGTTTGTAACCACAAAACCGCGCTAACGATTTAACAGTTTCTAAGAGAATGTCTGCCTGATACTTTGGATAACCTCTTAAATAAAAAGGCTTTGTGATGCTGTTGACAGAGGTTGGTTATAATAGGCAACTACAAGACAAATGCTCAATACACTTCATTAAACGTGAATTGGCAGCATTCACCCGAATTCTTTGGTCTTTGGCTTTGTTTTAACAGTACATCCAAGCCTACAGTAGTGTAAAATGTAGCTTGTGTTAAGGAGCCTTTGATGAAGAAGAGATCAAACAGAACTAGAACCCCATGTCTTAATCAGACTTTAGCAGGCACGGCATCTTCACAAACAGTCCGTTTACTCGGCTTTTAGCAGGTTTTCACAGACATTGTGCTCAGCAAATTCGTCTGGTTGGACGCCAGGTAATCTTGTTTTCAAATGCCTTCTTGCCGCCTAATCCATTCATACTACAATAGGCTTTACTAGTTAGCTACGTCAAAAAGAGTGGTAAATAAATTCATAATCACTTAGTCTTAACTGAAACAAGCAGAATAGATTAAATATCACAGAAAAACTAAGATACCACACTGCACATAAAAATACGATTTTGCCCCATCTAGTGGCCTGTACTCTAGTAAATATTAATGTTTTGATAGCTCCGCTCATTTCCATTCCCTTGAGAATTATAAATCATATCTGTTATAACTGCTGTTTCCATTATACCGTGACTTCAATGGGTGGTAACAGTTTTCTAAACGTGTACTACTGCTTTAAATTCTAGTTCTGTCGTTTTAGTACCAATTGTTAACTGAATTCTGATATGTTAAATCCATCCGAATACAATTTGCGTTGTTAATTTACGGAAATACACCTCTACGTTTCAGACTCTTCGACTGGGGGTGGAGGTTTCTGACGTGGTACGTCCCATATCCAGCACAAACTTGTTTCTGTGATGATATATCGATATACGGCTGTCTCTACTGTTTCGCTGAGACCAAAGGAAAAGATGGATCATTTGTCACACTAAGGTCCAAGAATGTTCTTTTGCAATGAACCAATTTTTTTTCTCCATTAAGAAAAAATATGCTTTTTTGTCACGTGGGATTTAGGATTTGGTTACAGATTGTTCATTGTCCAGCAAGAGAAAATTTGTGCAGTTAGACATGCACGCTGCCTGCAGAGATAAGCGTTAAGTATCGGTACAACTACGGCTTCATTTCTGATGGCACTTACTGCAAAAACAAAGCTCCATACCTATAAGTTCCGAAGACGGCAGCTAATGAGAGATGCTCTTAACTCCATCAGCTGTGATAGAACAGGAAACGTGTCAGTCGTTTAAAAAATTAGCTGGGATGAGTGAAAAGTGCACTGATAAAAGGACAACGGCAACAATTAACAAAATAAAATAAAGAATGTACTCCTAGGAGGGAAAGACGTGGACGAATCAGTATGATTAGCATTTTTGAATAGGCTGTAAATTGAGATATAAGAATAAAATGGATATTTGTATTATGTTTCTCAAAAAAGGAGACAAAGTTGCTACTGAAGGGCATGCTGATTTTACTGCCCTGACGTAAGGGGTTAAAAACTTTGAGCAGCCACCCTTCATAATTCAGCGGTGATGTGTCTTATATGAAATACACAGAGTGAAGAAAGCTGCCATGGCACAATGCAATGGATTTCATCTAAACTCCATCATCGGTTTTTGGATATTTGCTTATTTGGAAGAACACAAAAGACAGAGGAGCCAAGGGTGTGGGCTATGCTGAGTAAAAGCTTCCCCTTGTTCACAGAAAGAGCAGAACTTTAGAAGACACATACTGTATCTACTGTAAAGCTTTACTTTTAAAATTGAATCAGCACCACACCTAAAATGTATATAGCTTTCCTACAAGGCATCACACTGACAGCTACAATGTGGTAGCCTGCAGATTGAATTGCTCTTGTTTGATCCCAGAACAGTAATAGCAAGGGAATGGCCATCATGCACTCTCCTCCTGACTAGCTGATCGATTTCCCTCGGCCTTGGCCTTCAGAGCCTCCAGAGCCTTCTCTGTGAAGACAGGAGAGAGTTTTCTGGGACTCTGGCACTCTGAACTCCGAATGCTGAAGACAAAAAATGGCATTTTTAATGGTGGACCAGAGGGTGAAAACTGTCTGAGGAGTCTAATTCTTAAAGGATTACAGTTTTTTAAAAAGTGAAACATTTCAGCATCACTGATAACGTGAAAACAATAAATGCAGTCAAGAAGTGTCCAAAAGTAACTTGTCTTTATTTTAGCTTCATAAAGTTATACAACAGGCACTCTGCAATTAAAGTTGCAGTGAGAATACAGAATAAGATGTAAGCAGCTCAAGAAAGAAATGTTTTAGGCAACATTGAATCCAACTGATAATTACTTCATGAGTTTTGTTGTGGATGAAAAAAACAAAGTTCCCCATTTAACTATTACAGCGAGCAAAATAGCCTGAAACAGGTTAACACACTAACATATAGCAAGTAGCTATTGTACACTGGACAAACCAACTTCTCTAGTCAAATCATATATTGAAACGTTTTTCTTTTTCATGGTTCCAGCAACATGACTACATTATTGCAATGGACAATGGAAAAGAATAAAACTGTTATCACTGTTATTCTTATACATATCACAAATGAGTTGCATATACAAGAAAGTTACTTAAAGCAATATTCCTATTATGCTGTGCAGTGCCGAGACTGAGCCGCTCTACAATTCATGCCTTCTTTTGACAATAGCCCCTCAAGAAAAATAGTTGGGGATTGCATGTATTTGATTTTTCTGACTTGGCCTAAATATCCATTGCCATCTTTCATTGATAGAACTGTTCTTAGATTTTAGGTATTAATTTTTTTAACTTATTGTGACAGGCTTCAATAATTGCACACAGAATACTATTTCAAATAGCTGCTTATTATAATCCCTTTAGAATTCTTCAATAACAGAGCACTGATTGTGCCTTCTCTCTAGCTGTGAAATGAAATCCTCGTCAGGCTGCCTGACAGAGGCGTCTGCTACCTAAGGTTACAAATCACATTTGTTATTATTACAGGCTTTGAAGAAAAGCACTTACATCGCTCACAAAGGTAAATGACTAAGAAAAACAAGAAATTTACATTCCTACCACTTCGTATGTAACATAATAGCATTGGTTTGTGGATTTGATAAGTAATATGTTCAGTTCTGATTGCAACAAAGCTATGCACAGATTGCTTCATAATGTGGTTCACTATGACATTTTTATGTAAATGGTCAAAATGTAGAAATGACCTTTCTGAGTGATTGGTCTTGAAGCAGAGATGAGCTTGATGGCTATGTCAGCAATTCAGTGGCTGACAGTTGCATAAAAATCATTACAATGCAAGTATTTATTCCATGGGGAGGGGGCATAACCACACAGCAGACTAGGAATATATCTGACCCAATAGTGTATATAGTTACTTGTTTAAGTTAACCTGCACAAACAGTATACATTTCACAGAAATGATGCAGCATCTAATTAACAGATTTACAATTTAGCCACAGAAATAAGGAGATCACTTAATCGTTTGAAAGATACATTTTATTGTAAGAAAGGCTTATAAAGAGCTGAAAGAACCGTAAAAAAGCAGCAAGCTAAGAAAAGACAACAGTTTGAGGTGTTCGTCTTTGTCATGCAGCATTACACCAAATCTGATAGTTATTTTTGGACGCCATTAATTTAAGGCACTTGCAACAATGCCAAACAGCCAGTTAATGAGTGATTCTAGTCTAGTGTTGGAGAGAATACAGTCTTCAAATTGATGATGTTACACATTGAGATCATTCAAGTCTGATTAAACCAAAGACAGACAATGCACACAGTCTCAGATATTCAAATTAAGTATTAATGCCATCATACTCTAAAAAATAAAAAATTAACATGTATCACAAACTGTTGATGCTAAAATATCTATATACACAAATATTTATTTGTGGTCCTACGATTAAATAAAATTTCTCAACTTATTAATCCAGCACAGTGTAAGTCACGTACAGAGCTTTTGCACCTAGAATATGGAATTCATTTAGCTTTCATTGCACATAATTCATTGAAATTCAGGTTTGTGGCAATATGAAGAACATATCTACAGAAAAAGAGTACACTGAAAAATTATTGGTACGCAACGTCTAAGTTTCAATTTGAATAGATGTTGAAATATAAAAAATACTATATATAGATGCTACCACTATTAATGAATTGCAACTAGTATTCATTTTATAGTATGTATGTTCCGATGATTGTAATGTGTTGGTGTTGTTCTCATGTAAATGTCATCATTTCCTTCAGAGATCATTAGTCTCATATGATGTAACACTTGTGCACCACAGTCAGAAATGTAGAACATTGGTTCATACTCCTGTAACAGTCTGCCACCTTGTGGTGCCTTGAATACTGTATCAAGTGAAATAACATCATTTCATAAATGTGCCGTACCCGCATTTCATTAACACACTAACTAAATTACACGCAATTTATAGGGCATTGTTTTTTTTATTTTCCCACTCTAAAAAATTTGGGAATCCCACCAATTCTGTCCAGACAGATTCATGAAGAAAATAATTATATTTTCTGTCTTCCTTACAAAACCCCTTTCAAGTTTTGAAAATTGAGATACAAATTCTAAAACTATTTTAAAGAAATAAAAACACCTTTATGTCTTCCCCCTAGTTTTAAAATTATAATACAGCTAGTGTTCCTTTTCTTCAAATTAGGATTTAAAGTATGTATTTGAAGTATTTTACCTAAAACTGCCATGTGCAGTAGCCTGTTCAGGGGGTTTAAAAAGTGAAAAGCTCTTGTCCTCAATTTAATGTATATGGGATATCATATGAAAGCAGATACCGAAGAGTAAAAAATTGCATATGATGACAACTGTATTTACAAAAACAAGAACATAGCATACAGTTTTATCTGAATATCTGTAGGCTACACATTTTTTAAGTTTAATTAGCAATGCACTCTTCTGATTAGTTGTACAAGTACCATAACTATCAAAAGA
Organism: Atractosteus spatula; assembly: GCF_055471065.1. NCBI lineage: Eukaryota > Metazoa > Chordata > Actinopteri > Semionotiformes > Lepisosteidae > Atractosteus > Atractosteus spatula. The sequence goes on along the minus strand of NC_142710.1, from coordinate 19,731,680 downwards.
GAAAGTAAATCAAAAACAACATTTGTGCTTTTAAGGTAAATTTTCATACACTGTAGATAAACAGATCTTAATATTATATATTAATTTATTCAACAATAATAACATTCAGCTTTGTCATGAGCACTTAGAAAGAAGTAAACATGACAGTAATTACTCTGACGTGAGTGATCCAATAGTGTCATGGTCCTGTCTAAGTCTGAAGGTGGCTGCACTCATTCTAAAAGGAGGGAGCCATGCTGTACCAATACAACGGGCAGCTAGGATTATTGAATATACCTCCACTCCAGTTACCTATGAAAAGCTGTAAAATCCAAAATATACGGATGAACCATGGCTTCAAATTTTTCTCTTATCCAATTTTCTTATCTTTAAAACTAGCAGTAGAGGCGAGCAGGTTCTTTGCAGCAAAAGAAAACCTAACGTTCCTGCTAAGTTTAAACAAAAAGGCCTTGCTCCAGGACCACCATTTGCACAACAATAAATATGAATGTAAAATACCAAAGGAGCCCTGCTGTTATCTAAACTTAAGTCCCAATGCCACTGGAGTAACTGAAGCAGCATCAGTAAAGGCATCTTGGTGACCCAGAGCATTGCTTTTTCCTTCATTTTTCCATTAATTCACCTCTTTGTTACAGGTTTCGCTTGCAGCTTTGTCCTGAAGAAGCTGTCCTAGGCAACACAGAAGCAGGTTGAGGAAATGAGGTTAAAAGTCATTGTCCCATCCTGAGTTATCATCTGGAGGTGGGTCATCGTTGTCTTCAGGGAAACTGTCAAAGTTACTTGTGTCTGTGGGAGATGTGACCTGAAAAAACAAAATGTACACCCAGAGTTATTTCCAATTTGATTAGAGATAATAATACTTACACTTTGTATTAATGGGTCCTAGCCCTGGTCCTGAAGGACTAGTGTCTGCTCATTTTCATTCAACTCTTGAGCTGTTACTTTGAGAAGCGCTTTGAGAAGCCACCTTTAAAGGCGGTATATAAAGTAAAGTTTATTATTATTATTATTATTATTATTACTATTATTATTACTTTAATAGAACTATGTCCACATAATTAACGTCAAAATAAGTCAATTGTTAGTTCAATTGATGTATGTGAGAGCTCAGCTAATGTTAAAGGCAATAGAAACATTGTCAAGATCAGGTATAAGAATCATTGGTCTATATAATACAGAGACATTTGACATTAACTTCATACACTGGACTTCTACAACATACTGTAGTTATACAATTCCTGTCACCAGAGTTGGGAGACAGATCTTTATGATTCAGGTAAAATTATGAGACTAACTTCAAACATTGAATACAGTACAAGTAAACAACCCCAGTCCATTCCCTGAGGATCAAAATCCAGCAGATTTTTAGGTCTGTTTAAAACATTACCATCTATTCAAAAGTATTCAATTGGTCCAATCAATCTAAAGATCAGTCACTAATTAAGTCACTAACAGCAGAAGTGGAAAAGGCACTGTGGCCAGTTGCGTTTTGTAATATTTTTGTAGCTCTGAAAGCTATTAGGATAATAAAACCAGATAAGCCATGTAATTAACCACAAACATGTTCTGTACATAAAACTGAATTACTAAAAATTTGAATGTAGGAAGGTCTGAGCTAAGTAGAAGAACAGACGAAAAAGCAAATTTTGTACTTGCATTGGGTATTATAGGAGGTGTCAGGGTTCCTTTGCGTAAACCCTCCCAGTTAAAGCCTTCAAACCACCTATGAAGAATAAAGCACAGAAGATGGTTAATGGGGTTTTCACACTGATTGACCTTTGGCATCTTAGATACAGTTTTTTATATTTATACAGCACATTGGATCTTCATATTTACACGATCACAAAATATAGTAGCTTTTTTATTCTTAGAGAAGACTAATACATAGCCGTGAACTGTCAAAAGAGTCCCACTAGGGCAGGGCACTCAGCTTTGGTAAAATGATTCCAGGCCTTTACAAAACTTTAAATCTTCTAGTATGATGAGCACTAAAATCCTTTGTCTAAATTGAGCCAGCTCATCCAGGTGCTTCATATCACTTTGGTAATTAACTATTACCTGGAGCAAAAGCCTGCAATGGTATGGATTCTATGTGCCAGGTTAACTATTCCTGCACTTACATACTGAACATAGTGACGTAGAAATATTGTTTCATTCTGCAGTCACTCACTTGTGCTTCTGGATATCTTTCACACCATTTTTCAAGTTTCCTAGTCTTTCAGAAGGATTGTCCCTGAAAAAAAGGAAAAGCGCTTTAGGAAAACTATCAAGCAGTAAAATGAGTGCTCCATTTCTATTCTGAATAAATTACCATGATAGCACTCACCTGCATAGTTTTTTGATTAAATTAGCAGCATTTTTGGTTATCTTCTTTGGAAATTCAATCATGTCAATGCCCCTCAGTATGATGTTGTAAGTTTTCATAGGATCAGGGCCTGAGAAAGGTGGGCTTTAAAAAAAAATAAAATAAAGACATCTGCGTCAGTGTTGCTACCATAAATACATAATAGGAATTTTGGGCAATTACAGTTTACTAATTTCTAAGATGTTGTGAAAATGGACTTGTAATGAATGTAGTTTTGTACACCAAAACAAGTGACGTTAACATCATTAACATCCAGCACCTACCTTTATAAATGATTTCATTTAATTTATTTGATATATAAAGTACTGTATACCCCAGATTTAATAGTGTGTTCCAGCCCTCTCCATCACCACTGTTCAGTGAACCAGATTTGATGAATTCAGCTGCTGTTAACATCACAAGGCTGCCTCCCCAGGAGGCTTGTGTTCACAACAGGCCCCTGACATATTTAACCACAGAACTGTATTTTTACAACCTCAGGAGCAGTTTGCTGGCAGGACTAAGGTATGTTAGTGAAAACACTCTTGTCTTTCAACAAACACTTTGAAGCATTTTGTAGCTCTGTCCAGCATTTGCAGCTTATGATTGTTTTTCAGTTGTTTTCTTTTAAACAGTTAGAGACATGACTAAATAATAAAAAATAACACAAAATATCAAAATTGTATATCTAAAAACCCTGTGAATCTAAAATACTGTATAGTTAATTAAGAAATCTAGCCTTTCATTTTTAGGCACCTGAATAGCAGTTACATTTTTATTTTATATTTTACTAACAGGGCCTTAGGGTGCTTCACATTAATCACACAAGACTGTGAAACTTGCAACTGATGTGTCACTTGTGACCTTTGCTATCTTAGAACAAGTGTTTGCTTTTATGTCTTACCTGCCAGTCAGAAGTTCATACATTAGGATCCCTAAAGACCAGTAGTCAGCTGAAATGTCATGGCCTTTATTCAGGATAATCTCTGGTGCTACATACTCTGGCGTCCCACAGAAAGTCCATGTTTTCTTTCCAAATCCTATTTTTTTGGCAAAGCCAAAGTCAACCTAAAAGAACACACAGTCCTTCAGAATGTAATGTTGCCAATCAAAATCAACATATTTTCTTGTCAACAACAGAAAGCCAGTCTTGCATGCTTTTTTCTGAGCAGTGTATGAGTGAAACAATTCAAGGTATTTCATGACAGTGAGCTCTTCAAGAAGTGTTTAGAACACTGAAAGGGGCACTTCTCGATTCCAATCTGGCACTTACAAGCTTTGCGTAACCTCTGTGATCAAGGATGAGGTTTTCTGGTTTCAGGTCCCGGTATATAATTCCTTTGGAATGCAGGTAAGCGAAAGCTTCAACAACACATGCTGTGTAAAATCGAGTTGTTGAATCTTCAAATGAACCTCTACAATAAAAAAAAAATTCAACACTCACATGTAACAGAGCAACTTTGTCATCTGAATTAAGCATGTGACAAGACTGTAATTTTCTTGTAATAAAATATCCTGCCTGCTTAAAAAAACACTAAGAACTAGTGGATCTATGTCCTGCCTGCATTATTATTTTTACAACTATGGAAAAAGCTACCCAGCCATGTTTTTGAAGTCAATAAGCAGTTTTGTTTAAGATACTATATCTCAATTAGCTACTTACTACCAAGTGATCTAGGTGGGCCAAATGGCCTCCTCCTGTTTGCAAGTGTTACTATGCAGAAATTCTTAAAGCAATAAATGATCATTCAGGAAGACGAATAAAATTGATCATGTTCTTTCTATTCATTTTCATTGTTTATGGGAATGAAATGTATTTAATAAAGAAACACATTAAATTATTTATTTTAAATATTCTATTAAAGTCTATTAAAGTGAAAGTCACCATACCTGTCCCTGAGAATGGTCCATAACTCCCCTCCAAGGCAAGCCTCCATTAACATGTACAGGTACTTGCTGTCCTTGAAAGTCCTATAGAGCCTAAGAAAAAAAGACACCAACTCTGTGATTAAGTATGTAAAGAATCCTACAACTCTTACAATTCTCTTTCAAATAATAATAATAATAATAATAATCTTTATTTTTATATAGCACCTTTAAAAGTGACTTCTCAAAGCACTTTACAACAAAAAATACACACTGAGAGAAAATAGTAGATGGGGGTATGGAATGCAATAGGAATGCAATTGGGCATATAGAACCATTAAAAAAAACCTTTCTGAAAATAGACATCTAAGAAATCTTAAATAATCTTTTTGAGATTTTTGTTATCATTTAGCATGTCATGGCTGAAACCTCTCTGCAAGGAAGATTACTTTCACTTTCTTATTGGACTCCTGCCCCCTGCTTTTCTTCGCTGTACTGTCTGGGACTGAAGATGTGGAGATGTCGCTTTCTCTTTCTCTGGCAAGAAATCCCCTTGGCGTTGGAAAAGATGACTGCATCCTTGCAGCTGCTCCTGCCAGGTTCCCGTCTAACTTTCAGCTCAGAGAGCAGCTGGCTTGTACAGCTTTTCACTTTTAGTACACTCATTACTAAGTGTTGTGTAACATTTAAAATGTATTTTGCTGCAGATCCCACAGCAATTCCACACTTTGGAAACAGCAAAGCTGCTATGGGCATGCATGCTAGGTTCCAGACACAGAAACCCTGCTGGACAGGTGTGGATACCTCACAATGAAATCAGAGTGGGCCTCCTGCATGATCTGCTTCTCTGAGCGAATGTGCTCCTGCTGCCTGGTGTCCACTATGTGTCTCTTCTTCAGGATCTTCATTGCAAATGTTTTGGCTTCATCACTTTTCAGTTGGACCTGCAAAATAAATCTTACATGTAGGTTCTCTAGCTGCTCGAAAGCTGTGCAAAATACTCGATGTTCAGAGTAAGCATGACCTACACTTTTGCAAAAAGAGTTTTGCTGTGAAACATTTTTTTTCAATGTTATTTTCATAAAATAACTTTTTTTTGCAAAATGTATGACATCAGGTTGCTATCGCAGCAGGATGTGACCTTCGTTCTTTAATAAGTTCTGCACTTTTAATGACCACGTGGTGCTAATTACTGTTACAGTGTGGAGTGGTCAAATCTGTACCTTCTATCTTAAGATGTTTTTGCTCTGAGCTGAGTTTTTTACATTTCGTACCTTAGGCGGAATCAGTGTCAGAGGTCATTCGATCTCTGCTATCGAGCAATAATCCACACCAGGGTGAACATGATGCCCCAGGCAAGGGGACACTTGTTTCTGCTTTGCTGTGCTCAAAATAGGTCAGGACAGCCAAGCCAAAAAGAGTTGGGGGTTCCTCATTAGGTCACACTGCTGGGCTTTTCCTTTACTGACCTACTGATGGTCTCAGTTCCTCCACACTGCACCAGCCTCAAACTCCCTGCCCATGTGGTGTCTTGCACCACATACTGCTGTCTACCTAGTTTCCAGAGGCAGTAAATGTACCAATGAGTACATTGCTAGCTACTGTATAGATTAGATCAAAAAGCCTATGTGTTGTCAACTGAATATGACTTCTTTGTTATTCTTTGAATTGGACACCAAGATGCTCTAATCTAAAGAAATTGCTATATTACACACAAAAAAATATTATCAATTCGTCTGGAAAAGAAATATATTTTCATCATAGGTACACAGAAAATACTCTGGTATTTGAGGGAAGCACAGGTGTTTGATCTTACTTCCCTGTACACATGGTAGATTGTACCTGTCACAAAGTTAATCAGGCATTTCATTTTATTTTCCATTAAAAGAGATAGCCTGCAGACAGTAGCACATCTTTATATAGATCTTTACCAGCCAGTGACTGACTAATGATGGAATGCATACCCAGAAGGTTTTTATGACTGGGTTTCTTTTTGTTGTTATTACTGTAATTTTTTAATGCTTACATGTATGCACCAAGAGCATCTCAGATTGAAGACAGAAAATGACATCTACTGAACTAATGTTGCCTAAAGATAAAATTTTAAACTTTGGCAGAATGGCAGAATTTACATGAGAAATTGATTCTGAAATTCCTGGAGAAGATGCTGTGCACGTTAGAGTTTATTAGTGTAGTTTACGAGAGTAGAATGTCAGGCCATTCAATTTCATATAGTGCCAAAGGGTACTGACAAACAATCAAAGGTGTGTCGTGCAGCCCATTGCATGATCTGACACGTTATCATGATTATGTATTTGTTGAGAGTGGAGGGACATGTAATACTTCTGGTACCACTGAAAAATGTGGTAGATTGTTTTGATATTATATAAAACACTCCAGTATAAAGGGTTCCCTTACACTATAAAGGCAAAAATGCCATGGAACTCCCTCATTTTATTGTGTTTTTTTTCAGCAATATTGATAGAATCACACAATTGCCTGAAGTGCCTATTGTGTTTGTCTACAGACAGACCAAACGCATTTTCAAAACTGGACTGGCACAGGAATATTAAGAGGTGGAATGATTAATCTTTTTGGTATCTTTGTTACTTTAATCTATAGGAGATCAGGATTTCCCTAACAGGAAGTACAAAATTAATGTTGCAATGCTTTTTTCTTATACAGGGGGGAAAAAACATTATGAGTAATCATATAAAGATAATGCAGATAAATACATCCTAAATAAAATTGATAGTTTCAGATTAGAGAGTAAATATTAAATATAGCTTTTGTATTTTACTAATCTGTAACATCATCATGCGCAAAATGAACCAAAACTGAATATTTGGCCTATTTCTGTAATAAGAAGATGCTTTTCTGTGGATCCAAGAAAGGCAAAATATTTGACTTCCCTGTGCTGAAGTTGTCACATTTGCTTCTCGAAAGTTACATAAATATTACCTTTGTCAAAATCCTTCTTAAATCAATGATTAATTCAACCTGATCACAGGCTGAAGCAAAGTGGAATGACAGAGAGACAAGAACAGAAGTCAAGTGGATTTTCTCAAAGCCTACCAGCTCCACGCGGCCAAATCCTCCCACTCCCAGAGTATCGATGATGTTGAAGTCGGCCAACTTAAGATTGGAGAAGAAGGCATTCTCTGCTTCATATCTGCATTTTTTAAGGTGAAAGAAAGGAAACTTTTTTGAGGTGCAGATATAGTAAGTGATAGGGACTACCACAGGATGGTAGTGTGCGTGAACACTACTCAGTTGCCCCCTGTCCTTCTTCGGGGGGGTTGGATGTAGTTCTCTCATTTCTATTTCCTTTTCATCCAAGGAAATACTGCAAATATGTAATGCTTACAGAAATGTTTTATAAGTTGTTTTTTTTTGGTTTTTAACCTGGATTTAAAAAAAAACAGTCCTCTAGTCTTTCTATATTTAGAGTAAAAGGGTCTTTTTCCTTTTTACATCTTGGGTGTGTGGTTTAGTCGTCCTTCAGTTACAGAAAAGAGATGTCTTCAGCACCCCTGACTCTGCATGTAGACCTTTTCCAATGGGTTGCAGGAGGTGTGCTATGGTACAGTGCACTGAACGTGACAAAGCCATGAAACGGCACCAGGAAAAATGGACACACCAGGTCCTGTCTCTTCTTCCGACTTCTTTCTGTTACATGATTTAAGCTATATCCTCTGTCTAATTACAAAGTTTCTGTTATGACATGTAGATCTTGCAAAAATACATTCTCAAACAAGCTCAACCCAGAAATGTACTAAGAGACTGACTGGCACAGGCATGCAGTCCAAACACACGAAACAGTCTGCCAAAACAAGTCAGTGTGGTTCCCAGCAAGCACCAGTCCCTAAAAATACTCACTTAACCTTGTGGTATTTTTAGAACTTGGAAAGCAGAGCTGAGCACTTGGACTTCAGACTGCTTGCTGAAAAAAGAGCTCTGAGAATGTGAATGGCCTTGTAATTCACCTTCAACCTTCTGCAGCATATCATCTGATACATGGGAACAGCGCTGACAGAACTCATTATAGGTTCATGCTTTGGAAAGAATTTATTTTTCCTACCTATATATGAGTGTCAGTCGAATCAATTTCAGCATTCCAGAATGCTCAATATTGTATTCTTTTCAATAACTTTAACTTAGGTACAGTCTCTTATTTTACCACGTACACACAAAAAAGATTAAAAATACCTTTTATCCAGTATTATGTTTTAAGAGAAATGAATAAGTTCATTTAATGCAATGCATGCTACTGATCCCATTTTCGTTTTAACAGTAAATAAACAAATGTATGCAGTGTTTAATTAATAACACCAATTAATGCTATTTTCAGGTAATGAATTAACATTGTGAAAAGGTCTTTCTCATTACCAGTGTAACTTAGTCAAATATGTGAAAAACAAAAAGCATGCTACTTGCATCAATATTCAACACCGTGATTCTTAATAAAGGTTTACAATGTAAAAATACTTAAGCTTTGGTTAAGATAAAGAGTGTTTTTATTTCCCTGTGTGTGAGTGTTTGCCTGATTGTGTGAATGGAGTGGGTAGTGGTGGAAAGGAGTGTAACTGACCATTATTTCAATGACTGTGGGGCTGCATGAATGCATTCCGTCAGCTGCATCAAGATCAAGCTTAAGAGAGGAACAGCCTGCAGACGCGTCTGAAATTGCACAGTGTGAGCGTTGCACCGTTAATCAGCGCTGGAAAACGTGAGATGCCACATCAGTTCTGCATCAGCCTGGCCAACACAAAATAAGACCCCCAGGACAGCACCTTCCTAATACATATGACTGAAAAGAGAGAAAGGCCTTGCCTGCTAGGGGCTATTGAAAGGGTATGGACAGAGAACGGTACATCTAGCTGCACAGCCGTCAAAAAATTCTGTGAGCTGTTCTTTACGTTCAATTTGTCTGCTGGATATTATGCAGATGTGTATGATTTTAAAGTCCTCTGCAACTGTTGCCTTATAATCATTTTGATGTCTCAGACGAGAGAATTTTGCATGAATAGGAAATTTACTGGGCTAGCTACTCAGTCTGTGGCATTCCCTTTTTGAGGCCAGAAGTATTCAAGCACAGAAAACCAACTCCACAGCTGAAACGTTGTGTTTTCTTTCTTCTCTTTTCAGCATGGAATAAACCTATTACTTGTTCCTTTGCAGCCTACGCATGCTGACGCAGCTCCCCACCTGAACTACTTAAGTACCAAGCAGCCCTGTTGTAACTACTTGACATTCCTATGCTACAGTGAGACTACAGCCCAGATTATTAATTACTGCATATATAATGGTCAACAGCATCAGCTTGATTGCTTTCCTTAAAGTGACCAAATATTTAAAGTGTTTTGAAGTATCACTGTCTATTTGATTACTGTTGCCATAGCTTCAAACCTACCCTTTGACCCCTCTGAGCAGATGCAGCACATTACTTCCTGTACTCAACCTTATGCCTTATAGAGCTGTGAGATATGAGTAAACAGGGTCATTTATCTTATCCAGTGTAACATGCATGCTACTGACAGAGTAAATACTCATACCAATGTAAGCAATGACACTGATCCCAAAACCACGACTTTCAAAACTAGGTAATCTCATTGGTGCACTGAAACAATGTTTTATTATGTGACTGGATGCAGCTTTAAAAATAATAATTCCCACAATACCCACAGGCTTTCTCTTGGATTTTTCCTACATCCTACACATTACTTACTTTACTTTTATCCCAGATGGGAAATTTCCTTTGGAGGCAGGTAAAAACACTACACAAAACATCCAACACAACATCAACCCATTAACAAATAAGAAACATACTTGTATGATGAGAAAGAAAATAAATGTATACAGTATATAAAAAGTAAAAAATACAATGAGTTGTCCAAATTGAGCAAGTTAATAGCTATGGGAATAAAAGATGACTTAGCTCTATTGCTCTTGAATTTAGGCAGTTTAAATCAACGCCCAGATGGAAAGAGGTCAAATTCACTGTGCAAGGGGTAGTCATGACAGTCAGCGATTGCACTGGCTTTCCACACTATTTGTTTGACTTAGATGTCTGAAAGCTGTAGTTGTTTGAAAGCAATAATTTTGCTGGATACCTTCACTATCCTGCTCAGTCTGTTTTTATTGTGTGTATTAAGGTTACCTAACCAGGCTACCGCACTGAATGTTCTGAAGGGCACATTGAATGAAAACTGTATAAATTAAGTCATTGTTGTAGTATACACATTACAATAGTGGAGATTTCTTTGGAAGAACAGTCTCTGTTGGCTCTTCTAACATTTGGCATCTGTGTTTTCCTCAAAGGTTAGTTTGTAATCAACAATAGTCCTAAGATATTTGTAATTGTTGACAATTTTAATTACATTTGTACTTCTGTACTAAACAGAAGAAACCATAATGCAACCAAACTCATAACACTGGTTTAAGCAACAGGTTTAACTTAAGGGCTGCATTAAATACATTAAGTGACTGCTATAAAGAACAATGTATGTTATACACTGGAGGTCTCTTATCTTAATTGTAAGATTTACGTAATTTTTAAAAAACAATATATAATAATTGTTTACATAATTTTATCTATAATTTTCCACTGTGAAGACAACATTTGTGACAGTCCACAACAATTCTAAATGTACAGTATTAAAATAATGTAAAAATATATATCATTTAAACATACGGATATTTTCTTTAATAACACATTTTGGCTTAAGTAGCTGAAGCAATATCATTAATTAAATCCTGTGCTGCAGCTGAACTATTGTTTATTATGTTGTGTTGTTTTTCTGTGATATGATTGCAATTAGAAACCTGGATGCAATTAAGCAAATGTTGCTTGTATTTATTATTGATGCCACAAATGACATATGATATATTGTTAGCTATTTTCAAATCACCTCCTTTTAAACTCCTATATATAAGGTTTAACAATTACATACAGAAGGTGTCAAGCATGTGTGTCAACTAAACGCATCTTAGTGCTATTAAACAATTATAATATAGTCTAAACGCCACCCAAAAGTCCTGTTAAAGGAAAAGCAGTAAGCAAGCAATGAACTCATTAAACAATATTCCTTTCAGTGCAATATAAAGGTATGACAAAAGCAACAAGAACTGAATCTTGCTTTGCTTAATTCACTGACCATGCTGGAAAAGCTAAATAAGAATCTGTCCATCTTATGTTCACCCATGAAGCATTAGTCAATGTAATTATTTCCCTGTGACTTGAGATACCCTGATCTCAGTCCTGAGAACTTGCTATTTACAGTCATGGGTGCAAGCTAACATTCTCCCTGTCACATTTTCTTTTCTTTAGTTTCAATTCTCTGTATGCCAAATTTATTCACAACAAGTAGACCTTATTCCATTTCCCATGGAAATAAATCTTCAAGAGTCAGTATTTTAGCATAATTTTCAGATGCTTAAGATCAAATTCTTTAGGTTTGTGTACCATATATCTTAGATAATTTTGTCACTTTATTTTGCATTTTGTGAAAATAAATCTTTCTACTATGTCAAAAGGAGTTGTAATTTTAGATTGTGAAGTTTCCTTTTACTTTTGGTATTGGTTGGTTTATTTCCAGAAAAGCAAATATTTTTTTTAAATCATTCTTTAGTTCACATGCTTCACTGAGGACACTGCCAAACAGCACACAAGGTTATATCAATGGTGTTGTCCTTTGCAAGTGAATGTGTTGGCCAACAAATAATGTAATAAAGACAGTACTTCAGATTATAGGCATGGTGACATGGCAAGCCAACGGTGTTGGCAGATATAGTTTCTGTTTCTCAGAAAACACACTTGTGTTTGGAAACTTGAAACAGCCCTTAATACACGGCCTACTAGGGGATATTACCAATAGATTTTCTCTCCACTGAGTTCACACTTACTCATGCCAGAGGAATGTTGCTAATAACTGAAGTGAACAATACGAAAATGGGTTAAATTCAAAAAATAGATCACATCTCTATTCCTTTGCCTCACTGTGTCTAGTCTTTCAGCAATTGCTTCTAAAGGGAATTGCGTTGCGCTGCTATAAGAGCTACAGAGGGGGGTGCTGTGGCTCTGTGGCTAAGGTTCTGCACCTGTGGCTGGAAGGTTGCCGGTTTGTATCCCATAGCCGGCAGAGGAATCCTACTCCGTTTGGCCCCTGAGCAAGGCCCTTAACCCCAACTGCTCCAGGGGTGCCGTATAAATGCCTGACCCTGCGCTCTGACTCCAAGCTTCTCTCTGTGTGTCTCATGGAGAGCAAGTTGGGGTATGCGAAAAGACAAATTCCTAATACAAGAAATTGTATATGGCCATTAAAGTGATCTTATCTCTTATCTGATCTTAGATCTTATCTTAGTGTACTGACAGCCAGGCAGGGGGGTGCTAGAATGGAATCTACCAGGTATTGTGTTGGGGGTCTGAATGAGAACTTGAGTCAGCTGTAAAGAAAATACCTGAAAAGAGAAATTAAAGGATGTTGTCAACCAAGTGACCTTTGGAAAAAGTTGTAAAGAAAGGTAATTTGTCCTCCTTTAGACTCATATTATTTTGGAAAACATATAAATAAATTAAACATTGATATTTATAGTTACAGTATGGGAACTTTATATTCTATGGGGTATTTTTGCAGACTCGTATCTATGCCTTTAAAAGGGAAATCAGGATAAACAAATATAAGATGCTTAAGGAGGCTACTTATGAGAAAGACTTAAAGTTTAAAGATAGACATCATTTTCTTACTCCAGACAAAGAGAGGAAGCAATAAATTAGAAAAATATTAGGATATATATATAAAAATGTGGCATTTAAATCAAGGGATGTCATATTGAAATTATATAATGTGCTAGAGAAACCACATTCAGAATGTGTTGTACAATTTTGGACACCACATTACAAAACTATATTATTGCTCTGGAATAAATCCAGAGTAGAACAAATGGATATATTCCTGGGCAAAATAAGTGTTCTATACTGACTAAAGGCTGAAAAAACTTAATATCAGTTCTGATTTCAAGCAATTCTAAATACTTAACAATTCAAGGTATCTTATTAAAGCACACTGTATGATGTGCAGTATGCTTGTCAGTTCATTTTTTATAAAGAGCTCCACTTATCAGGTTTTCTGCCAAGTGTTAAATTTGACCTGTTCTCCAATTTTATGTAGTTCTATACTATAGTTCTCCTACAGTATACCTTCTTCACAAGATTGAGTTATTCTTTTCCAGGACATCTCTTATCATCTAAGCATTGGTTTATGTGAACATCATGCCACCATGCCAACAGCCATATCACCCTGCAACTCACAACTGGCAGCCCACTGAAGCCAAGCTAAGGTGTGAGCCTGGTCAGTACCTGGATGAGAGACCTCCTGGAAAAGCTAATGTTGCTGCTGGAAGCAGTGTTAGTGGGGCCAGTAGGGGGTGCTCGCCCTGCAGTCTGTGTGGGTCCTAATGCCCCAGTATAAGTGTAAAAAATTATTAACCATTATTATATGGGTTGGCAAATATAATCAAAACATAACATAATTTCATGACATCAGAGACTGGAACATTATTAGTAACTACACTAACTGAGAGATTCAACAAATCTGAACATTCATTTCATTCTCAGGTTCAACTTTTCATGTACATTTTTAAACCCCTTCCATAGTTTAGTATTCATTATAGTATTCCTTCAGTCTAAGTGTTACAGCTCCCTCTAGGAGCAGTTACCTCAACTGCATCAAAAACAATTGTTCCAATTGCATAGCTAGACCAGGAACTACTCCTCATGCAGCATTCTGTGATGATAATGATTATTGTCAGATATCTTAACCCAGGTGACTTACAAAATATACTGTCACATGTAAATACACCAAATTTTATATAAATAAAAATAACAAGAAAAAAAGTGAAACAGTCATAAGTTATGAGTGATTTAGTACGCATATATCTGAGAGCTGAAAACAGAAATCGAAATATGTAATGAAGTCATGTCAAACAAGGAAAGAAAAGTCAAATTATTTTTTCTAAAATCAGATGGATAGCACTTATGACAATGAATAGTAAAAATAAAACTGGGAAAACCATCTCCTAGATAAAACAGTAAACTAGCCTTGTTTCTTTGCCAAATGTTTGTCTTATAATAGATTTCACTGTTACAGCAAATCAGTGACAGTTGAATGAACTGTAAAGTTTTGATGGTTTAAAGTAAAATGTCTTATTACACAAACAAAATTTAACTAATTAAATTGTGTGTTGGGAGGTAACGTCTTGTACTTATTATTAATGTTTTATTAAGACCTGAAAACTTTAAATAATTTGCTGAAACAACATTTGTTAAACTTTCTGAAGAGCAGCATTATTACATTTTTATTTAAAAAGTCTGATCATGGCCATCATGCATTTTGATGGCTGAAATTGCAGATTACTAATTTAATTATTTCAGCATCACACTTCAGTCTCAGGTCCATGCAAGTACAGAGTAGTCTGCCGCTAATTAAATAGCTCAAATACAATGTCTGCTCACACAAGCCTGTAAACACTTGATGGGACGCAAAAGACTAGATTGTTTTCATCAGTGGGTGTTTGTCATGGCAACAACAGCTGTGTGAAAAGCTGAATTGCACTTTACAAGAAAGGAGCAGAAACTGCGAGCCTTAATCGTGACTTGTCAAATTTACATATTTATGCTCAGCAAAGAGATTGGATATAATTTACTCTTCCTTTTACAATACAGAGCTGTCTGGCCGGGGCATGCTGCTGACACACGCACCCACTACTGGTTTCCCTGTCATTCCAATTTCATTATTTCACATTAGCATTGCCTCTCAAACAGACACAGTCTGTTTCATAAGCAGAGCTGTTCTCATGGAACATGGGTTGATTCTTATTCAAGTCTCACCAGAATCCCTTTCTTTCCACAGTTAATATATACTGAGCAAATCACTGTCAAAATGAAAATATACCTTGCTTTTCTACATATTGCCCTTAATAGTATACTATTGCAGTGGTGATAACCACAATAACATAGTAATCATAGATACAAAGACCTATGTTTGCATCAGGACTTCTAAGAACATGGATTTATTATGTATCCTTACATTTCTTTAAGCAGATAATCTGCTGAATCATATCAGTGCTTGAAATTTAATTTTGCTGCTCTGGGGTATTATGGTGATAGAAAATCATACTTTTGTTAACCTTCACATTTGATAGATGGACCACAAACCTCTGCTCAATTGTAATCATTGTGTTTTGATAAAAATAGGCTCAAATAGCAGTATCTTGAAAAAATAATTTAACTAAATGCTGTAAATGGTACCAGCATTCTGAATGGGAAAAAATACATTCAAATGAAAATAAACGTACACTCCATACCACTGAAAACAGGGAAAAAAGTCAATTTATTATTTGATATATGTTCAGACTACAGCCTGGAAGTACCTAAAATTCTAAAGTGAAAAGGTGTAAAAGTTTCATTCACATAGCGACTGTCTTCACATAAAATTATAAAATTAACAAATATAAAAATACAAAATTAACAACTTAATAAAAAATGAGAAAAAGACAATGTAACCTCTACTTGGCTTTTAATATGAATTGCACATTTTACATGAACTGGTTATAAATAGTTATTTGCATTGTTTTTTAGGCTGATTTCTATTTTTTATTTGAGGTATAATGTAATTTCTAACAGCCTAAAGTAAAAATGGGGTAACTTCAAATCTTAAAAAATTAACAGACGAGGATCTAATTGTCTGCCACCAGGGGGCAAACTTGTACAGCTTTTGAAGATGAAGTACCCAGTATCTATTCATATGGCACTGTTAATTATAGTGCTAAAGCTTTCAAATAATACACTGCGTAAAACTTAAGACATCAATGCCAAAGTTGCATTAAGACTTATTTATATCAAATAAATATACACATCAAATAAATATGGAGGATTTCATTTGCTATCTTCACCTTTCAGCAAAATGATTGATTTTGGTCTGTGGCATCACGTCTACTAGCTGGAACAAAAGGAAGTACTTTTTAGTGTAAGAGCTTCTTTAATGGAGTAATTGCTCAATAGAAAGCTTTCAAGCTCTTCCATTGAGAGACGCAATCAATTTGGTCTGACTGACAAAGATTATTTACAGAGGAGTGTCTGAATGGGAGTATTTCACCCTAGGATTTCACAATAAAGAGTGTCAACAGAAAGGAATAAATAAACGTTTTTTATAGAAAAAATCACAAAGGAATTTAAAACTGCTCAAATCTATACTACTGTAAGCCTCGTGTGCTTGTCCTTTCTCTGTTTATGGATAGCTACCTTTTGACACCCCAACTGAAGCCTGTAAACTTAACTGCACAGTCTGGACCGGCTTACTGGACAGCAGCCTATGTCTCCCATAATGGGCTGTGAATCAGAATACTCAGCCAGTCAAAGACAGATGGCAGCAGCCTTCCATCCATTAATTTTCTAACTGCTTCATACAATGCAGGGTTGTGGGGGAGCCAGAGCCTATCCCTTTTAGCATCGGTTACAAAGCAGGATACACCACTGACAGGACACCAGTCTATCGTGTACTGTCCAGGGCGTATCCCATCTTGCACCCGCTGCTAACCGACACTCACACCAAGATCAGTTTTCCCAGAAGCCAGTTATTCTCCACAATGTCTTTGGGCTGTGGGAAATACAAAACATACAAACTCCACACAGATAGCACCCCAGGTCCGGAATTGAACCCCGGAATTGGTTAGCAATGCTAACCACTGTGCCACCTGACCAGCCTTTCTTTAGTATCCTATTTTCCTTGGTTTAGCTGAATTTAACTTTTTATTCTGCTTTGAGTTTATACAGTATATGTGCACAGACATGTTTTTTCAGTTTTTGAATTCAGAACACATGTGGGAACCTCACTGACTTTTTAGTGGCGCAAAACACAGTTTTAAATGTCCAGCGTCTGATTCTTTTAGTTGAAGTGGACCCCAGTGACTTGGTAACTGTGCACTGATGGAAGCCATCTGGACATTTATTATAAATAGGGACTTAAAATCTCAGAGGAATCACCAGAACTCAAGTATCGTGACTGTTAGCCTTGCTTGTGTTGCTGGACCCTGCTTCCTAAAATATTTTAAACACACTTGGCATTAACAACAAATTAATATAGCTAAAACCTAAGACTTCACTTTATTATGTACACAAAACAGTACTCAAAAGAACTGCACTCACAAAACATCCTATAGATACTAATACTATTAATAAGTAAATTTATATTCAATATTTATACATTGTAATAAAAGAAATAAACAAACGGGACAGTAAAAGATGGCATAATGTTGGAACATTATGTCTGTTTGATCAGTTCTCTCCTCATCACTGTAGCTGATTTGATTCCATCTTTATGATTTGAGTTGCTGTCTGAGAGACTAACTACAGATTTTAAACTATTTTCATGCTTTTAAATTACAAAAGCATAGCCTAATAAATACTTAAATGCCTTTATGACTAAGTAACGGAAATAGATATTTACTTGTATGTTTAAATAACAGGAAAAATATTTTTTATAGTAAACCAACATTTATACAGGAGGAAATGACAAATAAAAAAGCAGGAATAATATCAGGTATTTCTGCATTACTTCTATCCTGATTTATCTAGGCTAAATCACCTCATCACCTATGCCCAATTAACTTTCTCACTAATAAGATGGTTTAATGCTTTATGCCATAGTGCCATCAGAGGCACTCAAGTGTATCAGAGACAATGAATGATCAATTAAACTTTAAAACATTTATTCAATATCCAAAATTGGTATATTCTTCTAAAACCCCACCTGCATACATAGAATGTTTCGTTTCATGTTCAGTATACAAGACGTGTATACCTTGTAGAAACAACAAGGTTAATGGAAGTCAAAAAGATATACTGCACTTCTATTGGATATTCTGTAAAGTATCTTTTTTAAGTGTCCCATTTTCATGAAGGATTAAAACACACTTGCATATCCATTCTTGAAACATTAACAAGTTATAAGAAAAATTAAGTTTGTCTGTTTTAATCAAGTCATTACTATGGTTTCACTTTTATTATTCACTTTTCACAGAAAAACATTTTTATTGAAAAAGTAACAAGTGAAATGACTTTTGCACACCCTCCATATTGAAACATTATCCACTACTTCAATTTTAAATCCTATTTAATAGGACTGCTTTTTTAATGCACGCAAATAGGTTGCAAGTGACACATACTGCTTCATAACTACAAATTGCCTTGTTAAATTTGATTGCTCATTTGTTTCTTTAGTAAAGTCATCAGAGGTAATTACAGCACAGGTCAGGGAAAAGAGCAATAGTAATTAAAATGTAATGCAAGCCAATGGTGATTTGCAAACTAATTCATAAAACTCCTGAACTTTAAAAGATTAAGCTGCAGCACCCATTAAAACTATTTTAATTATACCTCTCTCAGATTCTAATTTGACTGAAAGAAAAAAGTGTTGTTTTTCTTCTGAAGGACAGCATGCAAGTAAACATGTCTCTGTGCGTTAGGAAATTCTGTTGTATTCTGTAAATTCAAATATTCACTTTACATCTACCTCATTAACCAATGCTGTTAATAACTACCAGATTAATTCATAGGGACATATGTATATACAGTACTGCACACAACTGGGAGTAATTCTAATTTGAATATGTTTATTCATGTTTGGAAAAATAGTTAAGACATTTTTGTAAATAAATGTAAAATATCACTTTTTGGCTTTTCATCTGACTTACTAGAATAAGAGAGGATACAGGAAATTTGGCTCAATGTGCTCATTTTTTTGCTTAGCAGGTTATGGAAGTAATTCTGCACAGTCCATGTCATAGTACAATGTTCAAAATGTTTAAAATTGAATCCTTTTGAAAGTTAGCTACTTAGATTTTAAATATTTCTTGTTTCTGTAGTGAGGAAAGCACTGACTGATGCCAGCCTGCACTTGATGGGCATTTTGCATATCCCAACACTCATATTCCAAAGGCAGCATCATTACAGTTCTCCAAAGCTGAGTAGATCAACCAAAACAGCAGAACACAAATGAAGATAGCTATTTTGCCTTCTGAGGAATCTGGACTTCGCTCTGAGGTCCGCACCAGTAGCCTGGCCCCAGAGGGTTTAATGGGGTGCGCCGGGTTTTAAAATACTGCCTGAGGATCAGAACTTGTAGGAAACATCTTGCGCAACTGTGTACATTAACAAAAACACATACTTTTAAGATATCTTGATATGAAGAAATATTATCACTATAAAGAAATACTGAGACTTCATAAATGCATGTGCACTTATTTTTTTAAATAAAGTCTATTTGCAGTTGTTCCCCAATAGGAACACAGTTCAGTGTAAATGCTGTTCACCTGTGATTGATTTTTATCTTTTCAAAAGACTTCCCATTCTTTGCAGCAGTCCACAGTGGATAGCCTAATGCCTGTCCGGTCATAAAACTTTCCATCTGTAGAGCATAATCTCCTTTTTGCTAACATTAAAATGTACTTTTTGAAGCCGTAAAACCACGAAGGGCTTCCAGCTGCATTTGAATCGAGAGAGTATAAAGTATTATAATGCCAGATGAGGCAGATACTGAGGGCCACTGATTTCCTAGGGGGCTTGTCACAATGAGACTTTGACAGACTGACTTCAAAGTCAGTGAACAACCCCAACCAGCCTTCTGTCTCAATTTACTCACAGCTTTGCACTCATTTCTACATTTACCACAGTTTATTTTCTCATCGACACAGATGTCTTTGGTTGGCAGAGCTATGTACCAAGAGCTATGTACTTTGTAGTCCAGTATTTAAATTACAGCCACTGATGAGATGATTCACTTCCACTGGGACAGGTTCATTTTTGAGTTTCTTAGGCATCTATCCAGATTGAGCACTATTTCGAAACCACACACTCCAAGTAACATGCTTCTTCTTAGTGTTTCTGAGCCTTCTAGATGCAAGACATGTGAGAGCCCAGTGTGCTGCAGTATAGGCAGACAGACACAATAACAGGGAATACATGGATAATAACAGTGACTTACTTTGCCTTGGCTTCAGCATCTTCATAAGCTTTGTTTGACACATCCTCTAGCCCCCCGATCAAGTGTTTAAATGAGCTGAAAAAGAGTTTTTAAAACATAAATGCCAAAAAATAATTATTACAACAGAGACCAGATAATAACAATTTGCCAGAAGCACACAGTGTTAACCGTAGACTGTATGTAACCTGTTTACCTATTAATATATGTGATCAATTGCTTGTTGAAGGACTGAAAGGGCGGATGTTTGAATTAGGAGCTCAAGTGGTAGCACTAGGGAAGCAAAATTGGCATTTAAGTGTTCTTGCGTAAGGGATGTAAAATGAGTATATAAAAAAGCAAACAGTTGTGTCTGACGATTGGAGGTTTTTGGTGCATTTGTGGTTATATTGCTTTAGCTTACAGTATAAATTTGAAATTGATTGCCTGATCCACGTTATTTCAGCAATATTCAAAAGTTTATAATGTGCCATCATTTCTCTTCTTTCCAGCTAACATTTTTATGATATAGTATTTGTAGAAGATCGCTGTATTATCACACATGTTTTACAGTTAGGAAACTAGACAGCCAATAGAATTTCCAGCATGAAAACAATCTTTTTACAAATAATGAAATGTAAAAAAGAGTACAAACCTTCTAAGAAAAAATATTTTTCGATTTTAACAGTTGGAGAAAAGAAATCATGGCAAATCTTAAGCTTCCTGCATTCTATTTATGCACATATTTTGCATTAGTACATAAATGTCCAAGACAATAGGTAAGTCTCTAATAAGAGACATCAAACACCCACAAAGCAGGAAATCAACATCAAAGCTCTCTGGACCTCAGAGGATTAACTTAAATTAGCTCAGTATTGTAAGATGTAAATCACAATAACACAGGGGCACTTCAGGCCAGGTGAAAAACTTAAAAATTGTCAAGAAAAAGGCCAACTTAACACAGGCTCTTTGGAGATTAGGTTTCCATTATGGTTGACACTGGGCACAGCCCCATCAGAGGAACATGTAAGTGTCTTCTACAACAAAACTCAGTCCAAGACTAAATTTCATTCAGCTCATTTTCATCAATCAATATGCATCTTAAGACAGTTGTCATTAGTATTGTGCATTAAACTTTAATATTATAGCTTATAAGGGAACCTCTCACAGATGTTGTTTGATGGCTAATGCTTTCTGTAATTTAATATTTCATAAGATTTTTAACTGCATAAGACCCAATATTAAATTATAAAACCTCTACAAAGATATTCTTGAATGTCCATGAATTTCAATTCTTACCATGTTTGCTTTCCGTTTTTCTTTAGATTAAGAACAATTTCACAAACGATTGGACCAAGATAGCAGAGGAGAGCTTGATATTATGCACTGCTGGCAAAACGTTATTTACTCACTCTCAGGTTTTCACTAAGGAGCTACAGTTAATTTCTTTTCTTTTCTCCTAAAACGCAAAATACTTCTGAGTACTTTCAGTCTGTTAAAAACAAATTCCTTTTTTGAGGAGAGTAATTGCCGTGCCTCTTCCTCAAAAACAGTATGGATGAAAACGATCAGCTGAGAAGGCACTGGAAACTGAAGTCTATGAAAATTTCCCTTTGTGATACACAGATGCGATATTTTATGGCACGATACAACAAAATATATCTATTTTACTCTTTCATGGAAGCTTCTTCATTTTTGAGAGCTTGGCTGTGCATTTATTATATGTTATCGTGCAATTCTCTGCCATCTGTTGCATACCAAAGCAAAGTACATCAGAGGCTAAGAGGGGTATGATTACCATAACATGGTTCAATAAGGGCAGGTCAATGTGCTCATTTAAATGTTCCATCACACAAGTCCTTTAGAGAGCCCCATTTTCCAAAACGAATTCAAATTTTCCCTGAGGCTGCTATGATACCATCATCATCCTTGAGCTCTCTGGAATATGCTGATGGATAGTATTTTAACATTTCTTTGCTGAATAAAATTTGAATGTGGAACTGTATTTATTGTTCACCACCAATAAATTCTTTTGAATAAATAAATTCCACCCTTTCAATTATATTTTTAAGGCTTCACAAAAATGGTTATTTAGTAAAAAACTGTCACTCCCCATCACTTGTTATTTTAAAAAAATGCAAATATCCCTTGCTTAGTAAATACAAAATGTGCAAATGCAGCTTAAGAGATGAGGTAAACCGCATTGCATTCTCATGTATCATAAGTGGGCAGAACATAATTTATGGTTTAATCAAAAATTACTTAATATTTATTTATACTTATTATAAATAATACACCTTCGGATCAAATATACCAATATATTGCACAAAATATTATACACTGTGTAACAAACATACTGATGGCTTGCAAGATATTTATGACAATATTAAAAAAGAAAACCTGAACAAATATTGTGTGAAAGCAATTTAATGGAAACCTGTTGTATAATATAGAACATAAAGCTGCATAATCTAGACCTTTAACATTCAGTTCTTAGCATCATTAATACAAGTAAACCAAATGCTACTTCACTGTGACGATTTCAGCTTGAAAATAAAATTTCAGTTTGTTGATTGGAAATTTTCCACAGTATTACTGTTTTCTGTTAAGATTAAGTACATGATAAGCTGAGTCCAAGAAAAAGAGCAGATATTAGTGGTTATTTGTCAGGCCAGCAGCATGGAATTATGGTTAGGACTCTGGACTGGAGGGTCATAGGTTCAAATCCTAGATTGCATGCTGCTGTTGTACGATTAAACAAAGTATTTCATTCATATTTCTCTAGTAAATACCCAGCTGAAGGAATGTGTATTCCCCCAGTGATCGTTGACATTATGATTTGTTCTCAATTGAATTAAATATAAAGATGAAAAAGTTCAGGTGGGTAGGTGCATCAGCATGCGTAGGCCGCAAAGGAACAAGTGATAGGTTTGTGAGGAAGAAGTGTGTCACACCTGAAGAAGGCTCCGCAGCCGAAACTTTGTGTTTTCTTTCTTCTCTTTTCAGCATGGAATAAACCTATTACTTGGTCCTTTGCAGATTAAAAAGTTGTTTTGTGTATTGTGGTTAGAGCTTTCATCGTTCAGGCCAGAAGGTTAGGAATACCTCGAAATTATAGCTCTTCCCCAAATGAACATATTCAAAAGATCAGGTGACTTTGAATACACAATTGTGACAGTGAGGTTTTCTGATGTTTCCAACATGTAACCTTCCCAAATTGGAACCAAGTCTCAGCCTTGGAGATGGGCGATGCCTTCTTATTTATAGAAGCTGATATGGATAGGGTGATGGGAACTGAGAGCTTTGTCTCAATCTTTAAACCTTAAATACAGCGGGCTACAAATAAACCTGGCCCCTCAGAAAACCTGTGTTTTAAAAAAAAAATCTTCCCTGCCTGGTGATGAAAGTTTGATATCTTTTGTCCTCAACTAAAAACACTAAGCAATAAACTAACCTTCATTGTCTGATATGGAGCATGTTTTGTTGACGTGTCTCCACAGCTCCCAATCCATCTGTATTACTGTTCAGCACTCCTGAATCATGTTCCAGTGGCATAGCAGTACCAGGAAATCTACATGAACCTGATAATTATCTGCCGGTCTAGCATCCGAACAGTGATCAGCGGCCAAAATAAGTAAATCTTAATGAGCTGAGCTGTAAACCTTTCATCCAGGCTTGGTAATGAAATTAGTGGTTGATTTCCTGCATTGGCATCAGGTCCTTTCAGTATTTGTCTGCACAGAAACTCCCTTTGTAGCCCAGTCTTATGGCCATGGAGCTCTGTGGTAGATGGCACTGTGTCAACCACACATTTAGCCACACATTTCAACAGTGTGCAGCTGATTCACAAGGGAAGCATGCTACACCGTGAAACAAGTGTAGTGTTAATTACACGCTGTAGAGCCTACTTCAGGTCTTGAAAACACTTTGTTCTTTCTTGTACAACATATACTTGTTCCTCTGCTGCCTTCAGGCTGACAGAGCTCTTCTGTTGAACCTCTTCATGCTATCCCACGAGGCTCAAAATCATCAATGCCAGTATGTGGAAGCCACTTTTAATGGAGTTGTGTCGTTACTTACTTTACCGTTTTTTTTTTCTATTAAAACCATATGGGTTTGAGGCTCCTTAGTGTGAAATGGAGGAAAAGAAAATTTGATAATGACCTTTTAAGGCTAAATTCATGTCTTGGAATACAAGGCAACAATAACAACCAAAAGATTTTAAAACAAAACACCTCCAACTGAGAAATGTGTGATTCAGCCATAATTGTACAATTGTCAGTCAACTGAGACCCCACACATTGAAACTGAACTTTCAGCAAACACAGGGAAAGCATTCAAGATGAAGGATTGTCAAAGCATGATTTGACCAATTAACAGATTATTGTTCACAATTGCACAATCAAAACAAAGCAAAACGAAAAAGGTAAAATTAACACACATCTACAGACATATAAAATGTATTTAGGATTACTTACTCTCTGTCTATAACCAAACAGGTCACAGCTTCAGCAGCAATGACATTGGCTGTCCTTATATCTTCTCTGTGAAAAAGACAAAAAATGCATCAGTGCCACAGTCCACTGAGTGGTGTTTTCATCTTTTCACTGGTGCACCTACTGTATCTTTTCTGTCGTTGCTGGGTCTACCAGGAGAAAACAAAATCCAAACAAATGCATCCATAAAATAGAGTTAAGGACTTGTCTAGACGGTTGAGAAGAAGCAGCTTGTTCTTCCATTGGGGAAAACTGGTTTAAAATCCCATCTGTTTAACCACAGGAGAAAATTTCATCAATGTTTTCAGAAATTTACAAACCTGTTATTTTATTGGAATTCTTTGAGTGATTTCGACATTGGAATGTTTTCATAAAAAAAAACCTCAGACCATTAAGACAAGAGATGTCGGATGTTTGTTACCCTTTTGCCTTGAGTACAAAACGCTCTGTCTTTATTCTGATGATGATAACATTTTTTGATGAAAGACATTAATTTACCACAATGACACTGCCAGACTCTACTCGTAAGCAACACTGGTTTCTTTTCTTGTTTCAGAAAGAAAAAATAACTCTTAAATATTATTCATACATTCACATTATTTATAAATAAAGAATAACTATCTTAGAGAAAGATACGAAAGCACGGAAAGATATGAAAGCATAATAAACTTTGTTGACAAATCATGTGAGAATCATTTAAACAAAACTTACAATACAAAAGCAAAACAGAACACAGTGAATAAAACAGCACTGATATTAATACTACATACAGAATGAACCACCAACATGCTTTGACTAGAACATATTCTTTTAAGTTGCAGATTTAAACTTCTGTTTAAAAATTTCAAGAAGTGCTGCTTTTAAAAATTCCAACTCAGCAAAATAGCTATTTCAACATACTGAATCAAAACTGAAATTTATGCTATCGCATAAACTTCATTTATTCTGTGATGCAGGTGGCTGAGTGCCTGACTTAATTTTTTTATCTTCCAGGACCACAAAAAAAGTTTGATTTACAAGCATTACTCTGTATAGTTTTCATTTTCAGCCTCAGAATTGTCTTCAGTACATGCTGAGGAGGAATCATCCCAGTCAGACGTGTCTGTATCACATTCTGTGCAATCCATAATGAATTCAGGTCCATTTGATGGGACTTAAGCACACTCTAACACTCGGAGCGCAGCCACGTAGTCTTATACTTGGACTAACACTGGAATTACTCCCCGGTCTCTGACAGCTTTGGATTCTCCACATCCTCAAAGGTCACAGCTGCTGCTGGAAGCTTCAATTCGATAGTGTTGCAAAGTACGAGAGAAGCAGAATCCAGCAGTCACAAGGGAGCACAGTGAAGCAAGAGATTAAATGTTCACATCAGTGACACTCCATCCAAAAAGGTATGGGGCATTTAGTGTACCAGAACCTGTTCCCAGTTCCTTATCCTTGTACATGTCAACACATTTGAAAAACAATTGCTTTGCGAAGAGAGACACATAAGACGAACACCAGCCAGGTTTTACCTTGAGCTTCTGCACACTCTGTTGTGACCATTACTATTTATTTTTGACTGCTACAAAACAGACCTTTTCCCTGCTCATGCCTTTAAATACTAAAATGCTTCCCTTTATTCAATGCACAACCTATTTACCACATACTGATATCTGCAATGTCCTGAAAGAGACTACTTCTTGCCACTTATACTTCATTATAGTTTCATAAAAGGCAATTTTTAGAGTACATCACCCTATTAATGATATTATTCCAGGACGTTCGATTCATATGTAAAGTAGTTTCCCATTTATGGATAAAAGCATGAAAAACTGAATCTAATGCAACAAGTTACTTAGGACATCAAAGGTTATTAATGTACCATTTCCTTTCCATGCTTTTCTTGGATGCATTCTGCTTTACAGATAGTCTGATGTCTGTTGCTTTAATGTGAGAAATAACGTCATATTTCACTTACTCCTAAATGACTGCGTGCCTGCTGTTCATCAATGGATTCCTCTTTGACTGAGTTTCCGTTAATTTGGCAGAGGATTTCCACAGGTACGCATTGCTTGACACTTAATAGAAGAGCTTACGGTTCACAACAGATGAGATTTCCACAACTGCATTTTAATTTATTTGGCTAAATCTATAGTATTTTCCATTTTTAAAGTTACAGTACAGCCTGTTTATAAGACTAATCTGGTAGATTATTCTTTGAGTTTTAAAACGAATGTTTTGGCTGTGGAGTGATGTGTTAAGTATATCTTGAAAGAAAAAAAAAGATGTTACTGAATTCAACACCCTGGCTTCTTTCAAGAAACGGCTGGATGAGATCCTTGGATCAATGAACTAATCAACAAAGAAATGAGCTGAATGGCCTCGTCTCACTTGTAACCTTTCTTAAGAAAGCTTTTGTCTTATCTGGATCCTTTGGTTGCTGGTAACTATCAGCTTCAACAACATGGCTGGGCAGCCTGTCTTAGACCTCCACAACTCTTTGTGTAATGAGTTGGTGCCAGGTTTTCACTTGTTTCTTCTGGTTCATGTTTCATTGCTGATTCAGAAATCTATTGAGTTGACATTCTGCCAATGCCTTTGAGGACTGTGAACACTTGAACACACTAATTAGCCAGGTCCCTTTAGGAATAAAGAGAGAGTGCCATAAAGAGACAGGACTCATACACCAGGGGGTAAATGGCAAAGGTGGTACATCAGTGCAAATCCTAAATGTTAAATCTTGAAAGAGGCAGTGTGTATTACCGTAAAATACGCGAACTGCCTTAAAAAGACACTAGCATAAGGGTCCAATTGACAGGACACAAATTTCAGAGATTAAATTAAAACAAAAAACATAACAGGTTATGAAGCGGAGCAAGGCAGTTTATCTCCCTTTTTATTTTGGGTATTAACATGTGTTTCATACCATATTGGTCCCAGGTTCCCTTCCAAAATATTGTTGACCTCATAATGTTCCCTCTTGAAAAATAGCTTTTTATTATATTATTCCAGTGGCTATTTTAGAGAAAAAGGTTTCTTTGATTAGTGAATAATAGTACAAGGATTGAAGATAATCCTTGGTCATTCTTGCCGTCATTCTTGGAGGTCATTCTTGCTGTCTGCCATAAGACTGTACAACGCATCCACCTTGCGTCTTGGCAGAGGCAACATCGACAGTGACCTGTTTCGGGACTAAACGCATCTACACATCTACTGCTACATCTGTTCTCTTTCTTTTTCCCGTTTACAACCACTTTTTGTGCAATATATGCCAGGGACCTGTGCAATACATTTATATTTATATCTATAGTTACATCTATATTTATATTCATATGTGTGATACGATTTTCTGTGTACTGTTCTGTTCTAGTTTGTTCTTGTGTGTCGGACTGTGAGTAACTCTTGTATTGTATTGTATGTATTGTACTATTATTATATAATTCGTTACACTGTGGCTGTGTTGTGTGTGTTAAGCTGCTGTTGCACTGCAATTTCCCTCACGGGATCAATAAAGTATCTATCTATAAAATATAAAAATATTTCAGACGAGCTCTTAGCTAAAGATCTTGACACTCCATATTGCACAAATCCTACTAAATTATCCACCTGTTACAAGAAAAAAATGATCAATACTTTTTTTATATAAAATAAAATAATACATTTGAATAAGAAAACTTGTATTTTAAAATGCTGTAATGGAAGATAAATGGAAAACTATACCAAACCTAACTGTAAAAGAATTATTGCATCTGCTGAATAAGCTTGTATTATAAATAGTACTAGTGTAAGTATAGAAGGTGATTCATGTAGTTAAGGGACTTGGGTTCATTTATTTGTCGTGTTGTTAAGGAGAGACCAGCCCCCTTCACCTGTTCTACACTTGTCTTGCATACAAATGCTAACAGTCTCTTTGTCCCTCTTTAGAGACATTTTGTATTCCTTTCTTTGTAGTGACCTCAAAGTGCTAAGTACTGAGTAAATGTTTGGAGTGAAAAATGCATTATCAAACAAAAAAGCTTAAGAGTAATACAATGTAAAGAGAAATAATGATTTGGCTGTGTCCAAACTATTTAACTCACATTTGTAGGGAAACTTCTACATGTGTACTTGTTTACCTAGATAAACAATCTTGGATAGATCCAACAGCTGTAAACCTTAAGTAATTCCTCTAGAGATGTGCCAAGACAGCAGACCATGGCTTTCAGACAGACTATTAATATAATTTTATTTGTCAGTTCTATCTCATAGCTACAGGAGCCTGTTTGAAATAGATGCTGCATGTTTCAGTGTACTGACACAGTACACTGAAACAGTGTATTGTTTACCACAGTGTACAGTCCTGCATCTGTATCTCAATTCTGACACAGAAAGGAAGACACTGCAGAACACAACATTTGTTTTCGAGATTTTGCACTAGTCAAAAAAAGACTAAAATGCCCAGTATTGCTCACAATCTTGATAACTCACAGCATTCTTATCAAATTTTGAGAACTGTAAATACTCTCTGTACTCATTATACACACAACCTTGACCTCAATTTTCATTGATGATGTGTTACATTGTAACAGCATGAAAAGAACTAGCTCCCCATGACAGAAGAAGTGAGAGAGACAAAGGCCCTCAGATGATTAGACTGTGTGAAACTCCACATAGTTTCTCAGTTTAGAATTGATAAGCATTACACTCTCATAACCTCCAAACTACATTTCCAACAGGTACATACTACCAGCATGTTACATGAACTAAATTTGTGTGTAAAATTAAAGTATAACATTAGAATATTCCCTGTTACTGTGATAAAATATTAAATGTCAAGTCAAAATTATGTTACGATCATCAAAAATGTAAGTTTAATGTTGAAAATCACAATGTTGAAAAAACTGGGTGAAGGAATTTATTTTCCTTCACCATCTGGAATTGTTTTTTGTTATTCCTAGAAGAAAAACATGGATGGGGAGAGATTCCCTGTGCTGTATGACAAATACACTCAAGACAGTAACTTTCCAGAACATTTCTCCTGCTTCACTGGAACATATGGAAGGCAAACCACAAACTTAAGAAACAAGGCCTTTCACTGTAATATGGAGCGTTAAGATCTCAGCTAGGGTATCAAAGCACTATTTGTACTCTCATAAGTAAACCTGAAACTTTGTTTCAGGATCTCTGTGCCTGCTTTAAACCTTTTGATATATACCTGCACACAGTGCTAATTATTTATCAATTTTCAAAATAAACTAATTTGATCTATATTTAATAGTTCATAAAATTAGAATGGTTGAAAATTACAGGATTAAAAGATATCAACAAGTTGCAAGGTGAGGTTGCCTACCGAAAAGAAAAAATGCATTGAGCTATTATTATGGTTTTTATATCAAAATGTAACATGAATCGTTTCAAAAAAGAACATTATAACTTTTTTACAGCAAATCACTTACTGTCTCTATTTATAAAATATACAATTTTGTAACAACAGAATTGCTACAGATTTTCAGTCACTTGCTTACCCTTATTCTTAGTTAAAAGAAGTATGAATGGCACTTAGTGAGTAGCTGGTATGCATTAACCCCAGGGGGAATACTCTCAATTATCTGGTATATTGCTCTTTTTTCACAGTTCTGTATTTCATGGTTTTCAAACTGCTCACTACCATCCCTCAAGGCAGGGGTCAAAGAACACTTCCCATCACATTAAGATTTTGTTTCTCACAGTACGCAAAGAGTATAAAAGCATCTATCATTGATCCTGGAGGAATTCTGTGGCACCCTGATCTTGTCTTTAGTGAAGGATTTTTAGCAAGCTTAGTATAATGAAAATGCTCAATACGGCTGTAATGCTCTGAGTACATCAATGGCCAGTGCAAGATGGTCCTGTTACTGAAAGCAGTCATTTCACTTATAACCATTAGCAATAAACCAGCATTGTTTATGACAGCAAAGATACATGCTTTTAATAATTGATTATTCTTTAGCTTTACTGAATCGTGTGTGTCTCTCACTCTTTGTCATCTTTAGGATCAATTAGATTAAATAGTGCAACATTTCAACCTAAAAAATTCAAAGGCAGAGCTGTCCCCTTCACAAGCTTAATTAGCCTGAATGTGATCTGGCAAATCAACTGCAAAGTTTATCTGGTGAAAATTACTTGTCCACAAATCAATCAGGTAACAAATCTTGAGATATCCCCCAATCCCCTCCCCCTAAATACTTCACGATTTTTAACTGCTTACCGAAGAAAAGCATATTGATTTGTAAATCTTGTTAAACATCAAAGACACTGACTTGAGAGAACAAAACACCGTTAGTAAAGAAGCAATTGATTTGCTAAACATGCTAATAAGCTGAATTTTCTTCTAATTAAAACAGAGGTGCGAGATCAAAAGCCGTTTGATCAAAAAAGCTTTTTTCTAAGAAAAAGCCTGCTATATATTTAAACACATCTTCAGTGAGTACTTCGGCACCTATCAAAGATATTTACTTCAGGGTGTAATTTACTGCTCCTGTGACACAAGAAAAAAAATCATATGAATCTTATAAAAAAAACTATTTATGAAAGAAACAAAGATATTACATTGGTTTTCTGGGTCTTTTTTATACCACCAAAAACATCTGTTGCTTTTAAAGCAGACCATAAAGGCAATAAAATGTTATTTGGAAGTCTTACCACATATGGGCCAATGATCTTAATTTAAACCACTGCCAGAAGCTGAGAAAAGTATCAGTAGATCTGCTGACATTCCAAGGTGAAAACAGGCAACAGGCTTCTCCCTCTTATCACAAATGTGAAATCAAAAGTGATGTAATTCCACTGGTGTTTCTGAACAGACACATTTGAATGTATAAGTCAGATTTTATAAGTTGCTAACTGAGAATTGAGCTGCAATAAGGTGTGCATCTGTGACCTTACTGTACATCTGTAGTTTGCAAGGACAAAGACAAGAATCTAAGAATGTAAGAGCAGCAAAATGTATATTCTGTAAATACAACCTGAAGGCAATTGATATCATAATTAATTATCAGTACAGTATTAATACATGGACACCATGTGATTGGATATTAATACAATCACAGTACATAAATATTGACTCCTTTAATTTGTCTCTTTATGAGGCATATTTCTAAGCAGAACTATTCCATACAATGAAATATATGCTATGTAACAGAATTATAATTTCTCCTACGTATGGACACTAATACAGATACTTCATTATTGCTGGTAAAGTAACCAGCACTCAATGCTGAACTAACACTGTGACCAGATAAGAGACTATTAACACTTACAAGTATGATTTAAAAATGGAATCTTCTTTAAGTAGCAAACTTTATCACTTTAAAAAAGTAAAGGTAGACTTCACGTTACTCTTGAGTCTACAAGGTGAATGGCTGACCATCTGGTATTCAACACAGTCCAAGCAGCACTGATGGGTCTACATGTTGAGGTTAGAGTGGAACAGTGAACACTGGTGACCTCAATCACCAGTATAGCTGGTGCTCACATTGGGTGAGCATGGCTAGTACTCTATCACTCCACCCACCTTCAACACAAATTACAATTAAGCATTCTAAACAATATGGAATCTGCACCCAAGGGGAAGCTATTGGAAACCAAATAAGGTCAATTCTAAAAAAAATCATTCTCCATTGAAACCGTCTTCAACCTTATTAATTAAGCAATAATTGTTGTGCATGCTGTAATAACTAAAAAAAAAACATTAATTAATAAATGATGTACATATGCTGTAAATAGAATCAGAATGGATGCTGACACTACAGTGTTAAAAAGCCTGATTTTCATTGATGCATTTTAAACATGGCTAATAGATTTTGATGACTACAAAGAAAAACTAAACGTATTTTATAATCCATTCACTTTCACACACTTTTTAACAAACAACTTTTAACACAGTTCAACACCTGAAGGAAATGGAAAATCCAAACATTGGTCCTACAACCACTGGTCAATTACAGGTATGTAGATCCCTGTAAGTGTCCAACCTATGAGAAGGAAACTTCATTACTGAAAATCGAATTAGCACTACAATTAATCTAATTGTTTATGATTATTCAGATGTATATTTTCTTTGGATTCACCAGCATTTCTGAATGAATAAGATACTGCACAGTAATCTTAAAAGTAAGTGACATGAACCAACATTCCCCAAAAATTCAGATTTTTATGATTTTGTATTGCTGACTGCCGTTACAACACAATGTGTCTGTCCCTTAATGAACCTTATATCATTTGACAAGTTCACCAGTGCTTAATAAAAACATCCTTAGCAGCCTTTTGTTTTCTTTTGGTCTAATTTTAACTTTCAAATATATTTTGAAGTATTAATATATGAGTATTTGAATGTTCCTAGGAAAAATATAACCAAAGGCAACGTATTTAATTTTGAAACCAATGGAAGATTTTAATTGCTGCTTTTTTATCTTAATTTCTTTCTCACTGTACAGTAGAATACTAAATTGTAACAATAGAGCATCAGAGAATTAAGATGAAAGGTTTCTGTCCACAGTGCCGTACCTTCTACACAACATACAAACGTCATTTGGGCTTATCACAGCCAATACAGACCATCATTTCTTGGATACAGATATTATTGCCTCTGGAGGCAATGGGCTACATCATGCCTTAC
This sequence comes from Atractosteus spatula, assembly GCF_055471065.1. Classification (NCBI taxonomy): domain Eukaryota; kingdom Metazoa; phylum Chordata; class Actinopteri; order Semionotiformes; family Lepisosteidae; genus Atractosteus; species Atractosteus spatula. Next base: position 19,698,338 of record NC_142710.1, on the reverse strand, counting down.
CTTCTCATTTCTTACATTTAGAAAATAACTCTGAATTAGCTCTAGTTTTTACTTTCAAAACACTGTTACACATCTATGCACACATTTACATAATTTATATTAACAAAGGCATCTGACAAGATGATACCTAAATATAAATATTTATTACACAATGAATAGCAAGCACTTTTCTTTAGTTTTGTGTAGACAGACATGTAAATGAAACACCACATTAATGCACTGCAATCATAAAGTTATTAGTAAGAGCATAAACTTCTAATCAGCATAATGGATTTAGGCTAAAAACTTTCAAATTGATTTACATTAGGATTGCTGTTAATTATACTGCAGATATAACCCAAGCCCAGTGCATAAATATTTAAACCATATTACCAACTTTATTAATTAGCTTATTTCTCATGCTTTAACACTATGTGCAACTGCCAGTCTCAGATAACATATACAGTACATATTTGTAATCTGATCTATGGGCAGACACCAAGTGGCAGTTAGCTCAGCAGGTGGTAGAAATCTGGATGAGAATCTCTTCAAATTTTAGCTACTCTTCTCAGACAGTTTGCTAACTAAGAAGGTTAAGACAGTTTAGAAAAAAAGTTACCGGATTATAAATTGTGTAATCTTTATGGATAAACGTACTGTCTGTTCTTAGTTGAAAAAGTACTTCCCTGTAGTTCCAAGAGGTGTCCTCTAGCTCATGTTTTGCTTTTGATTTTGAAGACGTCTGTTCGATCGGCATTGCTTATGTCTGTGAAAATTAGGAATATTTAAATCAAGTGTACTCCTTGTCTTTTCATTTGAAAGTTAAAAGCTTCAGTTCTTTCAGTCCATCAGTTTAGGACAGGGGTCCTTAACCTTTCAGAGAGTGCAACCCTTTTTTGGGGTTAAAAATATTTCGCGAACCCCCCCACACACACAGAACGATTTAAAAATCGTCACGTTGTATAAATTATAAGCCTACTCACTTAATAATAATATTTTTTATTTATATAGCACCTTTCATACAGCTCAAAGTGCTTTTTACAAAAAAATAAAGTTAAAAAACCTTAAGCAACTTAAAATAAGCAACAACAACAAATTAAAAGAACCATGCACAAACAATACAAATAGCGCTTAAAACTATATAAGAAAAAACCAAATAAAAGCAAGAGCATAAAAATAAGTTTTGAGCTGGCATTTAAAAATATCCACAGAGCCAGCCTCTCTAATATTTTTAGGAATACTATTCCACAGTTTGGGTGCGTAGTAGCAAAAGGCTGCCTCTCCAGTCATCCTATGCTTAATTTTTGGAATAATCTTTAAAGGTCGTGCGTTTGTTCCACTGCCCTTGATGGAGTTTACAGTACAAACAGCTTCATCCATTACTTGTTTGTTTGAGTTTGGGGGGCATTTTTTAGCCACAAGGGCATGCCTATGAATCATACAATGCGTCCACAAAGCGAACGGAGCAACGGCCTGTACTTTCGTGACCAGCCCACTGTGTTTGCCACTCATAGCTCGAGCACCGTCACAGCAGATTCCCACACGCTTCTTCCAGTCGATTTCATGCTCACGTACATATGTGTCCAACCAAACGAAAAGTGGATCGCCAGTGGCACGCTCGGGAAGAGGACGACAGAACAAAAAAATCCTCATTAATTTCTCACTCTTCAACAAATCTGGCGTAAACAAGCATGTGTGCATATCCGGAGACATCAGTGGCCTCGTCAAGTTGTAAAAAATACACACTAGATTTTATCTTAGCGATCACCTGCTATTTCACGTCTCTTGCCATACGCCCAATGCGGTTAGACACGGTATCATTTGACACTGATATCACTGCTAGCTGCTCTACAGTGCTTTTCCCACACATGATTGAAAACATTTCCTTAGCGCACGCTAAGAAAAAAGTCTCACCTAACCTGTGTGGCTTCCCAGTTTTGGCAATCCGGTTAGCTATGACCAAAGACGCCTGAAGTGCCTTCCGGTTCACAGTGGTGGCTTTTTGGAGGGTAGATTGGTGGCCTCTTAGCTCCTGTAGCTTTCGTTCAAAAAATTCAACAGGTTTAGACTGCAAGGTCGAGTGTCTGGTCATCAAGTGGCGTAGCAGTTTGGAGGGCCTGAGGCTTTCCTTAGCCAACACTTCGCCACAAACCACACATGGCTATCGTGCATCCTCTCCATCACTTGTCTGTGTAAATCCGTACTTTAGGTATTTTTCGTCGGTTTTTTCTGTTTGGAGTTTTCTTCTGTGCGTTTCTCCACATTATTTTTGGCTCTCACACTTCCAGTGCCACCTATTGAAAAAATCTCCATTGCTAGGCTAATCACGACTGCCTTGCGCAAAAGAAAAAAAGTGCTACAAATATAAATACAATCGTGGCCCACCCAGTAGAAATTAATAGAGCAGGCTGGGAGTTGTAGCCGGGGGGTGGTCTGTAGGCTCGCAGAGTGACCACTAAGTCACCCTGCTAATGTAAATAGTCTTAAACGTGCAGGCCTATATAATATTAATTGTTTACCTCTGTTATTGTCCTTTGATGTGTAACTGCCCTGAACCGGCGTACATGCCCCGTTTACCGCCATAGTGTGCGTGTTACCCTTCAGTTGATTCGGTCTGTATTGCCTATTAAGTGAGTGCCCTTAGGAGTACGTCGCGACTTCCGGGTTAAGAACCCCAGGTTTAGGATATTCTTTTAATTCTGGGAAGGTACTTGGTATTTTTGGGTCTGATTCCAAGGCAATATATTGTACAGAATATTAACATGTAATATTTCAACATTAAAGTATAACAATATTTTACATGATTTGAACATAGTATCCTTTATTTTCAATTCTCCTCTGTTAGCCACAGTATGTATCCTATTTTAAATATGCTTTTTACTTTTTTTTATTTACCTGTCTTGAGAGGAAGATAATGGGTCAACACAAGTGTTTTTTTAGATAGCTTCTTCAAGATCAGTGTTTACCATTTTATAAATATATCAAATGTTTATTGCAAATCATTGCTTTTGGTACCTGCATGTAAAACTCTTCACTTGACTATACAAAATGCCACCTGCCAGATGTTTATCCAGTCTTGCTTTCTGTGTTTATGAAGATACTTTGCTCCCTGTATAACATTTGCAAACCCCCTGTTGTTAGCTATTGTAAATTTGACTAGATTACCAAATGTAACAGAATCTTGATCATTGACATCAATTAGGAAAAGCAGGGATCCAGTACATATCCAGTACCTACTACCAATTGTACTTAAGGAATGAGAGATCTTATGCAGAAGTCATTGACTCTTCCAAGAGTCACTCAAGACAGGTGAAGTACCCATGGACTGGAGAATTGCTTATAGTATGTAGTGCCAATAAATAAAAACCATAGTTCTAATAATTGTCTCCTTAGCCATACATGTAATAGAAGTAAAACTTCCATGTACTGTATGTGATAGACACTAATAGAATAATTAATAGAAGTAAGACATGTTTTTGTTCCTAAAACAATCCTGGCATTTAAGACCAAGCACTTAATTACCTGGAACTCTTTTTTTTTCACTGGAATATGTTATATTTTGTAGGAAAATAATTAGCTTGTTTCCCAGGGTTTTCAAATGTTCTCAGACTTCCCTACCAGATAGTGATCCCTGTACCTGTTTGGCTGAAGTGGATGTTCTTCTTGCAATAAGATGTTGACATTTTAATGAGTGTTTCCTGCCTTAATGCACTGTGAGCTGTGAGTTTCCAAACTGAACCATGCAGACCTTTCCAGAAGAGTTCCCCTAGCTTGGATTTATTTTTTAAACACCAACCCATTAGGTTACTAAGTCACTGCAGATGCTGTGAGAATACCATTAGTGTAGTTTTCCAGCTGATTTTAGGAGACATCACCAAGAGCCATTAGAGCTGTTCTCTATGGCTAGTCTGGCGCCTCCAGGTTGATTTAATATCACCCCTTGATTCACTGTGACATCATTTTGACACCATTTTGCTGTTCAGGGACAACTAATAACATTGCTCCTATTAATCAAATTTGCACTACAATATCAGCCAACACAATGTTTTCTTCCACTTTAATTAATTTGAAAAAAGCAAAGGAAGCTCTTTCATTGGTATATTTTTATTTGAGCAAATGCACACTACAGAATTTAGAAACTCAACCAAATTTAATTTCTGTTTAAAGTGCACATACTGTACAGCACAGTACTGTAAAACCAGCTTTCAGTCAGTGTAGAACTGTAATTCTTCTTCGGACCACAAGATGTCCTTGTAGCCTATGCACTCAGGCATACCTGGAGGATCTTTCTTTTGTGGGAAGTGTTTGATTCTTTTCTTTTAGATTTAGCCTTACAATAAAAGATAATTAGTTAATTTATATCTTTCTGATATCTATAAGAAACCTGTATACACAAACGGAAATAAATGATTTCTTCCATAAGAAGTCAAGCTATGCTATACCTAGATATACTGTATGGGAAAAATAAACAGACCCATTGCCTTTATGTGTAGAAGATGATAAATACTTCCTGAAAATAACACTGAATTCTTCAACACCTAAGAGGAAAACCAGTCTCATATCTGAAAAGCTGGGTACAATATTGTAATGCTGCTATGTCACTTTAAAAACCTATAATTTTTATCATTAAGAATATATTATAATAAATAAAGTAGAATGGAAAAAAGCAGCTTCTTATTTTTTTAGTGCCAATGGAATCTGAAGGTTACTGTCAAGGGCATAATATAAACCCCAAAGTACGCAAGCTGTTATTGTAAATGTGTACCTCCTGGGTCTTACTGCCTTACTATTTTGTGTTGTTTTTTTGTAGAATGTTTTCCACTGCCAGTGCACAATTTTACAGCGCACCTCCAGACACATGAACAATGTTTTCAGCACTTTTTGCTGATGCAACAGACTGGGAAATTCAAAAGCAAGATTTTTTATTCTCCCAAAACGTCTTAATATTTGTGAGTGTATTGCATTTTGAAAGTGTGAGAAACAAAGAAAGCTACTGTAAAAATGGAATTCATTAACAGGCACTCGCTGAAGACAGTGCTTATCCACCATTAGGTATATTTCAAATGCATTCACTGAGCAGTAGGACAAACATACTGAAGCAATTTGCACAAGAAGCAAGCAGATATGGATACTGAACGCCTTGTTTTGGAAGTGCAGTTCAGGAGTTTAGCAATGTGAAGCTGGAGTCTTCACCCAAACTCCCAGATTCATGTTAGGCAATCTTTTGACACTGGTTCAGGGCTCACAGCTCATCTAACACGATCTGCACTGCATCAGTAAACAGGGTTCTGAGAGTCTGCAATATCTTACCCCTGGAGGGCTTTCTCTCCAAACCAGTCTCCTTTCCCCAGTGTTCGAAGGTAGACAGGCTGTTCATTGGGTGAATCATCCCGCGTGACATTCACCTGCCAGAGGACAACACATCAGGCTTTACCGACTTCGCTCGTTAGCTTTTTAATATTCATTCCATATTCCCAGAGATATCATAAACTCTGAATGTATCTGGTAGGGATTTATGTACATATTAAAACAATATGGAAGGGATCCTGGAAAGAACAACAGTTAAACAGCACATATTAATTAAAGTCCTGTGAGACAGCAAGAAGAAGGAACGCAGCTTCATAACCCTTTGTTTTTTTTCCCAGCTGTTTCTTTGCTAACTGTCTTTCCATGTTCAGTCAGAAACTGCATCAGACATGCTCCCAAGTACAGCTGAAATTTGTGTTGTATGTTTTTTTCTTATTTCTTTTGTGCCTATTTATTTCAATTATGTCCATTTGTGAAAATGAACCTGTTTGTTTGTGCCTGACCAAGAGCAAACTATAGCTGCATCTGCTTGTCTACGTACTGAGAGGAAAATATCTAGAAGTATCATATAATCTAAATCTCTACTAAGATTTCAAATTCATAAGAGTACTCTGTGATATCTAGTCCTGTATTTAAATACTTTCGGTCACAAGCTGCAGAAGGATTGCTGTCTTTTACGTGGTTTCAAACAGGAAACTTATAGGACATTTCAGAAAGTGTAAGGATGTGCCAAGGTGTTAGACAAATACCTTGTTCTTACAGGAGTAAAAAAACATGGCTGTAGACAGTAGAGAATAATACAAAAATGAAGACTAAATTTAAAAAGCAATATGTGCTCAGGAAGGTATCAAGGAAATGAAAATGCTCATGGGTTAGATTTGTAATTGTCAGGGCTCTACTAATATTTTTATTGCTTTCCCAGGTAGTGAGTGAGAGCAGAATAGCTATAATATCATATTTTGGGTTAAGAAAACTACTCATAAGAAAGGTAACAAATGATCTACTAGTTAGTAGTTAATTGATTCAAAGATTTAATCCAGCCATTTCTTGAAAGAAGCCAGGGTATCCGCTTCTTCAACTTGACTTGATAGCTTGTCCCACACTCCCACAACCCTTTGGGTAAAGAAGTGACTCCTGTTCTCAGTTTTAAATGCAGTACCCCCTAGTTTACACTTGTGTCCTCTGGTTCTTTTTTCACTGATAATTCTTAAGATATCCGTGGGGTTGACTTTGCTGTCTTTTTCTGAATATCCTTTCTATAACGGGGTGACTATAATTGTACACACCATTTTTAAATGAGGCCTTATTAGTTTTATACAGTTTAAGCATGTCGTACCTTGATATCAAATCTACACTTATAACTATATACCCAAGCATTTTGTTTGTTTTTTTAATTGCTTCTCCACATTGTCTAGGAGATATGAATGATGTGTTTACATTAGTGCCTAGGTCTTTTTCATAATTAGCTTCTTCTAGATCAGTATTTTGTATTTAAAGTTTATATTTTTACTACCTCTCTGTAATATGCTTTACCTTAAATACACCCAGTCTTGTAGTTGATTTAATTTTTTTTTAGAATTTAATTTTGCTGTGGTGTTTGCTATTCTTCCTAATTTGGTATCGTCTACAGTCTTGACTAGTTTACTAACTATAACACAATCTAGACCATTGACATAAAGTTAGAAGAGCAGTGATCCAGAACAAATCCCTGTGGAACACCACTATTTACATCTCCCCAATTTGAATATTTACCTCTTATTTGTATCCTCTGTTTTCTATTTGATGAGTTCTCAATATAAACATGTTTCCCTGAGTGCCTTTTGAGAATTCATTATTTATATGAAAATTTATCAAAAGCCTTCTGAAAATCTAAATACATCACATGCCCTTTCTGTATCCAATTATTGTTGTTGCTTTTGTTGACTGTTTCCTAGGATATTACTCAAATCTTTGTATGAAACGTTTGTCCAGACATGTAAAGTATTTTAGGTGTAACAGAAAGACTCTGACACCTAGAATACCTGGAATTCAGCATTGAAGAGACTACGAACAACAGAATGCACTTTTTCATTATTTTAAGAGTCCTCTTACTTCAGATATACCAATTTCAAGCCTCAAAGGCCACTCAGGCTACTGGGGCTTGTTAATTTGCCATGAACCAGATAAATGGTATTTGATTAAATCTCTCCTAACCTTTCTTCTTTCTAAGCTGCACAGCTTTATTTCTTTCAAACACTTTTCATACCTCGTTTCTTTAAGCCCTGGGATCAGTGTTTGCATTTCTTTCCTGGGCTCCTTCTAAATCCTTCCTTTATTTAGGAGTCCAAAACTGTAAAAGTGCACCGCAGTACTGTACAAGTGAAGGTTTTCAGAATTAAGCTCTGTAATTCTTAATACGTATCCATTTTTATTCAACTAAATCAGATCAACTGAACCATAAAGAAAAATGAAATTACATTGGAAAGAGAAAGAGATGACTCCTCCTGTTTAAAAAAAGAAAAATTAGCTGAAATATGGTAGCCTCTGCCTTGACAAGAGGTGACAGGACTAGTGCTGTCTCCTGGGCTGCCTCGATCACTGTTAATAATGTCTGTTATATCACTGATAAAAGCCTTACCTTTCCTTTGCTGATGATAAAGAATGTGTCTCCTCTGGCTCCCTGTCTTATTATGTACTCCCCATCCTCGTAGTGTGTCTGTTGAGAGAAAAAAAACTGTTATTCATGGCTGTCTAGCATTTCTAGAAAGCTGGTCGTAAGGGAGCTTAAGGGAATTTTTGTCAAGCATCCCTTTACCCCTGAATAATCCTTCTGATGGACCAGGCCGTTTATGTGGAGTCAAGAATCCCAGACATTTTCCCTTGTGTGACATTTGCTGCTTATGATGTTTTTCACCTGATGAAATCCTAATTCACTGAAAGAGAAAATTAAACAGGACCTTCGATCTGGTTTTAACCCAGGTTCAACGCAGCATCTTTTGAGATGTAAGGTATTCAAAAACAAAACAGAGAAATTATTTACAGATGCTACCCTATTCATTTGGAAGACTCTCACCTCCTTGGAATTCAACACAGAAATGACATAGTGTATATCAAACAAACAAAAAGAGGTGTTGTAATGTGCACATGTCTGCTCATGGAGTGTTCTATGAACAGTGCTGATATCCAATAATAACATACAGTAATGAAAGCTAAATAAGTTTTCAAGAAGACGAAAAGCAAGAACATAGCTTAAAAAGAAAGGGAGTAAAGCAGAGAATTACACTAGCTAGTGTAATACTGGCTAGATACTTTATCTAAATTTGAATTTTGACAAATTTCTTTCCTGTACTCTTCCTGACAATCAGCTCTGATATGTCTTTTAACAAAATGTTTTTTGTAACGTTTTGTTGTCATCAATAAGTTTCCTGACTTTGGCACCTACCTAGGAAAATACACAGAACACATAGTAACAGTAATAATACCTCTCAAGAAGTGTAAGAAAAAGGAGCCTCTTTGAAGAATAATTACGATAATTGAATTTTGATTTAAACAGTGCTTTTCACCTCACAGGATTCCAGAACACTCTATATATAGGAGGGGATTAATTTCTTCCACTACTGAAGAGCAGCACCAACCTACTGTTGGTAAGACACAGCAGCCCCACTACACAGCAGATCAGGTAAAGAAGTAAGAGAAATGACCTCAGCAAGCGAATTAACAGGGGACTTTAATTAGGCCACACTGTGCAAGCCCAGAGTGGAATTTAACAAGTACAATGGGGTTAACCTGCCCTTACAAACAGCACAATTTAGAGATGCCAATTATCCTGGTGAGCATTACTTTGGACTGCAGAAAGAAACTGAAGCACCTGAAGAAAAACCACATGGCCATATAAAAGGAACTCTAAACTCTAAACAAATTTTTAAACTCAAAATAGCTTTAGAGGAAATTTGATTCATGTTAGCTTTTAAGATTTTAACAATAAGAATGCATTCTTTTAACAACTCTACATCTTTTTTTTTATTTAAGCCAGAATATGGCAATAACAATATTGTATTAAAGGTGGGAGGAAAATCACACAAAACTTAAAAAATCCTTTATCATTAATTTTAGAGTTTAAGATCAAACATAAATATATACTAGTGAACTGAATGCCACTAATAATCTAAAATTATAAAGGGTAATAATTTTTACAGGCGGCGTTCATGATGTTTGCGTAGTACACATTTCTCAGTAGGTACAGTAACTACATTCTCCCAAAATTGAAAGAAAATATAATCCAATACTTGATCTTCCTGGTTTCTGGTTTCACTTTCTTTCATACTAACACACACAAACTTTGTATCTGTGTAGATCCCCAATGAGTCTGTTCTCTATGAAATCACTTGCACTCTAGCACTTTAATTAAACCATGCTACCTAAAACAGCTGGAACAAATTGCAAGTAATAGAACAGCCAGGTTGCAGAATCTGAGCTTGAACTTCAGAATAAATTATTCTGATAAGGTTCAGGTTTTCTCGGTCTTATCGCACATAGCAAAGCCATTTCCCGCTGCTTCTTTCTTGGCAGTGCTCCAAAGTGTCTCTTGGCCATCTGCAGACCAGCATGGAATTGTCATCAATCCGCTTGGTCACATAATTCCTAAATCTCAGGGATGGAGCCTGAAATGCGAGTCAGATCAATGTTTGAAAAGTGCTGATAGTAGCCGGGGAAGATGGGAAGCAAAAAAAACCTCATCCTGTGTTGATAAGTGAGTTTCTAGATTACTTCCAGATGACTTCATCTCAAAAGCAATCACAACCATTTTTAGGTATGTGTTTTAGGTAGGCTTTAATTTATGAAAATGCATAAAATTCCATTTTAACGTATAAACAAACTTTTTATTAAGCTGTTGCATATACATATACAAATATTTAAAAGTTGTCAGTAAACAACATGTGTGAAGGAAGACTGATAAGCTTTAAATAGTCCACATCAATACTGGCAGCAAATTGATTTGCTTTTGCCTTGATTGATTTTTGCCATACTGTAGGAGCAAGAAACCAAATCTCTATGGAAAGGAGAGACATACTGTATAGCAAAGTTTTATTGAAAAAGAGAACAGTTGAACTATGATACAACAATAAAAAACATGAGAAAAAGATGTGGCTTATGCTTGAAACCTGCTCTTCTCCTACATCTTGTGTTCTGTTCAGAATATATTGACTGTCACCATCTGGAGGGTATTTCTTTCTCTTAATGTAAATAATTGATAAGAATAAGGGTTCGCATCTGGCAGGTAGACAACAGATTGCAGCAGAGAGGGTCACAAGAAATGAGGTTAGCTGAAAACTCCTCCTGTTACCCTCACACACACAATATGGAAAGAAATGAACCCTTGACACATACAGCTTGTCATATCGCTGAGAACACTGTGGGAATGGCCGCCCACTTCTTGACTTGAGACCAGATGTCTGGAATTAAAAATAAAGCAAGGATGTTCGGAAAGCTGCAGTTATTTTCATTATGATATTTATTATGGCATTTTTTTTTAACCAGGCACACCAGACTGATTAATGTCCCTTATTTACTTTATTACTTTTTCTATTTTTACCTCTACACTCCTTGCAATTTTTTCCACTATCACAAGCATTCTACAGTAATTGATATACATTACTTTAACCACAGCAACTGCTTGTGCTGGACTCTAGAAGAAGTTTAATCAATTATCCAAATGACAGTGTGGCATACTGTATAAAGTATCATAAAAGTGAACGATTTTTCTAAACAATATTAATTTTACATTTCATATACAAAATAAGTTTTGATTGCTTGGCATTAGATTGTTGCATTTTGTTTCCATTTTGGTTGTTCAGGCACTTTCCTCCATAGCCTCTTTTCCTTGTCCTCCTCTTTGGTACAGTACATACATAAAAGCAATTCCATCAGTGCAATTGTACACACCTGGGTACTGCACTATACGATAAAACAGGAAAGTGATTGAAGTTGCAGCATAGGAGCGCTGAGGTTTCAGATCTAACGTTATGCCTGCAATCTTTCTCTAAAGAGAAGGAGAGAGAAACTAGAGATGGAAAGAGCTCTTGAAAAGATAAGTCTCAAGAGAGGTGGAGATCTGCCAAATGTTCGGGCCAGTGAATTAATGGCATGCTGCATTAATCGGGGCCTATTTTAAAAAAATAATATGCCACTGATTGAAGAGCAGACAATCTCTTGAAGTGAAATGAAAACCTTTTAAATTCATCAGCCCTTCTGCTCCCGGTAGCATTTCTGTTCCTGCTAATTGATCTTGCTTTAAAATTTCAATGGTCCAGACTTAATGAATTTAGTTCTGCTTCCTGTAGGAAAGCAATTATGTTGTTCCCTCAACGTGTAATGTAAAATGTCAGCAATACACTGAAAATTCTGCACCACTTTCTCGCCGTGGAAGGAGAATTGTTGCAAAACAAGGAAAAATCCTAAAAGTATGAAATTCCATTTCAGAAGCAGCAATTTTCACTACATTCCTACTGTGCTCTTTTGCATTCTATATTTCTATATGCACCAAAAAAGCTTATGGAAATTCTGATTCTTTTTTCTTTTTCTTCTTTCTGGTAAGAAAGAAAACATCTTTCTGTTGCTTCATGAAAAATCAACAGCAGGGGGCCTTGGTATTTTGCTTCTTACATTATTCATGATTCCTTGCATGTCTTCCAATCTTCCTGAATTCTTTGTCAGGTTCTTCCAGTACTCATATGATTGTAAGTCCATTACAATCATCACAATTTGCAGTGTTTTCTGCCCTACACCTCCAATTCATACACTCTCAGGAGGCCTGTGATGCTGTCTCTCTTGTTTACATCAAGATTCAACAGCTACAAAACAATAAAAATCTTTGTGGCAGAGCATGATTGAACATTTATCCTCTGTCTACAGCAGTGATGAGATGGACTCGCTGCTTAGCAATTGTGCACAGCAGAGCAATGCATGGCACAAAGGTCTTTGAAAAAAATCTGTTTTAAAACACAATGATTTATTCTCAAGATTCAGATAAGAGACTAATTGGCTTTTATAGTAAGTATAGAAAGTTAACTGTTTCTGAAGGTAAGTCAACCTGGTTATTTAACACAAAATGAAAACAAGAATTGACTTAAAGTACACATTTTGAGTTCCTGAAACTTAAAAAAATTATACCTTTCACCAATGCAAGAATGTCAAGAGTACATTTCATTTCAGGTACAAATGTTTATATTTGATCTAAATGTGATTGGACTCTTCATTTCACTATATGGAAAATAAAATCAAGAATATATAAGAAACTTGTGTTTAGCCTGAACACACATTAGCACTGCCCACTTCCCTGATCCATCAACTGCACTATCAGCAAAAACAATTTCCATGTGTTTTTCTTTCCTGCTGCTGTTCTGAATTGCCCAAGGTTCTTGAAAGATGGTTTAACTTCAATGCTCCTACTCCCTCCAGCCTCTTCAGTCTTTGCAAGCTGTTTTTGAGAGAACTGTATAATTACTCTTCTGGTTTCATTTCTGTTGGAGGATGAATCTGCTCTGCAGTGAAACACTTAATTATCATCATTTCCTAATTATATAGCATTTAATGTACATTTTATTATGCCACACTGACAGAACACGTTTTCAGACAGCAGTAGTGGAGGACTCTCAGTTATGCATTTCTCAGTCATGTTTTTTCTGTAAAAATAAATCTTTTTTTTTCATAACAAAGGTCTGAATTTTATCCAAAACTAAAGCAGCATATCTAAAACCACATTGATTCCATCCTGTTTTATTTCGGCAAAATTACCAAGTGTCACAAATGTTTCAGGATTCGAGATTTATTCCTTTCAAGATGATCAGGTGTTTCAAGATGGTTTTTTTATTTTCCAAGAAAGTTTAGTAAACTTTTTCCCTGCCAGAAAAGTTTAGTAAAACTTCAGAAACATAGTTCACCAGGGTCAAACAGTTATTATATAACATATTTCTTACTTTTCTGTTTCTAGGTCTACTATAGCAGATGCTTCATTTGATGAATTGGTGCTGCACTTTCTGCAGTGTTGGCAATACGTTTTTATAGAAACCTTAGGGATTTGCCAAAAGACATTTTACTTAAAATGTTTACAACATTGGAAGTATATAGGACATCCTTGGTTAAGATATTTTAATGAACCACATGCTGTTGTCTTATAAGTTTGACATTAAAAATCAGATTCAAGCATGAATCAAATTCAAACTTTTTATAATTCACCGTATATTACCAGGCATATGACACATACACTTCCACAAAATAACTATAAGTCAAGACTTTACAGCTTATTAAAGAGTAACTGGAATATTTTAAAAGTAAAAGCTGCAGCTTTTACAATTCCTACTGTGAGTCCCTACATACAAAATCTGGACCAAAAACACAAGTCCTTATACAAAATATCTGGAACAAAAGCACACAGGTCTCTGGGACTCAATGGACTACAAAGGAAGTTTATCAAATAGTCCCATGAATCTGATACACAAAAACATAAGATCTCAATACAAAATTCATGCAGCATGTGAAGCTCAAAGAAATAGGACTGAACATGTATTCCAGCAATCTCTTTAAGTATTCTCTTTAAGGTTCATACTCTCTAGTAATGGAAATAGAAGCTGTACTCCGACTTTTCTTAAAAGAAGCTAGAACTGGATTAGCACACGACCTTTTACAACAGTCAAATCTGGAGACGATTACTGGACTTCAAGAGCAAGTTATGTTCAGTTATGACCAATGGCCTGCCAACTCAGCTCTGACTAGTTTACACATTAGTTGTAAAAACAGAAGATGAAAAGAAAACTCTAGAATAAGATAATCAACTAGATTGAATTTGTACAGTTAGCTGTACAAAGATTTTTGCTTTTGAGTTTATTTTTTATTGTATCCATTTTATTTTGCAGCAATGAAGAAGAAACGTAAGCATAGTAAAATTTGTTTTGATTCCATAAACAAGACAAAATGAATAATCTTGAAGAAATGAAAAAAATAACAAAACTAATCCTATTTAATAAATCAGTGCTCGGTTTTTATTACTTTCAAGCAACTAAAGCTACAGTACATGGTGGGAAGCTGCGTCAGCATGCGTAGGAAAAGGAACAAGTAATAGGTTTATTCCATGCTGAAAAAGGAAGAAGGAAAACACAATGTTTCGGCCGTGGAGCCTTCTTCAGGTGTGAAGAATAATACTACCTAAAAGTAGTGAGTAGTGAGTTAAACACAGTGAGACTAATATGATACAATTATTTTCTAACCAGATGACCTGACTATACAATGACAATGTAGACCTAATACACCATTCACCAGAAGAGTACTTTTAGGTAGTATTATTCTTCACACCTGAAGAAGGCTCCACGGCCGAAACATTGTGTTTTCTTTCTTCCTTTTTCAGCATGGAATAAATCTATTACTTGTTCCTTTAAAGCTACATGGGTTCATATGTGAACACTCCTTGTCAATTCTATGAACACTGTATAGTGCACTGTACCTAATAACATTTTAATAAATCAAAATATTGATTATACAATAACATTTTGAAACATTTCATAGCTGCAGTAATTGATGTTTATGGAAATGTCAAGCTCCACTTGGGATAGATGCCACTTCCAATGTAGTTTTAAATTGTAAAATTTTACTGGTAGTTTCATGCTAAAATCTCAGTGTGTAACTGCATGTGTTTAGCTTAACATCTTCACTATTGTACTTTTTCTGTAGACTTTGAATAACTGTCTAATTCTCTCCCTCTTTGTGTATGATTCGTTAATGGTGCTAATTACAGCATTAATTGAATTTATTTAACATGCAGTCCTTTCTTGCCAGTGGATAACAGACAATGGGTGCTACTGAAACAATAAAAACCTGAAGCTGAGCCAGGCTACTGGTGAAAGGACTGCAGTTTGACAATACACTCCTGAAGTGTAAAAACAGGCCCCATATTCAAGTGGGGATGACAACTGGAAGCACTGCAGTACAAGCAAGATTAGGAACAAAACCTGCCCTAAATTACCCTATTAATGAAATGGTACCCCTTTAGAAATTCTAGGAGTGTGTGCATGAGGTCCACCATAGCGCCAGAGTATGTAAGGCTCAGGAATCTTGTATGGAGTGTTGCTAGGTTACAAGCATTCCGTATATAACCAGGCAGGAAAGACATGACAGAAACTGTGTACTTTTCATACATACAGTAGAAAAATCTAGCGGTTCTGGGTTTTGTCAATTAAGTTCACAGTTTCAGGCATTCCCAAGTCACATTGCTTCTAAGGTTGTCAAATTAGTTTTTGAATGGTGCGGAATAAATCTGCAATTTCAATATTGAAATGATTCTGGTCCAGATAATTAATTAAAATAATCTGAGGTCATTCTTTAGTGATTGCGAGAAAGCAGAGGCCACACCATCCATAGGGCACAGCTCCTTTTCTTCAGGTCACAAATTCAGATACATTAACAAAACATTAATTAAATATAAATGTATCGTTGTGAAACTAAAGCCTTAAAGGCTAGAATAACATATTTTTTGCATAGTTTAGCATATTTAATGTTCCTCTGCTCTCCAGCTGACACTTAAAGATTTTGAGATCCTAAGGCCACCACTTTCGTGTTGGGGTGTTACATTTGCAAACTGATTAATAATTAGGCTTCTAGAGAGAAACTCTGTAATCATACAAACCTAGAGGCTCTTCTCATTGCTCTTTAAAAGTACTAAGTCACATGCTGCTGTTCTAAGGTCAGTAAATGTAAATGCAATTCATTCATAATGCCAGCAAATCCTCACATCAGTTTTATTTAAATGTGATGGGTATTTGGAGTGAGACCATACAGTACATATCCAATGGACTTTACATTTTTTTTCTTTATATGCCAGTGCCGTGCTGAACTCTTTTTCAACATTAAGACTGAACAACGGTGGTGGACACAGCTCAATTTAACATTCCACCGAGTTCAAGTGTCCTTAATCAGAGCGAATATTTGTGTGAAAGTGTTTTAAAGACAGAACACCACAGCCCATTTAATTCTAGGAGATGGGGGACAGGGGCCGTATAGGTTCAGAGGGTAATGTTAATGTTCACAAAATCAATGAACAATTTTGTTAGCTTGTGTACATTTGCTTACATTATCTTCACTGCTTGCCACCCACACTTACCTGAAGGTCTTCAGTCTATTTATTTAATGTAAATGTACTATGCTTAAACGGCTGACTGATTTTAAATTATAGCCTGATGTATCCAAGACATTAAACAAGTCATAGCAATCTGAAAAACAGATGAATACAAAAGTGCTGATGGCAAAAAGCTACTGACATTTTTAATCACTGTTATTATTGATGAAATTGTACCAGTAGAATAAGCAGAGTACAAGAGTAGAACATTTCTAATATCTTTTGTCTTTTTGTATATTCGCTGTTGTAATAGCCTAAATATTCACTTCACAATTATCCAGTGTAGTAAAATTCATTTTCTTTAAAATTATTTCTGCTCACATACAAAAAGCCCCTAAAAACAGTGAACAAACAGGAGAACAAACGTGATTCACAGATTCACAACTCTCAAAGTTCAAAACTAAGGAACATGTTTGCAATCTACAAACCCACAGCTGTTAAACCATAACAAAACTGCCAAGGTGAGTAAAATATTAAGGATTATAAATGTTCTTGGACTATCACCAAGGACTTAAAAGGAACAAAGCAAAGCAAAAAACATCCCTGGGATTTTTATAGAAAAAGAAACATTCACCTCTTCTAGGACATCAGCTAGTTTGCTCAAGATCTCCTCTGGAAGGCCTTGGAATGTTGGAACACTGTAAGACAGAGCAAGTTGAAGCATTAAGCAAAAGCATTGAAAACAATTTAGAATAACAGAGTATGCACACTATTGTTGTTTCAATATTAAGAGCATCACATTCAGACTTAAGGCATAACAGGAGTAATCAAATAGATTTTCCATGTCTGTGCCTCACAGTTCCTTCGAGCTTTTGTTTTTTTCTTTATTAAAATAAAACCTTTTGTTTTCTCTGAGGCTGAGAATTCTAAGCCATTAAATCAAGATGAACAGCAATTCAAAACAGATAATTGAAATCCATACTTTGAAAAAAGCAGTATCTTATCTTTCATTAACATAACAAGACTCTGAGCAAACCCCTGTCAATGTGCTGCCATTCTTTGGTCCAGGTTTCCTGTACTGGGGATACAGGCAAAAGACCTTAAATGACTCCATATGCCCCCAAAATTCTCTTTATTTATGTTGATAGTTGTGAAGAAGCTTTTAATCTTAAAATATATGAGCAAAATGTTACTCATCACCAATATAAGCTTTTTAAAAGTATTGCATTTTCAAATCGTTTCAACTTTATTTGTCATTATATTTACACAGGTGCATAGCATAATGAAAAGTGTTTCTCATTAGTCTCTCAGGTGCGGTATATACTGTACAGAACAGCAGAGAAGACAACAGACAGAAAATACAATAATAATGTAAACAACGAGTATGGTACCAGTATACCAGTATCCATATCTGTTAAAAAAATAATGCAAAAGTATACAAACAGAGCAAACAGTGCAAAAATAATATAGCATTACCAAATAGTTCAACTCAATCAAGTACAGTTTTATGTTCAAGGTTTTTATGTTTTCAAATTGCACATAATTCAAACATCTCTGTGAAGAGCACTGATGCTGTGTCGGGGACAGCGGAGATTTTTTATGACATCTTAAAAAAATTCTTAATTAAGGCCTCTTATTTATTAGAATAAGATGAATTAAAAAATAAACTTCTAGCTCTGGTAACAGGAGAAAGAAGAAACAAGTAGCTGAAGCCATTTGCTGTATTGCAATCTTTCCTGGGCAATGGAAACACCATACAGGAATGAGGGCTTTTAGAAAGGCTCAATTATGAAAAGCATCAAGAGGGATGCATGGATGTCTGAGAGTCTTCAGAAACTTAGCTTACCTTTTGGAAAACCATAACAAAAGCAAACAAACGGTTAACTCTTAACTCCTGACAGAAGGTCTCATTTCAAGTCGCAAGATTACAAGTAGTTCATGTCTAATAAGAGGCCTCATTTTTTGCAACCAAGATAACCATTTTGTGTGCAAATGTTCATTAATTGTATTCATTCCTTTTTTTAAAGACACCCAAGAGGGTGTTACTTCTTACTGAAACTCAAATGAGGAACACAACACATGACACAGAAAAGCACATTTTAAGGCTGAGTTTCATACATCCTAATACACTTGACTACAGATTTAATTATCCAAAAATCATTTTCACAAATACACTTTCTAAATGTCAAAACACATTTAGCTTTATTGCTATCTTATGTAAGGTCTTATTTGAAAAGACTAGTAATCAGATGTGTTTAATGAACTTTAGCTTCTCCAAACTACAACTTCAGCAGAGAATCCCATACCATAGAATTTGGTTTTTAGAAAAAAGGGTGAAAGTACCTGGTGATTTCCTTACATTTCAGAACATGTTATTATTAATATAGCCATTATACAGGTCTACGCAGAAACACCTTCTTTGTCTGCACAGGTATCTTTGAACAATATAATGCACTACTGCCAATGGCAGAAGGCTGAAATACAACCAAATGAAAAATACTTTTTCAGAATCAGATAATGTTTATTTAATATCTGCTTCCATTAGCATTTTGAAAAGGAAGTAGTGAAAACAGATTATTGATTTCCCCAGAAAGGCCACAGCCCATGTTCACTTCCTTACTCAGAAATGCACAAAAAGCATCTTAAGTTACCAGTAAAAGCTAAGTTGACTTAAATCAGTTCCTGCTTTTCCTAAATCTGACACCAACATGCAAGACTTCCAGTAAAGGCTTTGCTACAGATATTGTGATTAGGACATGAAATCTTTTTCTCATTAAAAGATCAGATACAGCCCTGGAAAGAGGAGAGACAGTGTGATCAATGCCTGAGTTTCCTCGGTCGGGCCACATACAGTAGACCCCAACGAAACGTGCATTTACATGAGAACACTGACAGCTTTTCTTAAATAAAATGTTGAAAAAAATCCTCAGATGCAAAATCCTCAATCAAGTCTGAGTTGACTCGGTACAATCCAGTTGGGGCTTATGATCATGAATCACAAAGCACTGAAGTGAAAACCTCAGTCATCAGGGAGCCAGAATCTGAACTAGCTACACAAGATTGAGACCCAGCCTCAAGAAAGGAAGAATACATTTATTCTGCTTGGCTTTTATCTAAAAACACCAAACCTTCTCCTCCAGTTCTGTGATTTAAGCATCTTAATAAGAAATGAAAGAGTGCATTAGATAGGAATGATGGCTTTTGTTTTGCTTTGTAATGTTTGAGAGTCCCTCCAGTCTGCTCTCTTTAGGGAAGGGCAAAAGCCTGAAGATTACTGGAGCAGGACGGAAGTGATCAACAGGCAAAAAGTAGCCATACGCTTCTTCTTTCTTTGTTAAAAGAAATAACTGTTACAATATAACAAAAAAGAAATAACGCCTTTCTTCTTTCTGTTCACAATTGTGTAAGCTTCACTAGTTAAGAGGTGAAGTTCATATCCACTCCTCTGTAATGACTGTGTGCCTCAATAAATTCACAGCATCCTTTAACACATGCTTGATGTACAGTATTTAAACCAAAACATGAAAAAATGAAAATGAATTTCAACTGTATGCATATAAGAAGGGTAATAACTGAAATTAAAGTAATAAAAATATCACTGTACCAATATCTATATTGTTGGATTTTTATAAAACACGTGTGTGTGATCCAGTCATTTTTCCTCATAATGAATTCCTAAACAGAAGTTCACTGAGCTGAAACTGGCTGCACAACTATCCCATTAACATAGCCAAGATCGCAAGCTCCTTTAAAAAATGGCTTCTCATCAAAGGATTGGTGCTGCATTGCTGAGCTGCCAGTTCCCTGTAATCAGTTAGGGAAAGTATTTCAGGACCTACACTATAAGGAGAATTTTTAAAGCAGTTTTCATAATTACTTATGTGTAATAATTAATAGGCATGAAAAATATTTTCTAAAGGAAGGCAAAATCATGAACTAATTAAATAAAAAAGTATACATCATGTAAGAAATCTAAATGATAGGAAAAGACATACATCTACAGTACATTAAGGATTAAAATAGGAATACAATCAAAACTGAAATAGAACAATAAATAATTTCATTTTCTGAATGCACACTCAGGTGCACTAAACCCTCCCGTCAAAACAACCTTCCAATATAATTAATTTATGCTTCGACACCTTTCACAAATAGTGTTTAGTCTTTGTTACAGCTAACCACTGTAGACTTAAAGAAGTACATAAATTATGCAATGATTTTCAGACGTCTTTGATGAATATTTCTTTTATCAAATGTATCTGCGCAACAATGCGTGCTTATTCTTTTAATATGTAAAATATGGTTTTCAATAGTTCAGGCAACATTCTCCGTTTGCACATCATTATGCAAATGAATCCCACTGATAATGGAATGAAAGCAGCAGAGCTGTGTCTTTTTTATTTCCAGCAGCAGAGATGAACGCCAGGAGCGGGATCACAGAGCTGCCTGGGAAACGGCAGCGGTTTCTCTGAATTAAACCAGCATGGGGTGGGGGGGAGAAAAAGGAAAAATCCTGAAAAGTACCAACCTTTTTAAAAATTCCATGTATTCTGCATGCTTGATTAGCCCGGTCCTCATCATTATCGTCTGAAAACATTGTCGATCGATTGCCCATAGCTTCACATTGGCGAGAGCTGTAGAAAATACCAGTTAATTAATGAAAGATGCCTCCACCAAATACGACAAAACCATTTTATTCTATTGTTATTAATTGAAAAGGAAATTAATATCCATATTCCATAGAAATTGGCAATATTGAAAAATTCTTTGAACCAGTGGAATTCTTTTTGCCTCAATACCATACTTATTTTTAAACAGCTGAGCATTATTTCATAATAATTACATAATACCATTTCACTTTATATTTTTAATAATTCGATACATAGGTTTGGTAATATTCATAACATTTATACATTTACTGTAACGGTTCTTTGGGTTTCTGCCCTTTCCAGTTCGTCCCTCACTTATCCATCGACCTCTGGGTGACGGGCCCAGCGCGCCCCCGCGGCAAGGGTGGAAACCCCAAACAACCATTACGATGGTGGCCCGTACGGTGAACGAAGCAGGGGGAGAATGTAACCTGTTCCCTGTTGCGTGACGCCAGGGACCCGGGTTTGGGCCCAGGCAGTGAGGGACGAACTGGCGGAAAACCCAAGAACCGTTAAACACACAAATCTCAGATGCTTCAGTACTTGCAAAATTATATTTCTCCTTCTTCTCCAAAATGTTATTGCTCAGATGTTGTGACTTCTAAGTGGCTATTCATGTATTGTTGAAAGTGAGAGACCACAGAGCTTTGCAGCGTACAATACTCTCTGTAAGGGTAAAAATACATATTCCTGTTTCTCCAGCAATCTGTAATAAATTCAACACATGCATTATGATACAAATTCTTACTTTTTGGCGAACTGACAGGACATTAAAAACCATTAACTGAGTATATCCGACTAACATCTATTATTATCAACAACACTCATCTGCACTGCCATCTTCAGCTGCATTGCACTGAAACTGAATGTTGCATAACACATAAATTGTTAGTTATAATTAAAAAATATTTTACCTCATAATAAGACCAACCAAACAAGTTTATTTCCACATGTCATGGAAAGGAATACTCCAAGCACTTAATGTGACATTTAGCTTTTAATTGTTTACTTAGAATCAGGACTGTGACAGTGGTAGCTACATCTGTGAACAAAAAATCTGAATCGGCACAATGACTAATTAGCATTTCCTAATCTACTTAACTGTCAGTTAAAACTGTTTAGAGACATAAATGAGAATATTAGAAGGTGCTGTGGGTAAAAGTCCATAAATTACATATGAAAAGCTTTTAGATCTCCTTACATATTCCCAGCAGGCAGTATTGATTGCAATATTTGCATAATTCCTATCACAACTTCTGTAATATTTATGGTGCATATTCTAGGGTATGCTCTATTTAAGTTTGATGATTTTTGTTTTTTTCAAGAATTTAGCTTCCCGATTTTGTTCCAGAGAAGCACACATCACAAGCAGCAGACCATTTCTCACAGCACAATTCAAGTTACTCCAAAAATCCTCAGTTTGAGAGAAGCGCAGACCACACTTTTCAGAGCCAATTTCCAAGCATCTCTTTAAACTGAATTTAATCCAGCCAGACCACTAGAGAATAATGTGGTTTAGAGTTCCGATTTTATGTCCTATTTTAATAATTTTAATTACTTACCCTGAGCAAGAAGAGAGAACTATAGTGTGCTTTGATCTGAGCAACTGAGCAAAACTGGTATGGAAAGTACCAAGGAAAACCAGGCAGCAGCTGTAAGTGGGTCTGGGGGACCAGTAGGTGGCACTCTCCCCTCTTGAGAAGAATTCTAAAATGCCCCAGTATAGTTACCAAGGGCACTGTGCTGGAGAATGTACCGTTCCTAGGATGAAAGGTTAAACCAAGATCACTTTAAAAAGATATTTTAAGATCACTCGTACCTTCCGAAAGAGCAGGGGTGCCCCAGTATACCAGCCTAATTCAGCTCTGGACTTGCAAAACCTAGCCAATCTAAATTTTGAGCTTAATTCAATTCAAATGGTAGTTTCTTATTTCTCTGCTTGACCTGATGATTAGTGATGCTGCTAGCACATTATGAGTGCATTAGGTCACCCAGGGGTCTGCTGCACTTTAATAGTGGATAAAATGAGTACTGTACCTTCCTATATGCCAGTTCTTTGGGATCCATCAGGATGGAAAGTGCAGTATAAATTCAAGGAATCATTCAGTACTTATGATTAGCAATACAATTAATCCTGTATAATTCTTTTACAGACAGTTTCTGTTAAACAAATCTAATGTATTACCTATTTCTGTAACTAACCTTAAGTTGTTTCATTTCAGAATATTCTACATTTTTTCAAATTCTCATGATACCATTATGTTTTTTTCATTAAATTTTCACGAACAAATAAAGAGTCAGGCAATTATTTAAATTATACTTCTCCAGCTGACTACTTTTAAACCCCTGCCACAATGCCATATGTATGTCTCAGTAGAGAATGAACAAAACAATACCAGTACATTCATACTTAACTTTTGCAACATTCATTTAAACACAGGTACATACGGTACACTGCATTTATGTATTTTTATATAATCTATTTACATTGCTATATTAAGTGTGCAAGAACCAAATGTCTCAAGACCCATTCCCTCTGACAGTAGAACATAAGAACTAATTTCTGAAGTCTGGGAATTGCTTATCACACAAATTATATATATTTTTAAAACACTCTGTGAGCTTCCTTCCATTCAAGTAAGGAAAAAAAAATACTGTCTTTCAAGTACTGGAACATCCTAAATCACATCTCTCATCTTCAGGTACATCATAATCAAGAAGCATTATCTGGTGCAAGTTAAGTCAGTCTCATCCATGTACAGTGCTTTGCCTTGGGAAAAACTCTCCAGTTCAGCCTGAAAGATGGTCATGCTTTGACAGAGAATATAAAACACTTTTTCTGCAGAACAAACATTCACCCATCATCTTTTTTCAAACGGCCAAAGAGAACCTTGCACAGAAAACTGGCTCACTGCTCAATGTAAATTCTTGTAACTCAACAGCTGTTGAGACCTCAAACTGCTCGACATATTAGGATTACCTTGATTTAGTTTACTTCAGAAGTCATATTTATCACTAGTTCTTGGCCGGTACATGAAAAAAAAATGTGTGTTCTCGTATGATAATTTGAAATTAAGACATATAGGATTTTGTGAGCTCATACATGAACATAATGAAGAAAAAAAGCTTTACAATATCTTGGTACACTTAGGAGATGACACACATCAAGAAAAGTGTTCTATATTGCATTATAAAAATTAAATTGCTGTGACAAAGCAAAATTAGTACTGTTCCCACATATTCCCACCAGTGGAGTTTTATGCATAATTTTAAGCACTAAATAATGAAACAGGTTGCACAGAGGAGGGAAATTCCATAATCCAACACATTATAGGTGTAGTGCTGCAGTTAAAAAAGATAATTTCGTAGACAATCATGGTCAAGCTGTCCAAAAAAACCCAACAGAAATTAAGAAATTCAAACATATCCAGACTTCAGAAAAATATGATTGATCTCTGCATTCTACATGAATATAATCATTCTTCAGAAACATATTCCTCTGTCTTTACTTAAAACCCGACAGAAAATCTCTTAGAAACCACATTCACTGAGAAAAACCTAAATCTAATCAATTTCTCAATATAGTGATTCTGAACAAAATGTCTTAAAGTTTGTCTTTAAAAAAGGTTGACTCATTCTGGTCATTAGCACAGACAGTCTCTATTGTTTGATACCTATGAAAAAGCATTTCTAAATGCAGTTTTTATACTATACAGGTCCTATGCATTATTCAACAAAACAAGAAAAAATTAATGAAAGGTTGTGCATGCAACTCAACCAACCTGTCAAACTGAAGTCTATTCACAGTTCCAGAAATATAATGCAAAGTACGCAAAATTATCACTCAATATCTGTTTTAAATGAAAAAAAAAACGTGACAGCAATTACAATAAAAAATTTAAAATATATCTACATTCAATTACAGAAAGACAATAAAAAGTTGAGATTCTTTATTTATGTCGATGCCACTTGACAATAAATCAGTTGCCAAATACAGTGTCAGTAAATCCACCTTGCAAAGTTCTTCATGGAATGTTCCGGATAAATGAAGGAATGAAAACTGTTTTTACAGATGGATTCCTTGAGCAGTCATGCTGGAATGTTAAATCACTTTTTCATCTGGCAGTACAAACTGATCAGCATTTGGTGGAAACCATTAAAATATACAATGTCAAATGCTTCAAAGTCCCCCCAAAGTACATTTACATTGTATACAAAAAGATAGGCAACCAGCCTTCACATACCAAGTTAATATCCTGATATGTATACAGTACATACACAAATATTGTACCTCCTAAATTGGATTTTCTGTGTTGTTTATGGATCATGCTGTGGAGTCAAAAGAGAAAGTATCTTTTTTTTGACAATATCATTAGATGAAACATTTAGATTGCCATAATCAGAGAAAAACCTTCCCATGAAACAACATGCTTTTACTTGATCTTTGTACTGAACGTGACATCAAAGAATTTACTAGCACTTTACCTGACAGGGTTATGACTTTTCCTCTAACGGAAAAAGCAGACCAGATTAAACTTGAACCAGCAGCAAGGGAGGCTGGCAGAGTGCTGTGTGCCTGACCATTCCTCCGGGCTTCAGGGTAAGGACAGAATAGTAGAGAAATTACTTAATAAAGTGAGCAGAGAATAGCGTCTTTTTCACTCGACTTTCTACACCTTTCTCATTAGCAGTAGTGCATCTTCTCTTCTGCTTTAACTAGTACATCAACGGCTGGAAAAATGTAATATTGCCTTTCAGCTACACAAAGTTGATTTTACAGTCAGTTCCTTTCAAGTCCTTTTAGTGAGAAGAGGCACACATCAAACGATTGCACAACTCAAAGATAACTGTCGTTCAATACGGATAGGAAAGGCAGACTCAAAAGCATATTGTTAAGGTAAAATTTAAGATATGAGATCATTTGTAAGCTTCTATTTTAGAGTGAGGGAAGAGAGTCTGTAACAAAAGCTCTACTAACAGCGCATTTGCGTTGCAAAACTGTATCGCCTGTAAAGTTGAGTCAGTTTATTTAATTTGCAAATGAAGCTTAGTAGGCTGCCTTTGTGTCAAACACCCTCACACAGTCCACACAGAGTCTCAGGTGCTCTAATGCTTTTCGTGAGGTTAAATCTCACCCCTTTTTTCGTACATACATGTAGCTCACCTTCGTTTCTCACTAGCAGATAGGCTCGCTGCCAGAGCTCATGGGAGCAGAAAAGAACTGACATTCCACATCTTCCCTGAAGGAGTGCGGACGTTTCAGTATAATTCCAGAACAATTTGTATTGAAGCATGAAACTGAATTATGTAACAGCAGGGAACTAAATGTGCCAGGGAAAACAGCCCACTATTGTTAGCATGTCAAAGACTGATATGGATTGCACAGAATTCCAGATGAAGTAACTAAAAAGTCAAACTAAAAAACCATGGGAGAGCACCAAAAGGACCCATACACTTTTAGGACCATCATTATCGTTATCCAGCTTAGGTGAGCCATTAGTTATACATGAACATGTCTTGATTTTACACTGAGATTTTTCGTGTGTTGTTCCCTTTCAAATTCCCAGGGACTGCTTCTTGAGATCCGGGAAATGGAGACAGAAGGTGACACTGTATAAGCAATTCTGCATTTTTGTCTCAGAAAGAGGAAAATCACACATCAATATAACAATCTGAAATCTATGCCAATAAGTCATACCTTGTTGATAAATATTCAGCAAGTGATTTATATTTCACAGATTAAATAGATAATAAAAATTAATATTATAATTTCATTGATATTAATCCAGTAACAACATTCCAATTAAATGAACAATCAATCAAATTAGCACTATCAAAAATACCCTGAACATTCTTTAAAATGAATGTAAATCCAGTTCTATCCCAATTGCCATGATTACCATGTCCATTATACAGAATCTAGATCTCAATAAGTAGAGGACCTGCGAACTGTGTATGTAGACAACATCTGGTTTTCTTCTATAGTCATAGGAATCTCATTTGACAAACAATGCAAGCCTCTGAAAGAATAAGGAGAAAGTAAAAACTGAGAACATTTTAACCTTGTTGCTTCACAGTGAAGGAATGTATATGTGGACGCTTTTGTGAATCTTGTAACATTTCACTTCTGAAGTCAAATTAAGACACTCACATTTCACCCACAAAACATAATACCAGTTGTCTTCTGGAAAACCCTTGTTGCCATGGATTTGTATTTCCAGCAAAATACTAAAATTGCCTGATCTTATTGTTTATATAAATGGATATGGCAATTACTATACAATATAATAACAATATAAGGAGCAAAGCAGCGTTAACAAAGCAAATGGTAATCTCTTGATAAGACAACTGTTCACTTTAACCCTTATGAAATTTACTAACAAAGAATTTAAGGGCCCGGAAGGAATGTTTTAAAACATAATTTTTCTACTGTATCCTGAGTGGGAGTGGAAGAGAGATTCATTATCTCAGAACTTGCTGTGGATGAAAGAACTTGGTTTTTCAGAGTACAGGAAATAGTTCAATAGAAAAACAATTAAAAAGGAACATTCTGGCCTTCAGAGAGTCATATTTTGTACAGTGTAAATTTCCAAGGGAAAAATGAAATAAATCATTTAACAAGTCATGATTGCTTCAATCTGAACTATTAGCATCGCAGATAGTGATGTATGAAAGGAAATGTATCATATGTGACCATCAATTCACTCAGATTTTAGTGAAAGAAAAGTGCTTTGTTCCACAAACATTTAATAACTCATCTCAGTGTCTATGAGCTGGAAGCTTTAGGATAGTCAAGACCATAGAGGATCTCACTTTTAAATAATACAAACAAAAATGAGCAAATCGATATGCATGCCGTATAGATGCATGCTTGAGCGCCTGTCTTTTTTGATCATTCTATATGCCAAGTGGGGTATTCCAAAAATAGCCTAAACTACTGTAGCTTCTCCAAGTTCAATGGTGTTATGCCACTACATGGACTACAAGTATACAGTGAAAGCATCATGAATAAAGATGAGTGAGCCAGCTTCAGAGGCAGCCATGCATGCCCAGCCCTGACATCACCTCTGCCATTCTTCAGAATTTGTTCAGAAGTAATAAGATGAGCTAGGAGAGATTTGGAACAACATATTATAGACTGATGAGGCCAAGCTAAACCTTGAACAAAGTGGTGAAAAGATTAAAATGGAGAGAAATAAAGAAACTGCAGATGCTGCAGATCACCAATTCATCTGTGAAGCACAGTGCAGGTAATGCCACCTCTGGAACCAGCTCACTCATCTTTGTTGACGATAACTACAGGTGGTAACTAATGATGGTAGCGCAGAATGATTTACAAACTTTAAGAATTTTTTCAGGTTATATAGAAGAAAATGCTTTCATACTTAATTGTTGGTGATTCATGGTACAGCGTGCCAATGACCCAGTTTAATTAAGCAGCTCTTCAGAGAAAAAAAGTAGAATATCTTAATCTGGCAAAGTCAAGCAGATACAAATTGTTACGATCCCTGCCTCCCGGCAACGGAAGAGGCAGAAGTAGGCGTAGCCTTACTCCATCAGTTTACCTATCAGTTTTCCTATTCACCACCACACCCCCGTCTCATCCTACTTAAACACCTGTCTTTCCATACCTCCTTGCTCAGTATTGGTTTTCCTTTCGAGCTTCCTGGTTGCGCTACTCCTACTTCTACCTTGTGTCCTTCCTGGTTTACGGTTTACGTTTTTTTCCCCTTTTGACTACGGTTTTTCGGATCACGGCTTGGCTTCGTTACTCACGTTCTGTTTTGGATCTCTGGCTTCCCCTGGACTATCGGATTGCTCTATTGTCTATGGTATCGGATCACGCTTTGGCTTCGGTAATTCGTTCCCTTTTGGATCTCTGGTTTCCCCTGGACTCTCGGCTCGTTCCTTCGACTTCGGCTTTCTTTGGATCACGGCTAGGCTTTGTCAGCTCCTGCAAGTGGGTTCTTTCACTGGTTTCGGTTTCACGTACCGAATCCGTAACACAAATCAAATTGAGGAGCATTTTACATGCTGAAGAAAACATCTGAATTAAGAACAACCCAAGAACAGGCTTGGAATAGAACTCAAAATGGCTGCGGCAATCTCAAAAGATTATAGAAGTCTGCTCCAGCTTGTGGGGTTTCAGTTTGCATGCAGAATCATTGAATACCAAAATTTCAATAGTCATGGACGTAGTCTCGGATACAGACGATCTAACACAGCACTGGTCACTGTGTTGGCACATCTCCACCACCATCTTTCCAGAACACCAGCACAGCATTCTTCCTCGTTTATCTCCTTGTACCATACACACTCCATAGTGTGTTTCCTCCATTTTCACTGTATTTTGTGATCTCCTTCATGTTTTTGTCAATATTATTTAGTGACAAACCATGGCTTCTGTGTTATGTGTGAAAAGATCAGTAGTTTTGCTAAGTGTTCACAGTCTGTGATGACTTCAGAAAAGACAATAGATGTGTTGGATCAGCTTGGCACAAGGTGAATCATTAGGGCTAGTGTTGTGAGTGGCTAAACTTCTATTTCTGTTTATAGAATAATAAGTACGATAAGTTCAGGGTATTGATGGTGTCCAGGCTGAAGCAGGAGTTTGCCTATTGCAGGCTCTCTCATCAAACTGATACTGTATGTTTCAGGAGCTGTGGGAAGGGGGAGAAGTGTTGAAGATGGGCAATTCATGTTATCATGGTAAGGTTGTTTGTGGTTCAGATCATAACATCGTAACATGTTGTGTGGGAGAGGGGTGGGAGTGGGGTTGTTGTTGATGTGTTATGTTTCTTTTTCAATTTAATTGAATATAGTTTGTGTAAAAACATTTTCCAATATACTTCTGTATACTGAAGTATTCATTACACACAGATTCCTAATGAGGATATACAAGCACAAAACTTGTAAAACAAGGGAAAGATTACAAAAAGCTCAGCAAGTTGCAGATTTCATGGATTTATTGCCTAAAAAGCATACATAACCAGATCGTGACTTTTACACTGAAATCTACTTAAAGTGAAAGTGTTCTACTAAAGTATGTTTTTGTTCTAATCTAATCGTCATTTGAGCATAGACGTTATTTTCATGAGATTACCATGTGCTTACACCAGAAGAAGGCTCCACAGCCGAAATGTTGTGTTTTCTTTCTTCTCTTTTTAGCATGGAATAAACCTATTACTTGTTTATTGTAATGTACATATCGTTCATGTTAATCTCATGATCACAAATACATATTACTTGACTGTTGTCCCAATACATATGGAGGACATTGTAAAACTGTTAAGGCTTCCAGGAAAAAAAAGGTTATTATAAACTACAGTGCTAACATGACATAAATAATTGGTTCAGTTTTAGACACTGTTTAAGTTTCACATCAGGACCTGTTTATTTTATTACACACTGATGGCCAACAGGTGGAACTCAAGTAGAACACTTGTACCAGGCATGAAGGTAACCTAAAATAGCTGGAATAAAGAATCAAAATTCTAAAACAAAAGGCTTGAACATAAAATTGAGGTTGTTCCCAAGGAAACCGAGACTTGGCATGACCCTTGATGTGGGGTAATGGTTTTCCTTTTATCAACAACCATCTATTTGCCTGCATTCTCAGAACTGTGCCCTGACTAATTTGTGTTTTATTATTTCTTGGCCTTCTGCTTTTTTGCTGTCTTTATAATAGTGCTCCTACTCCCAATATCATCCCTACCTTCAAAGTGAGGTCAGTACAGCCTCATTTTGCAGGACAGCACACTCTATACCAGAAGGGGCTGCTTGAACTAAATGATATGAACATTCCTCAAGGGCAAGATCAAGGGACTGATCACTATCAGACCACTGTACTATGTGGTGTAAAATCCTAGAAGTGTTTTTGTTGAACAATGAGACTCGCCAACGTTTTATTAATTTATTTGACCAATTTGGCCCTGGTGTAAGTGTGTGCATGTTCGTGTCTGTGTGCGTGCCCTGAGACAGACTGACATTCCTATCCTGTATTGCGTCCGTTGCTTGCTGGGTTAGGCTCCAGCTTCCTCAGCGACCCTGTATACCCTGGATAAAATAGTTTAGAAAATGGATGACGCTTTTATCCGAAGCAACTAAAATCTGAACTCCCTTTATACAGCTGTGCAATTTTCCTGAAGTCTGCAGTCTGAGTGAAGGACCTTGAACAAGAGTTCAACAGCAGGGCCTGACCTGGGATTTGAACCTACAACCTTTGAGTTATTGGTCAAGAGCCCTTAACCACGGAAGTCACCCAGCTTAACATTGAGTAAGACACCTGTTTCATGATTAATATTAAAGCTTAATGACCTCTGAGAATCTGACGCTGGACCTGCTTCTGTCTTGTGTGTGAACCTCAAAAGAGCTGAGTTCATTACTGACTGTGTGGCTATAGTGCAATTTGCTGCCACAACCACACACACATGCAATAGCGTTTGGATAATTCTGCCAAAAGTGCAATCCTCCGCATAACAGCCCCTTGAGGTGTGTAATATTAAACTTCTCACAAAAATCAAGAAAAAGGCATATCAAAGTTTACAAACAAAAAGAAGCCATTTGGGAAAACTGGCTTGTTTGGTAGATAGTAGTTTATTGATCCAAAGATCTCATCCAGCCAAGATGGAACTGATCATTTTTATACAAAAATCCAATCTCCCAAGTATTCTGTTTCTGCACATGTTCATCTACTAGCAAGAATATAATGAAGGATAATTCTGGTGCTTTTCCTGGATTTATCTAAGTAAAGGGTCATCTAGGTCCATTGCAGCACAGGTAGATGCGAATTTCAAAGTAATTACAATGTCTCATTACAGACATAATAGCAAACTCTTGGCTGATAAACAGGTTTCCAAAGACAATAATGTTCTTGGCTAAAAGCCACAACACAGCAGATGTTCACAGCTGTTAGCATTAGTGAACCGGAATGATGAATATTTACCATCCACCATTAAAATGCTGCTTCCACATACAACTGTCATGTACCAAATGTATTTCTTAGTGTAAAAACAAAAGACGTGTTCTACCTTTATATTCCATAACATTATCTAAGCTGTAATTAAGACTTACAGTGAAAACAGAATCATAACATACATAATCATAATCATACGATTATGTTAATGAACACATTTGAAACCAAGAAAACATGAAAATATTTTTCATGCGCTTCTCTTTGATTTTTGCCCTAGACTATAAATGTATTTTAAAACTCGCCTATTGAAATTCAAAGTTTTGCATAACCAATTAAATTCACTTCAAGTTTCTCTGTATACAGAGTGAGTTTCCATAAACATTGGAAATGACTACTCAACTTAAAACAGGTTTCATCCTGCCACTGATTGCTTGCTTGTTAATGTTGTTCAGGACTGAATTAAACAAATTACTTTGGAGCTTGTGACTGCAAAGCTGCTCTTCAGTCCCACTGATGTAGACATGAGAACAGAACAAAACATTAAAGATATTTAGATATTCTATAGACATTCCCCAGCCAAAACAGCAAAATAATATTAATCTCTGTTCTTTTTACAATGAGAGTTTGTTTGATTCAAAGTAGTCAACAGATGTTTTTTTCCAGATTTCTTTCTCTTGTATTTGCAATTAGATTTGAAATAATACACAGAAATAATTACTGTCATTCTTTAATTCTTTATCCAAGAAACCGAGAATGATTATGGTAAAAAGTAACAAGTTACTTTCTGTATTGCTTACCAAATCGGAAAGATTTCTGGCTCTCTAATTTTCCAAGTTTTTAGAAATGTTTCTAGTAGTTGCTTACCACTCTCAATTAAAAATAAAATGCACATTGTACAGCATTATAGCAGGATGTCTAAGTATTGTTATAACTATGGCAATTCTCATTGTTCAAGGCAGGGCAGTCTCTGCATGTATTTTCAGTTTTCTATTCCTTCAGGAAAAGAAAAAAAACACAAAAGATTTCCTGCAAAACAACAACTTGCCCTGCACAAGTAAAAAAGCTTGATCCTACATGCTACAACTGTTATTTTCTTTTAAGCTAGATTTTTTTCAGATAAAGAGATAATTAATTTCTAAACTATTCTTTAACAAGCAGCTTCTCAGAAAAGTAACATAAGCAAACTAATTCCAGTTTTCATTTGCTGGTATCTCATTAGCAACACGGTAGTATGAGAGTTTTAAGGTGAGTGCTTCACTGTTTAAATTTTCATATAGATATGACTCATGACCTGCTCTGTTCTGACAGTGACTGTGATTTTGTCACTAATAAGTCTGGCTCCCCGGCAACCCTGTATTGGATGAAGCAGTTAGAAAATGGAAGGATGGGTGGGAGTCAAAAGCAGCCCTTTTATGACATTATGACTGTCACATTCTTGTGGCTAGTGGAAAACAAAATGATGGCACAGCCATTACAGCACATACTGTAAGTGTAATGAGAAAGATTTATTTAGGGACAGTTCTAAAAAAACATTCACTTCAAGCAACGTAAAACGTTCACCACACCAAACAAAGCAGACGCAGTTTACAAAAACATACTTCCACACAAAAAAGCTACTGCCCAGGCAATCTTTCCTACTCTCTCCTAAAACTCAGATGACACTCAAACTAATCTATTCAGTATCAAAAACCCATCTGAATTAAATCTGCTGGTGAAGGAACTTTTAACTACTTTAGCCCCTTCCCCTGGAATGCTTGACTTTGCAACGTCCAAATAATTGCATTACGAAGGTATTAATATGACATTATGATAATCTCCACACGGTTTATATAAATACTATCCTCATTAAATGAAAATAGTTTAACTATTCCTTAAATGCGAGTAATTTAACTTCTCATAAAACATCACGTGTGTAATGGTCGATTCCTAATTGAACATACATGCATGTGCCCCTGTGAGACAGGTGCTATTAAAACAGCTTTACTTGCTGAGCTTCAGATCGGGTTCTGTTCCCATGATGGAGGATGTATTTGTGCTGGTGCTGCACACAGACGCTTATTTCTGGACCTCAGTTTAATAAACAAAAATCTTTAACCCGGTGTTTTACTTCTTTGTTAACAAAGATAAAAGCTGTTTGTATAGATGTGTGGTTTTTATGGGTTGTGAACAATTTTTCTTTACCTCAAGTGTGCACCCACAAAGCTTGCCAAGTAGTCCCAAAGGTTATATATGGCTTATAAAGTTGAGTAAGTAATGATCATGTTTTTACCTTTAAGAAGCAACTTGGTTTCCAGTCACAATGTCCAGGTGAATGGACATTCAATGGGACCCACTACCCGCAGCCTTCTTAGCAATTGTGAGAAAACAACTGGTCAGTGACAATTGAAAAACAAGAAGCTAACGTTTCCAAAGTTGTCTTGTATCAATTGTTTGGTGGCAGATCCACGATAATGAGTTGTACCAAGTGGAAGGAGATGAGAGAATAACTGATTATTTGGTCTGTGTACATGTGATTTTTTTGGAAGAGATTTTATGAGAGAAAAAAATCTCAGAGAGAGACTTAGGTTTTTTTTGCCAGTAAGCAGCTTAGCTGGTCACTGATAGAGAAGGACTTTATATTCAAAGTCTAGTCAAAAGCTCAAAGAGGAGCCTGGTATTTGTGTTATGAATGTTGCTTTTTCACGCTGTAAATAAAAGAGCATTTTTTAATCTTTCTAGTGTCTTTAGGTGTCTGTTTTCCCCAAGACCTGCTTATTTAAAGATCACTGCTACGACACACTGCCCATGGGTGTGTCACAGAATTATCCTATCATTATTTAGCCAAATTAAATCAAATAATGTCTTCCTGTAGTCTACTCTAAATCCATTCTCAGGAAAAAAAGAAGGTAAAAAGTGAACATAATGTAACCATACATCTTGGTAAAACTCTGTGTACTTTTTTAATATAGTGGTACAGAAGCATAACACTTGCAATGGTTGTGGAATGTGAATTTGAAAAACTGCATTAAAATTATAAGAGTGCTATCACTTTCTTTTTTCATTTGAAAGACGGGCATCAAAAGGTAACCTCTCTGGACCTCAGCAGCCTTTTCCTACTGCAAAACTATGAGACTATTCTGAGTGAAGAATGACTCTGCTTTAAGAGTTAGGAGCAATTTAGAATGGGTTAGCACAAAAATGATCCCCTGGACCTCAATAAAAAAGGACCTGTTAGCAATAACAGTCCCCATCAGAACTGCACTGCTAATAGGACATATTCCGTAAATGTCTCATTGAGTAATGTCATATGCCTTAAGCTTGATGAGAGTTCTCCTAATGATGCTAATGGTTTTCTGCTAGTGACTGTTTCAGAGCTGTGGGATGCCAATGGAATTAGAGACTTCTGTTATTTTCAGAAATTGAAACCCAGCCAGAACTTTCCCTTCAGCTCCATTTTGTAACGAGAAAAATCGGGTATCTTGTCACTGGCAACTGCATTTAGCAAGTGTTAACAATTTCAAACGAAAAACTACATTATCGCACTTGAACTGCTGTCAAATTTATTTTGTATGTTACTTATGCATTTTGTGAATTCATTTGTAAATTGCTACTGAATGTTTATGATCATATTTCTGACAAAGTTGTGTTTCGTGAGAATATAAAAGTAATTGCCTCCACAATCAGAAAAAAAGCATAGGAGTACGTGCCTCACATACTTGTGACTACATACTTGTATGTGTGGGCCCTACACATGGTGAACAATTAGAACATTGTCATTTGCTTCCTTTATATTCATCAATGCACTTTCAGAAGTTAATATAGAACGTGCACTACTGCTACATTTCCAAATGAGCTAGCTACATCAGTCAGTGTGCTCGTGACCAAATTACCACACATTACATAAATGCATTGATTTGAATTAAGTGCAATAGATTGTCTTATATTAATTAAAATACTGTACTACTCCGGGCATATTTCATGTCTTGAACAGTGCTATTTTCTCCTAAAACTATGTCTATTAACAATGAAAATTTGTAAGCTAAAGACTTTTTTTTTCTAAAAACAATGAATATGGAAGAATGAGCTTCTTTACAAAACAAAACACTGCTATTTTGAATACTTGAACTCCAAAAGGCCACAGCAGGAGTCAGTAGTAGTATTCATGATAAGCAATATAAATTTGTTTCTACAAAACCGGTTAGCATCAGTAAATCAGTTGACAAGATCTGCCACACCTCGGCAGGATTCCCTCCTCTCAAAGAAGCTGCCAGTGTCATTTTCTCCAGCACATGAAGCCCTTATGTTGTTGTTCATAACTATTCTTTTTTACCAGGCAGATATCAAGTATATATTGATTAGGATATAATTACAATTTTACATTAAAAGTTTTATGTGAAAATATGCATGGTCCATGGACATTGTAATGCACTGAACACTCTCTCTTATGTTTTAAGAATAATCGTGAGGGTTTGCCACTGTTTTATCTTTGCAAGGAAAAACAGGAAAACCATCTGTGGAAAATTAAGAAACTTCAATGTGTTCATTGAGATTAGCATTTATTTTAAAATACTGTACCTTCACTAAAACACTGGGATGCAACTAAAATATGTGGGCCTGTTCGGGCCATTTTAGTCTATCCCACCCCTTTATCTAAACAATTCTTTAGGAAACATCTGCTCAAGGTATGCTTCCCTATTTAAAATGTCAATTACTCTGTCTAACGTTTCTTTTAAGAAAGGGAGCTGTTGTGGGGAAGATTTAGACTAAAACATGTCTGACCAGTCATGCAAACCATAACATTTCCTTCTGTATAGACTGAACAAGATACTCTGCAGAGCAATAAAGTAACATTTTAGTTTTTAACAACAGCACAATCTTTATGACTTTGATTGTAATCAAGTGAGGTACATTTGTCCCCCTTTCACAGGTTTTCTTCAAAGAGTTTGTGACAGCATGTTATGTATAGCAGACGGTGCTGAAAGTCATTAAAGCCACAGTGGTTTGTGGAAACTTTCCCTGGAATTCTTCATAAGAAAGCCTAAACGTTCCCCTCATAAATGGTCTGCTTAAAACACTAAAATGCGGATAGTACAGGGCCATACTTAAAAAAAAATAGCAAGGCAGCAGCTAAGCTCAGGTTATGGACCTCTGACCTCGTGTTTGCAATGTGTTACAGCAAATCAATTATTTCCAGTCTGTCAGAGAAGGCAGGTGAGAGTACAATGATACCTAGGCTCAGTACATCAGTACTGTCTAATGTTTAGAGTCACAAGGTAAAAAAAGGAGCTGTCATACTACCATAAATTCTGTGGATTTGTAGTCTGAACAGACAGAGAATGGGCAAAGTTAGTATAGAAAACATACCCAAATGACCATCGCTTCTAACCAGGTTTTGAACATTTTGCAGTGAACATGCAATCTGCATTTAAACCCAGGTGCTGACATCGGGCTGACATTGGTGACCTCTCTGCCGATTACCTCCTGGCTACGTTAACCTAAGAAATCTGACAAGCTGAAGGCAAAGATGTTTCATCAGATGTGCTGTCACAGCTCTGAAGCAGAGATGAATCTTTTAAAAATGCAGCAGATCAAAAAGGAGGTTCTTTTGATTAATCAAGGGAAGGCCGAGAGGGGGTGACCACAGCAGCCTGCGAATTACTCCAGAAAATTGAAATGTGGATAGAACACTCCCCCAGAAATCAGAAGAAAAGAGGTTTATTTTTCCAAAACCTCTGATATCCCAAAGGGTCCCTTGCCCCTGCTTCTATTTGCAAAGCTAAATAAGGTGGATAATCTTTCTTTTTTTTAATTCTAAGAGACATGAAAGCAGTTGATACTAAACCAGTAGGAACAAATATCATTTGGCAGCTTGACAAAACGTCAGCCTCCAGTGTTAAACAAAAATCCATAGAACGGACTTGGCACGATTCAGAGTATAGTCTGCATGTATTATCACTGCATACTCACATTTAAAAGCACATAGTCTGATCATTAACATTGAAGGTTTCATGTCCTACACAAACCCGAATACCATTTTAATACTATCTAAAAGAACAACATTTCTTCACATTCATACAGTATAACATTATATTCATGGTTACTTTTTTAAATAATCTACTGTATGTATTTTTTACATCAGTGTCACATTGTTTCTTTTTCTCATCAATTTATTTTGTTCATTTTTCCTTTTCACTGGTTATGATGCATTAAGTTCAATGAAATCATTTTGGTTTATGTATGAGTTATAAGAATATTTTTCTCCATATCACAACTCTGAAAAGCAGCACCAGACAGGTGTTTTGCCCTTATTAGAACAAATAAGCGTAACTAAAAATGACCAGTGAAACAGACAAATACATATATTCATATACCCACATATTCCAACATATTCCAGTTCACTGTCAAAGTTGGTTATGCCCTCTTTATCAGCTCAGATGAGGGCACTCTTCTTGTAAAAGATAGAGTACTGTATGTTTACAGTGGTGACATATTGTAGAAAAATTACAAATTAATCAACGATATGTGGTTTAGCAAGTAACAGTATCAAACACTGATGAAGCCACATGGAGAATTAAGAAAAATCAAAGGTCACAATATATTACATAAGGGACACTGATAATGGCTGGATATTCAATTAAGGTTGATCAAAAATAATGTAAGAAACACGAAGAATCTCTTACAAATTACATAAAAGCTACTGAGTACAAAAATTGGCACAATTATTCCTTTAACAGGGCTTTACCTTTCCATTAACCATAATGATTTTAAAAGCTCTGCTATAAAAATGACTTATTACCCATGTTGAACTCATCCTCTTTGTTTTCTCAGTGTGCTCTACAGTGCTGTAAAAAGCACATTTCCCTGCTGCTAAGGGTCAGAGGTCATAGCTCTGTGTGGAGAAGCAACATCTGTCTGGAGGCTCAACACATTACAAGAGCTTTCTAAGGAAAAACTGTGGGTGTATTACCGAGGAAACACACAGCTAATTCCCTTTAAACCCTAATAGTTAATATTGCTCACAAACAAACAAGAAAAAGAGGCAGGCAAAATAATTAACTTCACTCTGAGGAAAACAAATGTTACTTATTTGTGTTCCATCTTAGTTTAGCTTTTAGGTTTAATGCCTGGGCTGCCCAAAGGAAATACAATTTTATAGTTCATGATCATTTGTTAACAGGTGCTATAGGCAGTAAACATGACAATAAATGCTTCCCATTAACATGTTCGCTGAAAGAATGTAATGCTTCTTCCTCAATAGGAACCGATACTGATAACATGAAGACAGTATCTGCATTTCATTCATTGGCATTCTACATGAAATTATTTGGTTCACCCAGGGAGAATAAATACTGCAAAATCACTTCATCCTCTTTAGTAAATCATTCTCATATACTGTATATGATTTGATTCATTTACTATACCTTCAAATATTTTTTTTCTGCAATCCCTCATGGAATAAAAGATGTCCCTTTGTATAGTACAATATATACTCTTTTTAAGGTGTCAAAGTTACAAAGAAAGTCTTTTTACTGACTGATTTTTAAAAATGACCTAGATTTCTTTCCTCTAGACCTACAGTGGATATCTTTCTGACTTTTAAAGCGAAGCCTATGCACTTGGACTCTGATGCCATCCATCACACGTCTTTGACAAAATACCAATGTATACATTAAATATAAATACAATTTTAATTAAGAGAAATCACAGTAATATCCTTTATGCCACCTTGGATGTCAGTGCAAGCTTCTGGCTTTGTACAAGTGGGTGAATTAACAGCCCTTGTAAAATGCAGTTCTACTTTTCACTTTTAGTTAATTCCTATTCTTAATCACACCACAAAATAGAAGATATTCATCATTCATACTCTTAGGAAAGTCTGAGACTTTGGCATTAAAACAATTTAGATTTTGATTTAGATTCTAAATGAATGAAATAACACCCTCACAAATCCTGTCTTACCCCCATGCCTCTCTAAATAACCGTGATGAAAAATGACAGCTTGTTAAATAGGCAGTGAAGGGGCTTCCTTGAGTGCACATATTATAATATCCACCAATCAGATCTGATGATTGCCCTTTTTAATAGAATGGGAAATGAGAGGAAGCACCCCCACTAAAAAGAGAAATAAAAACGGTTCTGTGTCAACAGCAGGATCAAAGATTCTACATCCAGTAAACATGGTGTTGAGCAGCTACTGGAATCACTGTTTATCTACTTCTTCTGTACAACATTCACGTAGAATGTACAGTGTTCTGTAAAATGTGATATCTACAGATGCAAAGGCATAACAGTTTAAAGCATTTCTATACTAACATGGACACCCTTTTCTAAATATTTATAAAATTAATTCGAAGTGAAACAGGTTTCACAGGTTTTTGAAAACAAACAACCGTCAACATTTCTCTTTGGAAAGGACACTTTCTTTTGAGGTAATTGATGGGATTCATTTAGAGCTCTGGAAGAAGAAAAATCGACAGAATGTTTGACTGATGCCCTGTATATGCACATGAGTGCTTCCACTGTCTGTGCCAGTTCTCACCAACACTGTAGCTCTTTCCTTGGTCCGAGGAGACAGTACTTCACATAACAGAGACAACAGATCAGTCCCTATGCCAATTTAATCCCGCACATCCACCGAGTAAAGACTGCAATTAATTCCAACCTGTCTGGAATTAAAGTCTGTCAAATGTAATTAAATTGTAGCATCACCTAGCCAAGTGTAATACCCGTGCAAGTCCACCATCTGACTAGTTCTTTCTCTGCTTTCTCTGTTACACCTAATTAAAAAAGAAACAAACATTGAAAGAACAGTTGGATATATCCTAATGTTTTAAGGTCAAGGCACATGTAACAGCATTTCTAGGTGGCTAAAATGATGCTAACTGTTACTAAACACTTGGCATTCCTGTCAGTTGGGATCTTTGATTGGGATCAAGACAAGA
Source organism: Atractosteus spatula (assembly GCF_055471065.1). NCBI lineage: Eukaryota > Metazoa > Chordata > Actinopteri > Semionotiformes > Lepisosteidae > Atractosteus > Atractosteus spatula. The sequence goes on along the minus strand of NC_142710.1, from coordinate 19,657,484 downwards.
GAGTATCTCTACACATTTTCATCTGATTGTTTTATTTTGAGAAAAGGCACAGAACACTGATTTCTAAACCACTAAGCTTTTCAAAAACCAGAACCTTGGGTTAAACTAAGAATTTCTTCCTCAACAGTGATCATTGCGATATATCTTTTGTTAGACTTTAAAAATGTTTTTTTTTTATCTTTTGTAATAGCCCAAGTTTATACCATATCTTAAATCATGTCTTATGTCTTCAATTCTTCTATAGAAGTTAGTTTTCTAGGTTCATTCCATAACATAAATAAAACTCTGGAACTTGTCTATCAAATGAGAACTAATTTTTTAAAACTTTCTTCTTGATTGAGAAGAGAGGAACAGTTGCAGAAACAAAGAACATAAGAAAGCAACCAGGTCTTTCACACCACCTAACACTAACGTGGTGATTTTAATAGACATGCTGAGAAATGTTGTCTCATAATTTATTACAAGACACAGCTTGCTTATGATCCCAGAGCTGTCTTCTGATTATCTTTTTATTAAACCGAAAAGTGCACTTTATCTGTTCATTTCAAAGACCAACATCTATGTATATAGTCTATAAAACCCATAAGACAACTTCTGTAATATGTGATGCTGACAAGAAAGAATTTAAAAAATGCTAATAACCTTAAGTAATGGAAGAAATCTTTTCTAAAAAGGAGAAACTGAATTTAAAGTTCAATCTCATTTAATTTGCTGCATGAAGCATAAATGGTCTTCTTCAGCTAATACTGTAACAAATCAAGAAACAATTTAAACCACATTCTCAGTTCCAAAGCTTAAGCACAGAACTATCCATCCAAAGGCTTAAAGTCTAAAAACAATATTGTTTCAAGCAATGCTTTAAATTGCTGTGTATTCAGTGGAACAAGGCACTCTAGTGGTAACCAGGTAACCTTCTAATAAAAGCAACAAAAATTTAACTCATTCAATGGCCTGGAGAAGAAAGGAAAGAAAAAAGTGCAATCTTCTATCTTCATTGTATCAGACAGCTGCTATTAGTATGCCTGATCTTTGCATAATCCCATACGCCTCCATGCACTCATCCAAACTGTAATATCTTGCATGGTTTCCTTCCTAGAGGTATATTTGCACTCTTTTTTCACAATGGTTAGAAGCACATGTCTCTAGTATTTTTTTTTCTATTTCCCTGGCTCCTGGGCTCAAACACTGCTGTTCCGAGTGCTTTGTCTTCCACTGCATCAGTCTTATTAGCTGTCAAGAGTGTTGCAGCCCCTGGCTTCCATTAAACACCTGTGGCCTGTTCTGAGCATTAGAATAAATAGCAATGACAAGGAATTCTGCAGGAAGGTGTTTCGCTACCGTTTTCTGAGACATTTTCTGCACCCCAGTGCTTACAGCTACTACAACACTATCGGGAAAGAAAGAGCATTTATTCAGGCAGGGTTGCAAGTAAATACTCAGAGTTCAACATGTAATTTGTAAAATTAAAAGTGACCAAATGACATGTAAATTAGAACAATCATAAACTTTTGAACATCGGATTCTAAAAGATAATCACAGTTTACCCCTCATGAGACGAAAGCTAAATGGAACTATTCAGATGGTTAATATGCAATAGGACAACCACCTATCAAAAGATGCCTGTTCTTTCTGTGCGTGCCTGATCTTTCTTTATTTACAAAAGAGAATACAAACAGTATACACTACAAGAAATAAATTCTGAGAAAATAGATAGGAGAAAGTCTGAAGTTAAGAAACATGCCAGCAGACTGGAACTGAGGATAACACCTACTGTATAATCCAAATACTTGTGGTATTTCTTGTATTATATTGTTTAATATTGTATTATATATTTCTTGTATTACCTTGTACAATATTTGTGGTACATTTCTTGTGGTAACTAAATACCACAAGAAATAATTACTGTTCTTGTTCATTACTGTCATTACTGTCATCAACATTGCATCATAGGTCAATATACAGTAACTAATAACATCTTCAGTATGATCAAGGTATTTTGTTGAATTAGTAAGCACTGGTCCTGCTAGGTATTAGTCTTTAGCTTTTCTCATTGTCTCTATACAACATAAAATATTCCAGAAAGGCCTGTACATTTGTAAGGATCCTCTTTTCTTCCGATTCCAGGGAGTTCCATACAACCTCAGTAAGATTCTTATCAGTACCTTGTTATGTCAACTTCTGCTTTTCATGTGTTTTTCCATTATATCTGAAATTGAATCTTGGAGGTATTTCTAAAATATCCCAAACTTTCACACAATTGCTGTATGTTATACCTTTAGAACTAATTCACTGCTAATTTTATTTACTGCAGATACAGTACCCCCTACTTATTAATATGTAAATGCTTTAAACATTTGTAGAACGTTTTACAGCAGAGTAAATTAATCCTTGATTTGAGAATGACATGAGTTAAAAAAGATTAATATGAGGAAATAAAAAGTTGCCTGTTTTTTAAATGGTTCATTGAGTTAAGTCCTCTCTTTAAAACATACATTGAAAATCATCTGCATACCAATGAGTGCCCTAGGAAAAGAATTGGATCATTTAAAAAATTCATAATTTGAAACACTGATCATATGTTTAAAATCCTACCTTACAGAGTGACCTTGTGCACACATTTGCTTAAGCGTTGCATCATATCAAGGGCTTTAAAATGCTAAATCAAATGTCATGACCTTTTATGCACACATCATGTTTCTAGCGCATGCCCCGGTTAAGGATTATGCATGTAGTTATAACATCTTGTGTAACAGTTATGAAAGGATTATGAACCCATTATACAGAAACATTCAAATGAAGCATTTCAAAAGCTTTTATTTAATTTGTTGAAATAGCGACCTTTGTCAATTTTCCACACAAACTAAAATATTAATCATACATACACAAGAAAATGAGACAAATATCTTGCACAGTTCTTTGTTTTTCATTAAAAAAACTTATGTTTTTTTTGTTTTGGTAACATTTAATGAAATACATAATGAAGTATTGTGCATGAGGAATGCGTCACGGTTTAAAAAAGGACATGTAAGGTGCTTTCATTGATGCCATAAGTACACTATATATGTTTCTGTAGCTCAGTGTGAAAGGCAGGTCTCTGTTACAGCGCAGTTCACTTCTCTCTCCTGTTTAATCGCTGGCAGCATAGTGAGCCCTGACTGATCGAATGCCTGGGTGCTATAGCAACTAATTGGTGCAAGAGTTTTTATTGTTATCCCTTTCCCCTTTGCCTGCCTCTTTAAGCTTGTTCAAAGGCATCTTCTCTTGCACTCACTTTTTAAGGATAAAAACAACAGTACCCAACACAGCTGCACAGAAAGGTCCTGAAATAGGAAAAGAGAGCTGTGCAGAATGTCTAAATGGCACATTGACCGTCCATCAGAAGGGCCTTCTTCCCTGATCCTTGAGGCCATCACCATAGTCTTTAGATCCCCGGGCTGCAGAATAAGGCATGTGGCGACGATGCTGGCACACAGCTGCTTAGAGAGACTCTGGCGTGTGTTGGAGGAATGCTAATCAAAGAGCTCATCTCACGAGTGAAAAAACATCATGCAAAACAGGCGGATCTATTTTCGGCTTTCAAAAAGAGCTTTGTAAATGCAAGAGAAAGGCATGGCTGAACATATCTGCTATTGCACATCGCAATGGTAAATTATGCTTATTGATTTTAACTTCCTTGTTTCAGCGTTTCAAAGCACATATAGAGTTTGAATACAAATGAGAAATATATACATATACAATACATATGTTGTATATGCTTGCCTGGCTTATGTTAACTAAAGATGACTGAGCCCTCGGCCTGACCCAGGTCTGAGCTTCATACTGCTTCCTTGACATGATTTGTCTGAATTTTTTCAGTAATTCCAAAGATGTGTTTTGATTGTACTGTAACAATATAGGCTCCCTAGCTAAGCAGACCCAGCAGAGTTCAGTTTATTGGACTGGCTAAAATATCAACAACCCTTGTCTTTTCATGCTGCTCTGATAGCTAGACTGTACTATACATGCTGCACATACATTGAAAGTACCTACTGCTCTCTGAGGATTCTGGCAAACCCCAAAGCGCCTAATGTCTTAAAATCAGGTTTCTTATAATCCAACAAACAGCAACCAATTACACTCCTATGGTACAATTGTGACATACACTCACAATCTGACCTTTGATTTTGCCATCAATCAAATTTGAAATACATCTCCATAAGAATAACCCAGCTGGCTGCACCTCGTTGAGCTTAACATCCAGATATATCATAGATTCTAATAACCTAATATCTATTTATTTGGACCCCAAAATAAATCTGGTTCATTTTTAAAATGTCAAACTTCCATTTCTTTTAACATACGCTAGGTAATGGTTATTTCAGTAGGTCATTGTTATTCCAGTACTGTGTATGTATTCCATATGCCATTTCATTTTGCTTACTCTTAGGAAGAATCCAGGCTATTTTCTTCATTTATTTATTACTTAAAGTTTTAGGCCATTTTATTAATGTGAAATTGGATCTAGAGATTCCCTTTTATTATTTATATTCAGAGGAAAAGTCAAACACATTTAGCCCAGTTATGGTTTAATATTATGTTTTATGCAACATGGATCCATACTTATTTCATTGTGTGCATTGTATTCAACAAGCCAAAATGAAAGTTGCAAGAAATGTAACCTAGGGTCAATTTAATTTATTGGATTACATTGCCTTTATAAAACATGTGTATTGGCTGAGTACAACTTTAACCGAACACAGAATCCACCTCAAACTAATGTCTTTTCTTCTCTGCTTTAACTGCAATTATTATTCTCAAATATACTGAGTTAGAATGAAAATCCTACTAGTATCTTTGTAAATTAAGGATGTTATCAAAATTGGCATTAGAACTAACACGGACACCCTGTATTTCTCTTAGCAAAAACCCATAAAATAGGTTTAATTCAACACCTTCCCTTTCATACAGCAGTCTTTGTAAAATATAGTTATTAGTTTTTTATAAGGAACAAATTCATGGTACTGCTGTTACTAAACTGGTGCAAATCATTACATTTATATCAGGCTTTTTGGAAAACAAAAAAAAAAGTGAATTTATGTACTGCTGTAACATGACAACCATCGTTTTAAGCATGCATGTGACCCGAGGTAACAGAGAGGTTAAATGTGCACAGTGGTTGTTTCTGCAGTATTCACAGTGTAACAGGTGTTACAGAGTGCCCCAATCAGGGGGACTGATGCCTATTGGCTACTGAGCTTTAGAGAATTCGAATGTTACAGAGTGCACATAGTGTAACATGATGTGATGTCATTCTCCAGGACTCTCTGGAGTGTGAGGCCAGCTTTTTGGCACACTTGTCTGTGCAGTACAGGGTAGGGGTTAAAACAGACACCTGAACACGTTCTGGTAAGCATCAGTGGTCAGTCAAAGATTTCCCTCCACCGTTCAAAGCTGATGGACAAAACCTTCTGCCACTGCACGTTCACACAGGCTGTACCAACACCTATGCTGCCTTAAAACTTAACAGTTGAGAATAGTTAGTACTCAGTTGCACAACACAGGTTTATTGTTGTATATGTCAGATATGCTGTACATGTGCCTCATGTTTGTCAACAACCTCTTTCCTTAGCCTGCTGCAAATACTAAATCTTTAATTAGACCATGGTTGACTTTTATTTGGGGTTTTTTCCTGGTTTGACAACAATCTTTGCTTTCAGTAATGAAGTTCTCTGAAAGAACTGCTTTAGGCTTTGCTTAATCAACTGACTTCTGTGGCAACAGCAATGTTTACACAGTATATCAGCAAAGTGTACTTTCTTTTTTACTTGATAAGTTCTTTCATTGCGTGAAATATAAGAAAACATAATGATATTTTCAACCAGCAGGAAAAAAGAAAATCTGTCTTGGCAACTCTAAAAAACAGACTATTTTTTCTGTTCCAATCCACCCCAAGATTTTTCCAGAAACATGATCTCAGGGTAATGTACTGTAAATATTTGTTTGCAAAGTCTATTGTTTTTCTCAGGAATTCAGGAAACAGACACGGGACTGTGGGTAAAGGAGAACCATTGTTAGAAAGAGGACTTTTAAGTGCTGTATTTCTTTACTCATCATATGTCACATTGGTGTCATTTTTTTGGTAAATTAAGAGACGAATTAATTATCCATGAAGCATTCTTATGCCCACGTTTAAAGTAAAGGTATTTTTTCCAGTCTGGTTTGGGTGAAGAAATATCTTTCCAAAGGCATTTTCTCTTTGTATCCTTTCTGTCTTTCAGTGTCTACTGCTGCCAACATGGTGGTGATAATCTGTTCAAGGCTGATGTGTTGATCTGTGATGTGTTTTCACCCTTTTGAATACTTAATGTGACAGAGCTGGTTATATGCATTTGCAAAGATGCAAAAGACACATTATAAAAAACAATGTGAGGAACCTTTTTATATTTAGTGAGCTTCAATCATGCACACAGGTATTACATATTTTACATTAAAGACATTTTTAGAAATTCTCCTAGATAGCTAACTATAAGATAGTGAGCCAAGATCCTGCCTGTTACACATTTCAAAGTATGTCTTCTAGTACTTCTAATAAAGAGAAGGAAGTTCTGAAATGTTTAAGCAATTCAGCAAATGCAATCTATGCACTGATCTGTTACATTCATGAGTCCAATAAAACCATTTTCACATTCATCATGTACTTTCATTTTCTTCATACAGAGGAGTGCCATATCTAATCTTTCAACAGTGTGTATGTGCACGTATTTAAAGTTGAAACCTTGAAGAATCATGTGCCTTGTGAGATATAGACCATCAATGGCACTACAAGCATATGCAAGAGAGTTGTAATATATTGTTACTCGGGGAATGAATTTCCACATCCTTGCACTGACAAATTTAATGTTTTATTAACATTCAGAACTACATTTGTAAATACCTGAAATCTAAAACAGCATTAATGCATCTTATACATAGTCTGAATTCCTACACTTAATTTAAATGTAAAATTAACCTGCTAATGGTAGCTAATAGAATGTGTACCATACAGAAATTATTTCTGTGCTTCCATCCTTGCTCAATTATTAAATCAAAATGGATATATCAGGTGAGTTTTCCTCTATATTCTACTGAATTACAGTAGTTCAACTAACTAAAGATAATGCAGAACATGTCTGTTCAATTACATATTCCACATTCATTACTTAACCTATAGTAGATACTAGCCAGGATAAATAAATAATTTTTGGCAAAACAAAACAGGAAAAAAATCACACAAGAAGAAAGCTGATAGAGATAACTGCCTATGTTTATTATCAGAATTCACATAGGACGAATCAGACATCCTGCCTGCAATATTTAATACAGCATCTTATCTTTATTCCAGATGGTACAGTGCATAATGTCTGAAAAATCACTATTTCATTATTGAAATACATTATTCAAAAATACTATTAGAAAAATCACTATTTATGGAATCTCACAGGCTGTTGAGATACAAAATAGCAAGAACTCTTTCTTCTTAAAGCACAGTTAGCAGAGTGAGTTGAATAATGAAGTAAGCATTAAAATGGTCTTTGAAACAGATACTATTTAAAATTACGTTTGTGCTCTGTTTCAGTTAGTTTAAATAAAGCACCAGTTTGAGGAAGTGGTTTAAAAAGGGGTCAACGCAATTCTCCCTTCTTGTGTGGTTTCTTCCTCTATTGTTTTGCCAATGATTATAGCTAACATAAACCACAACCTGAACATTATCCCGTCTACAGGCAGAGCTACTGGTTACAGGGCAAAATAGCAAGGAAGGGGTCTCTGTCCTGCTTTTCAGGCAACAGGCAATTCAGGAAAGGGTGTCAGTCTACAACCCTTTCTTTTCAAAGTGGGCAGAAACCAAAGCACCAGGAGAAAACACATGTGAACATGAGGAGAACATGCAAACCCCAACAGAAGGTGCTCCAGCTACAGAATTGAGACCATAATTGCAGCGCTGCAAGACAACAATACTTACTAGGTGTCTCTAAAGCATATATTTATATATGACAAACCTTTTAAAATATTTTGATGTAACTCTTGTAAGCAGAAGCCAACATATCTAGCACATTCAAGGAATGTCACTGCTAGACATCGCTGAGTGCACTTGTGCTACTGTAACTTATTGTCAAATCCGGAAAAAGGCAAAGGGGCCTTGAAATTAGAAGTGATCCAGCATCAAGTCAGGACTCAAATTTAATTACAGTCAATGTGTGACTCTGGAGTCTGCTATTTTAGGAGTCTATGCAAAGATAAAAAAAGTGATGAAAAGGAAAAGGCAATGCAATATTATTATGATGTTTGACACAAATATACTACTACTGTAGCATAGAAATCTGCTACAGATGGTTTCGCTGCAGCTGAGAAGAAACTCAATGACAAAAGAAGAGAACGAAGTGAAGAGAGCAGAACATTTTAGTAAAACGACAAGGAAAAAAAGAAACAGCAAAATAAAAATCCATGAAAATGTGAGAAGTGAGGAAATCAATGGCAGTGCAGAGCAGGTCTGTTCTAATGCAATGGGGGCTATAATGGTTGCTGTGCTCATTGGATGTTTCTCTCAGAGAATGCAAAGAAAGGAGCTATAACTTTAATAAGGGGGGGGGGGGGGGAGAAATGATGCTCTTGAGATATGGTATAAAAGTCAGAAAGAGAAAAATAAATAATGTATTAAAGGAAATCCCCCAGTGTCTTAGCTTCAGCAGTGAGTGCATGGGGTGCTGAGTGAGTCACTCATTCAGGAGCATGCTGTGGTTAGACCCCCAGAGGCATTACAGCAGCTAAGAAAAAGGAGGAAAGATCAGCAAGGCCCAGGGGCTGTTCACCTCGCAGCACCACAGCAGCAGAAACACCCCATGAGCACCGTGGCAGGGCGCATGAGACCTCTAGCTGAAGCCCAGTTATCCTGCTTGGCAGAGCTGTGCAGCAATATCAGGAACCCGCAGCTAGGTAGAGACCGCCAGCAAGTGAGGAGCCACTAAACCTTTTTTTAATAATTTGCTGATCTACATTTATTTAACAAAAAATAAACTAGTTGCAGTTAACAAAGAAAATTAATTCCAACAGAACAATATTTGTTAAATAAAACAAGCGTTTTAACACATTCAATAAGTGTTTCTTTGCACTCTTTACAGTTCAAAATAGACTCCTTCTGCAATCCCATCACACTCCTACTAGTGACAAACGATAATCACCATAGTGTGTACTGACATTTCCTGCAGTGACACTACTGCTTAAATTCAAAGTCAACAACTTGCCTATCCAAGCAAGTCATCTAGATTCTAGACTGTCTCTATTGTTTATAATTATTTGGACAGAGGTTACAAACCTTTTCTAACTACTTTGTCATCCTCAACAGGCTGACTTCTAAAAAAAGCAGAATATTAGATAAAGTTGGGTACTTAATGTGCAGCTAAAAGAAACAGTAAGGCCCACCAGGATGTACAATGTACAGCATTACACTGGGCCATTTACAGCCAATTACTTCAATGAACACCACTATAATACACTTCTATTTTGAAAGGAAGATTTCTCTGAAAACCCCACCACAGCTGGGAGAGAGTCAATAATTGTGTTTATGATAAATACGCAATTTGCCAGGCTTGATTTATTTTCTTTTAAATGGGATTAGTGTGACATTTTTATCCTATTTTAAGTAATCAACTAAGCTGGAAATGAAAAAGAAATCACATCCTGTTTAATGTAAAACTGTTCAATATGTCCTGCAGCTCCTGCTCAATGGGAGCAATACATATCGTTTCCTTCCTCAGCAACTCGGCAGTAGATTGTCCTTCCTTAGAATGCAAATAACTAAATTTGATTCTACTGCTTTAACCTTCAGTGATCAAATGTTTGAAGGCAGAATGCGAAAACCCATCTTTAACACATCTACATCAACAGAGGTAGCAAACTATCATTAAACAGAGCTGTGTTACAGTCATGGTTGCACAAATGTTACTGAAAAAGGCACACTGACTTACTGCAGCTATTATTATTATCATCATTATTAAAATTTGACAATCATATTGATTAAAATAGTATTAAGCTATTACTATGAGATGCAAATGCAGAACACATCAGCTAACTCCTCTTCCAGTTAAGGTAAAGAGAAATCACACCCTGTTTAATGTCAAACCGTTCAATATGTTGTGGCCTGCAGCTCCTGCTCAATGGGAGCAATACATATCGTTACCTTCCTCAGCACAGAAATAGTGTAAAACGTTTTTTTTTATATTAGCAGTTTTGATATTATAGTTTCTATTCATAAGAAACTTGCTTAAGTTCTAAAAAAGTAGCTTTTATGACATTTGAGACAAACAAATAAGGATACCCTGCACTACGTCACACTTTTATGTCCTGACTCTTAATAGTCATCGTCAATCCATTTGTGTACTTTATTTTATTTGTTATCATCTTCTTGAAGCATTTCTCACTACCTGAAGCCTTTTCCCACTAGCTTATCCCAAAATCACATGATACAAGGCTGAATATTCAACCACACACCTCCTCTAACATGAGCCATTAAAAAACTCTGGGCCCACCCTGATGAAGTTGTGGGGTCAAGGCAAGAGGTAAGTGAGACGCATTACCTGCAAACTCCGGCAGATGAAAAATATAAAATAAACTTGTTACATTTTTGTACTGGAAAACGGTGGTTAGATTAGGCCATGCTTTGCTCTGTTATATAGAACCAAACACAATGTTTGCTTGCTTTATAAGAAACTATCACTAAGCGTTTTTTCAGAACCCTATGCAGACTGCACAATCCGGAGAGAAGTGAGAAAACACAGGGAAAAAGACTAGGATAGGGGCTGGAAGAAGAAGAGGGGGCGTGTCCAAGGTGCGCTGGTGTTCAGGGGGGCGTGTCCAGGGCAAACTAGTCCAAGGGAGTCCGTAAGAATATCCAGGGAAAGCCACTGTCCAAAGCCAGGTGATCCATCCTGACACAGATGAACGAGGTTAAAAGCCGGAGTGGGATCCGGCGAAGGATCGGGGGAATAAAAGGGGGTAACGGGACCAGACGCTCCCAGTCCCTGAACCCAGAAGGTCAGGATGCCGTTTTGAAGCCTATGCCGTCAAGTCACTCCTGGACTTACAGGTAGGCGGGCTTCCGGGCGTCCATCTTTCAAAGCTGAGCCCAGATTCGCAGGAACGTCTGGCTTTTATAGCACAGGGGGCAGGAACCGGAGGCAGGTGCAGGAGATCAGGAATAAAATAAGAAAGGGCTGGAGCGTCCTTAAGAGGAGGGGTTTACGATCATGACAGAAACAGTACCAACAAGAGGATCCAGAATAATGCAGGGTTGAGAGGAATATCATTTGTAGACAGGATTAATGTCAGTTCATTATGATTGGAACATCAAAACCTAAGTTTGGGAAACTGGTTAACTGAAATTTTTAGAATCCTGAAATGTAATGATAAAGGTCACCAAAGAAATCCAGGCCTAATTAACACTCAGCACAGTGATCGGTAGCCGCTCACACAAAGATTCTGCAGTTGAAATATGAAACAATCGGCCCACACTGCTGTTGCTGATTCACTAAGTTCCTTTGAGAGCTCTTGAATAGTATCTAATATTAGCAGTGCAGGACATCTGCAGGGTTATTTGAAGCCATTTTCAGAATGTGTTCAATAATCAAAGTAAGGTTTCAATATACAGTATAAAGAATATTTAAATAAAAAAGCAAAGTGCACTTTTTCCACACTGAATAAGGCCCTTTCCCCTTTAAGTGGACAATCTTCTTCTGCTCAGCAGTTTAGTCTGCACATCATCATGCATCCTGCTCTTAATCTACAACTACAGTCCAGGGCATTTGATAAGCAGTGCAATTGCATCTTCTTTAAAAAGCCATTTACCTGGGTTACGGACAAGAGACACAAGAAGGCATTAATGAAGCAATATCCTTTGTTTTGTCTGATTTTTGCAAAAGGGCACTACTAACAGATGAAGGTGAAATATATGGCAGGAAGCATTTTTTCCCTGAAATTCAGCATAAATGGTCCGGATGAATTTGTCACTATGGCAACAAACTACTTGGTAAGCATGCAGTTTAAATGACAAGGTGGCAAATTGATTACAGAAGAGCGCTTCCTTATGTCCTCCTGATCCTCATACCTACAATTTAAGTGGACTTCTCTAATACATTAGATGTAAGATATAACGCTGTACATTTCATTTTAAGGCTATGTCCCGCACATTGCCCAGCTGTAAATGAGCACTGACACAGAGCTGGGCTGAGTCAGGCTTCAGATTCATGACTATCTCCCCACGTCAAACCTCCAGCAACAGGCCTTTATCTCTGCCATCCTGCAGTTTACTCAGTACTGATCCATGCCAAGGCACATTAAAAGAACAAACAGGTTTTTAACCATTGCAGTATACTCTCCTTTTATCAGATGGCTTATCAATTGTGTGCAATAGCCCAAGGCCTAAATTGCTTGTAATTAAAACTTTTATTTGAATTAAGATACTTTAGTCATTACTGTTTTTTCTAAAGATTCAGTGTTTTAAATGAGTGACATTTGTCTCTAGCTACAGGTTAATCTGTTTAATAAATATACACTTATATTATATTTTATTCAGTTATCAACAAATATTCAATGAAATCTGAAAAATGAATAGAGGGATAATAACCTAATACCATTCTGTATTTCTGTTTTTCAGCAATACTTTATATAATAAAATACCTCCAGTAAAAAGCCAGTGGAGTGTTTTCAAGAAGACAAATGATTTCTGGCTCTTTGGTATCACTCAGTTGGTAAGATAAAAATAAGAGAGAACAAGAGGGCAGAAGTAAAAGATATACCAACAGGAGACTAAAAGGGAGGAGAAAAACATCTGAGACAGTGAAGAGAATAGGTGTTCCACATGGAGCACAATTTTCAAATACCAAAAGATTTCTGTCACGCCACCATTCAGCCTCTTCCGTAATAACAGACTTTAATCAAAATATTAAAACATTATTGCAAACTGCAAAGAGAGTTTTGATTAAGTATAAGACAGGGCTGTTACTGAGTTGTGTTACTATTTTTTTTGTTTAAAAAGGTCATGTATATTTGTTCTTTTCGGAGTTATTGCAGAAATATCAAACTAGATATCCTAAAGTCCTAACTGGCCTGCGAATACTTCAGAAAAAAAACTTCAGAAATGTTGGGCTGAAGTACAGAATTTCTCGTAATACACTCTTGGGTTCAATTAATTTTAAAATTGGAAGACGTTTCGCTGATCAAACATTGGACAGATCAATTCAAAGAAACTTGTACTGTGGAACTCCCACAGACCCTTGGGCATTAATCACACTAACGAAGGCTTCCTTGCTTGAATCCTCCCATTACAGACAGAAACCTCTGTTTATGCAGTTCTTCAGTTAATATGTTAAGTAACTGCGACAGTAGATAGAACAGATTTTAAACCAGGATTTGGTATTTTTTTATTTCAAACTTTGAGTGGTTTCTACTTTATAAAAGAAACTGGAGGAATGAATTCTTAAGACCTGGGACAATGACAGATGCCTAATTTTAAAAAGACAGCACCATTTCATCGTCCACCTTTTTTATTATATTTATTGAATGGGGTTTTATTTCTAAGACAGTGCTCTCAAAATTATATGAAGGGATTGAATTTGTGATTGACAGCGGACAGTTTTCTCAGATTTATCACAGACAGCGTTACAGTAGTTCTTCCTTCAGATATGCCACCATAAGTGGCCTTTTTTTCCTAAATGACAAAAAAAGAACACTGTATAATAACCATTTTTAAACCGACTCACCCTGCCATTTTGGAATATAGACTATAAGTTGAATGTAACACAAACAAGCTACTTCTCTTGTACTTCTCTGATTCATATGTAGAGTATAGTTAATTTTTTACAGAGTATCTCAATGCCAGGTCTGATTCTACAGAGGACATGAGTTTAGTAAACTGTCTCATTTATCCATTGATTACACCCAACCTTTGCTTCAGAATCCTCTTTTGTAAACAAATTCATCTTTAATTTTAGTAAACAACTCCGATCAAAACAGACATTAATCAGTGGGTCACACAGAGGAGGTTATCTAATTAAAAATATAACTAAAGAGAACAATAAGCTACGATGTACTAATTTAATATAGGAAACCAAATAAACAGAGCTCCGCTTTCCTCACATACTAACTGCTAGTTCCCTTGCAAAGTGATAGATCTATCTCATAAATAATGAAATCCTTTTCTCTAGAAGACGTGCATCCCATTTCCTTTTATTTCCAGTGCAGATCCAGAGCTTCCTAAGAAATATCTCGGGGGCGACGAGTTTTTTTGGAAAGGCTAATATTACATTTTGAAATATGAAAACAATTGAAGCAGTTTCAGCACATAAAATTGCTTAATCGAATTTCACAACGCTGCAGCTGCTACCCCTATAATTTGCATTTGTTTTAGTTCTGAGGAACTGATATGCCTGTAATACATTACCAGCTATATATCTAGATGACACAAATGTCAGTTTTATTTTTTGTTGCCCTTCCCTTTTCCTTCATTTATTTCTGGAGAAAATACATCCACTTGCATGGTATATTGTGAAAAACTAATGTTAGCACTTTAAGCTAAAATATGTTTCTTATCTACCATTAGTGATCTAACACTCGAAAAACAATATGCTAAATGAATGTTTGATACAATGCAATGAAAGCATTTCTCCCTAGGCTAGTAATAGTCATTACACTTGTATGTACTGTAGCACTATGGCCCTGACAGACGAACAAGATCAGAATATTGCATGAGACTCAAAGCAAAAGACACAGTGAGGTAACACATTCCTGTGCAGAGGGCTGAAGAGCCAATTTAATCATGAAGCGTGCCTTCTTCAACGAGAACGAGACTCAACATTTTGTTAAGTGACACTCTGAATTTACAACTTGCACCGCATGATAAGAAGGAAAAGGAAAATCAGATCATGATGAGGATCATTGTGTCCTTCAGATACGGTATTTTAACAAACAGCCCTTCCTTTCTTTAGCCTCCAGGAAAGCCTGTGCCTAAGGTGTGTTGCTCGATAAAGCCTGCTTCTCCCTTGTAAAGACTTACTTTTCACTGTTGCTGTCCTAGTGCAGTTGTAAAGGATGGCCAGTTCTCCGAAAACTTTTCCTGGTCCCATTGTACACAGCTTCATGCCTTCTTTGGTCACCTCAACCTTTCCATCTAAAAAATAAATAAATAAAAGGGTTATTTATATTCAATACACAGCTTGTCACGAAATTCCAAATTTAATTTCTTACACAGATGTCTTGCATCTACTGTAGCTCATGGAAAGCCACCAGGATTTGGTTAGTATTTTGTGGCTGGCAGACTCTTGTGTTCAGGTATTGCAGGGTTATTATGATCTTCGCATATATTTTATTATTATTTTTTGTTCAGATGTTTGTGAAGGGATCATAGAATACTACTGAGAGCTTACAAAACATACTTGAACAGTGATTTCAGTCGAAATACTGATATCCAAGGGGCTCAAGATCAAATTGAGCTTAATACAGTAACCACATGCAAAGTTCATACAACAATGACAAACAAAACAGGTCTAGTTGATGAAGAATATATGTCCAGCTTAGCCTTCACATTGTATCGGAAGAAAATTCAATCCCTTGTAGCACAGGGTACCTACAGTATGTCAGCTTGCTGCTGTGTGGGTTTTGAATGGCAGCTCATTACTGTAACATACATGAGATTGTACAGCTCATAATGTGTGGGACTGATTAAAGTGAAATATTGAAATTACTAGCAGATATATACTGTATATATGACAAGGCAGCTTACACACAGCTCCATCCAAAACCTAAAGGCAGAAATAACCAAATTAAGAAAGGTGTTTTTCTCAAAATGAGTGATTTTACCTGAAGCTACTGTAGATGAAAACACTTGCTTTGGCCTGCAAGTTCAAAGTGGAAGTGTGTCCAGTACTTGAGCATGAACACCTCATCCAACAGATTTAGAAACAGAGAGTTTTCTTTAGCATCGGAATGGCGAGCTGTCATCTCATCCTGTGCCATATTGTACACTCTTTTGTTCCCCAGCCCAGCTCAAAGGTCACAGTGTCAAAGCACGAAGAACCAACCCCAGAAATTCCTTTCTTTACCAGCTGACTGAACCACCGTAAAGACTATAACATTCCTCATATGTCCCAAATAGGAGTCTAATTCACTTGTAATAATGAGGGGGCTATTTAACAGTCAATGGCTTTCACTTCTCTCAGGAATAACACTTATTGTAAGGCAGAAGCTCTTTTGTATCCTTACTTAGAAAGTGCATACAATGGTATATACTGGCTGATATAAAGAAAGCAGGAATTATAGAACTATTACTGTTACATTAGAATAATCTACTATTAGAAATTTACATCATTCATAAATTAAAGTTTATTTTATTTATTATAATCTTTTTGTGAAAATGTAGTGCCACACATGAGGTGTATAATCTCTATTGAAAAACTTTTTAGATTCAACCACAATATCCTCATGTGGAGTAAACAGAATCATAGCTATGTTTCTGACACAGAAATGGAATCAATGGATTACTGAAAAAGCAAAACAGCCAAGTGATACAGAACATACCCATCTTGGCTATATTAATTAGCCCCCCACTACCTCCATCTCCATAAACCCATCATGAAAACAATGTAAATTAGACAGCAAGCTCATTAAAATATAGTACAGTATGTGGTAATCCCTTTTCATTTTAATGTCACGATACTTTTTCAGTTAACAAATGTATGCAGGTCTATTCCAGCTTGGATTGTTTTACTATACTCTACAGGGTGAGAGTATACTGCTTCTTTTTTCCTGTTTTTAATTATTACTGAAGTATTGACATCATGGCATATAAACCATTAAAAAGAAATCTGAAACATCTAATTTGATTCCAGAGTAACCACTGGAATTTTGCTTGTTGGGGTCAATGTTTTTATTTTTAGAAGCTGTTTTCTGAGTTAACATGAAAACCCCAGCTACCTGATTTTGTATTCATTTTTAGATCGCAGGTGTCCCAGAGATAGATACACTCCAGGGAAATACTGTGAATCAGGAATGAATGTCAGAAAGGCTAAAGTGGCTACCGTAATAGCTGAGCTGTCTATATGGCAGGGTAGGAGTCAGTTACTGGATTGTTCACACACTGTATGTGGTATTATGCTAGAGGGGAAGTAAAATTATTTTGTCATATGGAAAATTCCCACTAGGAAGATCTTCCTAAGATTACGATATTGCTCATTTAGGCTATGCACAGAAATTATAATTATGTCCTGAAACAAACAACATCAGGATCAGTTGCTCTGCATTACAACAAAACATTAGGTTACTCCTATGACCCTGGTTCCCGTAAAACGAAGACTAACCAGAAACCAATGGGATAATGCAGGATTAAGCATTTATACTAATCCCACAGACAGGTTATCTGTAACAGGGCAGCTGTCTTTGAGGGGCTTTTGGTTCATCTGGAGAACCACAGTGAAATTTAGTGACTATGTTAAGAGACTGGTACAAATGTGCACAAACAGTAGGTCAGAGGCATGAATTTGCACATAGGAGCAGCTCAGCTCTTTACTAGTGTTGTCGTTCATTTGCACATTAATATGCAGTTAAATCATCCGTGTAACAAAACAGTTCATGTCAGGGACTGGCAATAATTTAGTTAATATTCCCATTAAAACTGAATCCTTACACTCCGGTGGAAAGTCCCAAATTTCAGTTTACCAGCAAATACAGAAACACTCCTTTATTTCTATTTGTTATTAAAAGTCTGCACCCCATGACCTGAAGTCATTTGATTGATCAGGACTGAGATTTTCTTTCCCCACCTGCAGTGCAAACAAGTTCAAATTGCTTCTTTACCACCCCAACATAATAATAATAAACTTTATTCTATATGGCGTCTTTAAAGGCGGCTTCTCAAAGCGCTTTACAGAATGACAACAACAACAATGAAGAAAATACAATGAGAATACACAATGAAGGAGATAGTAGACAGGGGTATTGAATACCCACCCAGAGAAGGTGACTCTGATATCCTTGGGGAGAGAGTTTGAGAGCATAACAGGAGAAGGCCCAGTCACCCATAGAGGGTAGATGGGTGTGGGGGACAGATAGGAATGTTTAATAATTTTTACATTGCTGTTGGCTTCTATTGGTAAAAAAAAATTAAAATATTACAGGGCTATTTTTCAGGTCATATCAAAATAAAAATGACTTCACAAACAATCTTTTGAGGAAGACAAAATAATTATTTTGCATTAGGTGTCATATTGCAGAAGCAATGTGCAAACCTAATATTAATGGTGTTCAATATAGAAAAAAAATATCCAAGGCTGCAATCAGAAACAGCTAACATACTGTATGGTGCTTTAAAATTAAATTGAGAAGAAACAATAACAATAAATATTACAATTTAAAAATTAGTGTAACTTTCATGTCACAGCCAAGTGTTACTGATTGTTAAAAATATACTGTATATCCCAACACCATAAATCTCAGTAATGTTATGTCTACTAAGAACATGTCAAAGAAACGTGTGCTAGATTCTCATAGCTTGCTTTCTTCTGGTAATAACCTTTACCATCAATCCCTGTCTTATTCTTAAGCAACCAAGTCACAGATTAACAGACAGGCCAAGATTCTACACAACAGCAATTGCAGATTCACTCTCCCTTGCATTAGAATTTAATTGTATTTCAGTTTGTTTAAAACGATCTGGTGTCAATCATAACACCTAAGAGGAAAACAAGATCATACCAATATGAATTTACAGTATATGAGCTACATTCAAAAATTCACTTTCAGGGATATGTTTACCTGTATCATAGCATTCAATTATCCCTTTATAAATAGAACTTTATCAATCAATTTCATTTATTAAAATAGATTTTTATTGATGAAGTTTCTTTCAGAAGCATCTCAAGGCACTGTACAAAAGCAAGCAAAAGGTTAGACTCTATAACCCAGGCATTAAAGGTTCAAGCCTGAGTCATATCACCAGCATAAAAACTTATTCAGGATTGAATAAGTGGCTCCTTGAGTGAGAATATCCAGCATCTACGCCACACACTTCCCAACACTACAAGAGCTTGATGAATTATAACTCAACTCAAGATAAGATCATTGAAAACGCAGTGTTACGATTTATTGCTGTGCAATTCACGCATCTCCCAAGCAAAGTTTAATTCTCTTATCAGACACCACCAGAGGAAAATGGCTTGCAGGTACTGAAGAAGGAAATTAATCCTTCTTATTGGTGCAACCGTTCAATTGTCACAGTGATTGAAATGATACTTCTAGGAAAAGGATAAGATGTTATAATAAAGTCTCATTATGATATTAATATTTAAACAAAGGGGTTTTTAAGCAGTTTAGAAAGGCTGTTTCTGTTTTCAGTATCTTGTCTTACTGATTGTGCTTTAGTTCCCATCCACCCAGTGGCCATACCACAACACGTTCAATTCATTCAACACTTCGTGAAACGCATTATCTCTCCTAGGTATCCATAAGGGAACTGAAAATGTAAAACTGAAGAGATTTTATTTGATTTTCCAAGACCGTTTAAATTATCTAATATCCTTACAGTCTAAAAGGTAACAGATCAGTTAGTCCAATAACTTCTCTTATCTGGTGATCTACTCAATCACTAGCTAAGAACTAGAGCTGCAGTCCAATGAAATCCATTTGGTAAGAGTTTGAGGTTAATCTAAAAAGGTTAATGTATTGTGTTAAAACGCCACCTGCTTTTAATCAATCTAAGGATCATGCAGGTATTTAGTGTATTAATTATAGTTCATTAAATCATATTCAGCAACCCAATAGTAAAGTATACATTGCAAAAACATGATGTCCAGAGAATCAAACCCCATTTTGACATCATAGCAGAATTTAACTGCAAAGGAAAATTAATAGTGTAGCATCACTAAAAAAGTGACATTTGGCTTCCCAGAACAGAAAAATCCCATCGTAATGTACACAATAATGTCAGTCCAGAATGTGTTTTTGTGACCTGTTAACAAATAAAACAGAAGCTTCAAAGCTAATTTTGTTTGCATTGGAACATCCAGTACTTACCCTGCTCAGTCAAAGGAGGTACAAACACCTACAGGATATATCTACAGTATGCTGAGCACTGTACAGTATGTGTACAAAAGGAAAATGCAAATGCTCAACTGTCAAAATTAAAGCTAGACAAGTACCTGTGGGGTGTATTTACAGTTTTTTTTTGAGCTGTCAAACATATATTGTGTGTTACGCTTTTCTCATCACAGGTAATTCAAATCTGTACAAATTTAATTACCCTGTTTAGAAGTACATTGTAAAAACATGTTCTAGCAAGAAATGAAAGAGATGAATACACATTGTGACAGCTGCCATTATTGAATTTTTTTTCTGTGAATTTACCAGAAACAAAACTCTTCTGAAGATGAATTATCTTTTCCTGCCATTGCAGGTAAGTATTTACAGCCCTTGCACAGTGATTGACAATCACAGCAATACACAGCCTTGAGAAAAGAAGATAAAATGCCAAACACACCAGGGAATACTAACAAACGTGTCCTTATCTTGGATTTTGGCCTAGTGAATCCCTCTTCCTGATGTTCCATTAGAAATCCTGTATGCAGAAATCCTCACTTCCTTTTTTAGTGGATCAATCCTGTGTACTAAAACATTGTCTGTTACAGATTTACAGGTCATTCTATAGAGCAGTTTAAGAAATCCCAGCCGCAGAGGTGAAGATATCTCGAGGACATAACACATTGTTTAGGCTCTGTGCCAGTCTGTGCACAGTTGGACGTACAGCTTAAGTTATCATTGACACGTTTCAGCTACAGGCAAGATCACAGTCTCAGCAGTGTTCCCAGTAATCTCAGTTGCTCAAGGTTAGGCCTTGCTGTCTTGGAAGTGGCACCCAAACAAATAAGTGAGGTTTGCATCCCTAACAAATAGACAAATAGGGTGCAATTTTGATTACAAAGAATTTTGGAAGAATAGTGAGAAGACCTTTTCATTTAATTCAAATCCCTAAAAACAAGCATAACCAAGACATTTTTATGAAATTATGTTGGAACCTTTTTTTCCTGCAGCATAAGGATTAATTTAATTCTTCAAATAAGGATTTTAAAAACTGAAATCAATAAACTGTATATCCCACCATTTTTACATATATGCTGCAGATCTAAAATATTTAGGAAAGGAACTCTGTGTTGTGCAGCAACAAATAGAAAGTAAGCTGATTTACTGACTTATATTAGAGAGGATTTTGTTGAAAGACTAGCTTTATCACAGGCTTAAGCATTTATTACCTTCTTATCAGAGAGCATTATGAATCAATACCACTACTGCTATTCCTTAAACAGTGTACTAGATTTAAAGATACTATTTCCTTATTCACAAAATGCTTTTAATAAATGTACTAAGGCTATCATTCTGACAGTGAATAACAGACTGTACGATGGAGCATCCCTATTTTTATATCAAAGCCTTACATTACACTTGTATCAAGCAGGGCTTAGCTTTCATTGTCATCGGTGTCCTCATGTCAGCTGTCATTGCAAACAAGATTGGTCACTTGAATGCTTCACACATTCTCTGCTACATGTAATTTACTATCAGATGAGTAAAAAGATTTTCAATTTCTGTAGGTAAACCTACTTACAGTATAACATCACTTGACAAAATAAATACAAAAACATTCCAAGAACGTCATCTAGAAATTCTTGGCAAGACCTACTCAGACTGAATTCAATGCACATGCTTAACTCAGTTGACATTTACAAAGGATTACATAGGATTGTCCCCCATTGCAATTTATTTAGCAGATGCTAGTCATTTGAGTTAATCGAAGAGCATAACAGAAACTGATTAAAAAAGCTGGAAGGGAATTATTTTTTTCATGCTAGTGTAGACAGATTATGACCAATCTGAAAACTCTCAAGACACTTTGGGGAGTATGTTGAGAATTTTAAGAGCCATGAGGATGTTATCAAGCTAATGTGCATCTTCTTTAATGCCGACAAAAAGTCAGACCTTTTTTAAATGTCACTTCACACAAGCACTTGTTTTATACTGTAAACCCTGACAGTGCTGTACTACTTGTACTAAGTGGTACGTGCCCGGGCACTTTTCAGATCACTACTGGATCACAAGCACTGAAGAATAATTGCAAAAAATGTGAGAGCAAAACATGACTGAATTTTAGGCAGGATGAAAACTGTTAGTCTTGTGAAGCACTTTGGGAATCTCTATAAAAAGTTTTTATATAACTTTTTAAGTTAACCATTAGATCTTCCCATACTGCAGAAAGACTTTGGCCCATGCTGTGTTGAAGACATAATACATAATACAGAACGTAACAGACATAATACAGAACTCTTGTATCTGACACTGTCTTAACAACAATCATAAAGACGCTAAGCAGGAGGCCAAGGTTTAAGACCTGACGTGTAGCAACATTATGACATATGACGTCTTCTTATTTAACTGTATCTATTGTAAAATGGGATAAATAAAGTACCTGTCACTCAGCAAAGCAAAACGCATAAAACTGAATAACCTTTTATGGATTTTTTCCATCCAGCACAAAAACAGCATGGTACAAAACAAAGGAAATTCAAATTCTCAGCACATTTTTAGAATAAATCTTATTTGTGCCTCTTATGTTTCCTTTTTACACATCCACATCTTTCAGCACACTCGGAAAACAACTCTCTAAATATGCAAATGTATAAAACTGCATCATTTACATGAATTTTAAAAGCAGGGGCATCAGATGTCCAAGCAGACATACCAGTATTTTTCCAAAATGATGGAGGTGCACTTTTTATGTCAATCTAGTTATCCAACATGAACTAATACAACCTGTACGTATTAGTCAATGTATTGGTCAATCAATGTATGATTTGTACCCTGCAAATCTAGCAATTTTTTCTTCTTGTTGGAAATAGCAGCTTTTCACAATCCCTGTACCACTATACTGAAGGATGTGAGACATTTTTTCTCTATTTTCCATTGACCACAGCCAATAAAACAAAACTGTCCCAATTTATAGCCAGCTGATTGTTAAAGTATGCCTTTATTTTTCAATGCACTTATTTCTAGTGCTTGTTGTATTGCTTGAGACAGGACTATCAGATTGTTGTTGAAGACAAGGCTTTGAGTTTTTATTTTAGGAGAAGCGCTGTAGAATAGTGGTTAGCACTACCGCCTCTCCAAGTATTCCAGTTACCTCCCATCTCCAGTGCTCAATGTTCATTGGTGTCTTTAAAAATGTCCATATGCTGTATGTGTGTCCTGCAATGGACTGCAACCTGTCCAGGGTACAGTCCTGTTTTGCATCAGGTGCCTCTGGGTTAGTCTCCAGTGCTCATATCAGGAATAAGTGGCTTTCTCATAATGGATTGAAGTTTGAGATTTAATTGAAACTCAAGACATGCATATTTAACCGCATCATTAAAGCTATGCTAATAACAGATCCACAAGCAAAAAACTATCTAACAGTGATAGCCCCACACAAAGTTCAATATTATTTCATTGGGCTTGAGTGGGACGTTGCATTCATTGATGAGTATGGCCCATTTTGTACAGTTTCATGTAATTGTGCAATAAGGCCAATAATATTCATTACACACAGCATGCTCATTAGGATAGCTGAATTTAATAACTGCCTTCTACAAGTCTTTCCCCAATAAGGGGGAAAACAGCAGTATATTTGTTCATGCTGTATAAATATAGTCAGACTAACATAGTTAAAATAAATTCTTGAGGGCTTAATAACTAAATATGGGATAATGAAGGAAATGTCATTAGTTGCTAGCCCAAAGTTAGTATAAGCCAATTTTAATTCAATTTTTTTAAACTGTCCTTTTTAATTACATTTAGCTGTAGACAGAACTGCTAGAAAGTTTTTGCCAGGATTGGTATACAATGAGAAGCAAACATGGGATAAAATGCAAGTAATCCTGTCCTGTTTCATTAGTTTAGGCTTTGTTTTTGCTCTTGGGAAAACTGGTACATTGATTAAATGTAATCTGATCTGGCCCTTGGATTTATTCCTAAAGTTATTCAGGAAGGTCAACTCTAGGATTTGGTCGAACGAGTAGGAACATTAGATTTTCTCTTTTTATAAGTAGTATATGACATCAGGGAACAATGTATGATTTTAATTAAAATAGATTGCAAATGTCTCTGGTTCTGTCAGTGGAAAATAACATTAGCGCTGAATCAATTGTATGCACTGAGTCCTTAGACAATATTCAATAAGGCTTTTGCACTTTGGGTCACCCTCATGACTACCTTTCATGGAAATATGTTTTTATTTATAAATATAAGATTTTTTAATCATAAGAAGAGTTTTTTTCAATAAACATTTTATTTCAGAGAAACTAGCAAGGCCTGAGTCCTATCTTTGCCATTACAAAGTTGTGTGAAAATCATGTTTAATAACACACAATGAATAAACAGGTCTGTATTTGACTGAATTTCTTTAAATATTATGTTCCAGCAGC
Source organism: Atractosteus spatula (assembly GCF_055471065.1). Lineage (NCBI taxonomy): Eukaryota > Metazoa > Chordata > Actinopteri > Semionotiformes > Lepisosteidae > Atractosteus > Atractosteus spatula. The sequence goes on along the minus strand of NC_142710.1, from coordinate 19,632,981 downwards.
AGATTGACTGCATTTTATTTTTAAGAATCATTTCACAAAAAAATGAGAATTAAATATAAATCCTCACATAATCTTGATGATGATGATGATCTGTTTTCCTTCTTACCAGGATCTAACGTACATAGCTTTAAGAATACCTGAACACAAGGTGCAAAAGCAAGTTTAAACATCACTTAATATAAAATATTTTCAACAATAAGATGGTTTAAATGAAAAGGATAATAAGACGTTGCACTTTTTTTTACTTATCAGTAATTGCACAGCTACCCAATTATGAATGAGAATAACATGAGGTTTAATTTACACTAATAGCCTTGTCTCTCATGATGTCTAGTCTGGAATATTTGAGGGGCGCCATTACAAACAATAATTAAATAAATATAGTAAATAGCTTTGGTTTTAATTCAGTCCCATCTTAGCATAAACAAGCTCTCATTGTATCATAATATTATGTACATAAAAGGAAAGTAAAAAATTTGCTACATTAAAAATGCAAAAGGCAAATATTAGAATTAAAAAAATGCAAAATGTTTACATATGACATGAAATATTTAAACCCCATTATCCTGATTGACTTGTTGCATCATACAGAGAGAAACAACGGTGCTTAATTTGTATAGTGCAGCACAATGTTTACAATTAAAATTTGCAGAGAATCACACCAACTCTGCTGTTGTCATCTGTAAAATAAGCTAAAGAGTTATGGGCTAAAAACACATTTTAACTTGTCAAAAAAAATTTACTGTGATAGCTAAATGGAAGGAAAAACAGAAACTGTAAGTGTAACAGCCACACTAAAAGTTTTAACAATAAAGCCTTGTGGTTCTCTTGGTAGTACATCTTTAGTGTGCATTTGATCCGTCAATCAGACTTTTGTGCTAATTGTTTTACTATGTACATTTTTCATTTCCCTAAACTCCGTTCAGTGTATGTCATAGGTCAGTGGTCACTGCAGACCACACAGACAAGGGTTGTTTGTTGTTGTTTTATTTAAATAAAATAGCAGGAGTTCCAGAAATCAAGAGATTATCAACATCCTACACCGTCTGATCTGCAGTGAACAGCAGTCATGCCTTCATTCCTCTTTCGTGACTGTTAGAAACCTATACTGCTCACTCTGCAACTCTAAACTTAGTTACTGTCCACTGTGACAACCAAATGCTTTTAAATTATCCTTGTTAATGTAATTGACACTCCAGTTTCATGTTAACTCCCTGGGACAGTTTAATTGGCCAATTAAGAAAAGGACTGGAACACGCTGAAAAAAGTATTATTGGCTGGTGCTCGTGAAAAAACCCAGAGACCTTAAGCAGGAACAAATCTCATTCAGTAAGCTTCAAATGTGATCAATTTATTACAAGCAAGGATGTCTTACAGGGTAAAGATAATTGCAGCTTCATTCCAATTACCATAATTTTGTACCAAGTAGTTTTGTAAATTTTAACTTCAATCAGAAAAGCTTGAAATATGGTGGGCTTTGCTATTACAGACTTGTGATGCAATTGTCTGTAATTTAAGATAATGATTTATGATTTTTAATGTGATCGAATTCCTGAGGCTTTTGATTGTAGTCAGGCTGTCATGCACAGTAAGTAATGCAGCACTCGGGTCTAATGAAATTACTCAAATATTTTAAACAGATATTAGAATCAGAAAATGCTAACTGAAATACAGATCAAAGAATCTGAAAGAGAAAAGAAATCTAAGCTTTCAGTCTGAAAAGTGCCATATATGTCACACAGTATCACAATGAAAATATTACAAAAGTTATTCCTGGCAGCGTTGGCTGACTCACAGTCCTGATCAGCCTCTGGACAGACTGCTGTGGGATGTTATGTCACTTTTCCTGTGCAGCTGCACCCAGCTGGCAAAGGTTGGCTGTTTGGATTTATCTCCCATCACTGGGGAGCTGGTCCCACTGATGCTGTACTGGACTCAGTTCAGGAGAAAAACCAAGCTATGGTTAAGACCTTCACATTGCTTTCTTCAATTTATTCCAATTTTAATCCTTGCACTATGCTGTCCAACAGGCAAGTCAACATTTGCAGATGGCCTTGCAGGTAAAACTATAAGGTAAACTAACAGGTAAGGTGTCCCTCAATCTTCATCAAAGTTGTTTCTGTGTTACAGCAGATTCTTCCCCCCAACCTAACACTTCAGTGTTCTTGATTATATAAAACCATGACTTTTTAAATTGTTATTTAAATGAGCTTCTTAATTACTTTTTGCAATTGTAACTCATCTCAAACACCAGACACCAAACATTGAACACTTGGTGTTTTTATGAAATCACATGACTTACTCAGTATTTTGTTATCCAGAGAAACAATACTGTGGATAACAAACCCATCTGCTCACTATGTAAAATGTAAATAACATTATGTATGCATCTGATGAGCTATTGATTGAAAAACCTATACTGTTGCATTTTCATCAGTATTTCAGACAGTGATATCAAATGAAGGATTGGAGCTTTCAGCAAAACAAAGACCTCCTTTGATCATTCATCTGTATAACAGGATAAGGTCTGCAGGTTTCTTGTTGAATAACTGCTAGGTAGTATATTTACCTAAAAGCTAAATATCAAATTGTAAAAACATTTTTAAAGGTTAGGTATTTGGCCCTTTCAATTATGTTTTGAAGTTACAATTAATGATGTAAGCTTTATGATATTTTTTTCCAATTGCAGGATAATAATCACAGTATTATCTATAAAGTAGCTATGTATGCTATAACAAGTTTTTACCATTTTTCTGGCTGCTTGATAGTTTTTATTTGTAAGAATGTATCCAGGCTTATATTTATTTTAAATTCTTTGAATTCTCTTTAATTCTTACTTGCAGTCTCTTAGCATCTTAGATACCCATTTTAGACAGATTTCTGGAAGTGTTAAGTCTCCGTGTTAAAAAGCATTAACATTAGAAATCATAAAGAAATGATTTGCTTACAATAACACAGATAAACCCTCCAAGATCACTCACTTCTAAAATCTTGTTTATTTTTTCTGTTTCCAAACCAATATGAAAGTCCTTCTTGGTATCAAAGCCCTATGAAGGAAAGGTTAAAAATCTCAGAGCCCACTGGACCAAATAAATACAGTGTCTGTTCAGTGTATTGAGTGCCACAACATGTAACCAAGAGACAGCAAATTATCAGATTAGGAGAACACATTTTCGGTGGTCTGTCACCGTTCATGGCTTGTGGAATCCCCCTAGGCTTCTATGATATGAAGGTGGTCCCCTTTCAGAAAAGCCTGCTCCATTCAAAAAATCAGTCCATCACAGAGGTATCAGTTAACAAAATATCTTCCGTTTCTCTTCATCTCCTGTGGATCATCTCTTCAAGTATTCTACAATCCCCCTAGAGGAACCGGAATATCAGAATTCCTGACAAACTGTATTCCTCTTCCTTAAAAACTATTCTTGACCTACCCGGGGAACACCCTGAAAGACAGAACTGGACTCATCTCCTCTACAAATGGGCAGACTTCTCCTTCAATGTAGGTTTATATCTCTTGTCACCTCAGAGATCTACTGGCGTGTCTTACATTCCTTAACTTTTGGCTCCCAGTTTCCAACTAAAATCAGCACTCATCTACAACTCTGCAGAGACTGTGTAAAATTCTAAATTCAGTCTGTATCTACCATTCTTTAGCTAAGTCCACTCCATTACAAAATACTTGCAAATTGTATCCATTACCTTCGCTAAACCTTTCAAATTTATCTGGAATTAAGACTACCGATGTTAAAGCACAGGGTGTGCTATCAAAGATAAGATAAGATCAGATCACTTTATTAGCCATATACAATTTCTTGCATTAGGAATTTGTCTTTTCGCATACCCCAGCTTGCTCTCCATGAGACAAAGACACACAGACAGGGAGAGAAGCTTGGGGTTAAGGGCCTTGCTCAGGGGCACAAGAGAGTAGGATTCCTCTGCCGGCCACAGGCACAGATCCTTAGCCACAGTGACACTGCTCCGCCATCTACACTCTCTATAGCTGATTTTACTCCCAACTCTCTCCCTGAACTGCAAGAGCTTTGACACAGTGCACAGCCCTCTACACCTGACTGCTGTTATATTCTAATTTGCTCATCCTATAGAATGTTCCATTATCCAAGAGGACAATCACATGAACTCCTTTTTCACCACTGGAATTTCATCATCAAATAAAGGATCAGCCAATTAGGACAGGCATGTCCAATTTAACTCAAGCAAGAGGAGGCTTCAGCTGGCACCATCCCGCAGAGTATATCAGCCTCTAGGAGGTACTTAAATTAAGAGACACTTCTTTACACAAATTGTTGTGGGAGTGTAAAAGTAAGTTACTCAGTCAGGTTGTCAAAGCTGATTGTTTATTTTCCCAAGAAATTGCTGGATGAGATCCTTGGATCATTTGCCTAATAGTGTCTAATGGGTCTAATGAGCTTGTCTGATTTATAACCCTTTTTATGACTTCCTATTATATCAACACACAGGTTCTTAAAACTTAGCCTCTAGGATGAGCTAATACAGCTAGATAAACCTCACGCAACTTGCTCCCCGTCTCCCACTTGCTCTTGCCAAAGCTTGACTCTTATTGATTAGAGGACTGGCTGTGAAGGAAATGTAAGAAATGTGAAACAGTTCTCTAATTGATAATGAGCTCTCTGTCCATGTGGATATATCGGCAGAGAGAAAAATCAATATTTCATACTTTGTCTAGAAATAACAGTGACATCTTCCTCACTTTCTGTAAATGGGGTGATGTGTTGTGAAATATTTTTTCCAGGGAATCTCGGCTAAAGCAGAGTTCCATGAATCTGCAGAACAAACCAGCACAGAGACATCTGTGCAGGCAAGATGCCAAGATGTAGGAGCCAAATCTAATAGTATACTATTGCACTTAATGTTAAATTGCACATTAAACCTAATTATTTTTCTATTAGTACTTCACTAGAAAGTTAGAAGCATTTTGTAATTTTATGCTAATCGTGTCCCTTCTAATGCTTACATAATGAGTTTCCAAGCATTTAAGAATTAATCACTCTGAAGGAGGGACCACAACAGTAATTTTAAAGTGCATTACCTTTTTTTCCAAAAGTTGCATTTTACTGCTTTACAGATAAGACATGGAGGACCTCAATCAGCCTTGAACTTCTTTATTATTGCTGTTTTTATCTATCTATCACCTTGGAAACAGGAGGGACACAGGAGGTACAATTCAATTTATGTTTCAGTTGGATAAATAAAATGTGGCAATGATGATTTATGAAGCTTAATGCTGCGGTGCCGATCAGATTCAGGAATTGCTCTCTTATCACCTGCTAAGGAATGTCACAGGTTTAAACTCAGTACAAGAAACTGATTCAGCACAGACTTTTATTTAACAAGGGGTTAACTATAGTAATGCTGCACTATCAAGGGAATCTCATTGCTTTTTATGAAATAAGTTTGAGATCAGTGCCATGAGCAATAAAGATAAAATCCTTAAACTGAAGGCACTGTACACTTCACACTGTATTACCCTGTGAACATACTGTTCTTTTTCATTTAGCACCAGACTGGAGTGTATTATAATGTTCAGAGTTCTGCTAAAACTAAGCCTTTTTTTACTTAGGAATACACTTACAAATCAAACTTATCTTTTAACACTCTACTTCATGACCTCTTACAGTGAGAAAACTGGGGATCTTTTTCAGTATGTTCGTTCCTATAAAATACGAGGCCTCAGTTTTGCCTGATATACACTGCTTTATCAAATGCAAACTGCTGAGCTAAAGTAAAGATGAAGAAGGATTTCATGGGTTATCTAAACTGAATAAAAGTAGAAGGGAAATTCCGTTGTTGCCTTTCTGCATTTCTTGAAGGTCATTCCACATCTGTATTATGCTGAGTCCCATTTCTATGTGACAAACGTTTCAAAAAGGAAACGGAAAAACATCATAATTAACAGGAATCATTACAAATATAGAGCTATTACATAATAAACTTGCCCGCCCAGGACACGGCTGTGTTCTCAATGCTAGAGAGAAGAGCTGGCACTTCAGCAATCACACTATTCTATGGTGTTCAGGTGTGTGGACCCCATGCCTGACAGACTCATAAATTCACATCATCAAGGCGCACAGCAGTGACATTCTCTAGTATGATAATCACAGAGAGATTTGGAGAGAAACAGGATTGTGTTTATGTAATAAAGATTTAAACTGCAGTTACTGGAATCCTAGAAGCACTACAGAAAGACACACTAAAGATTAAAAATGACACTTGAGTTGCAGCATGGAAATACCACCTGTTAATCAACTAGATAATGCTGAAACATTCATGCTTTTTAACACAAGTCATAATCTAACCTGAAGAAATTTAAGTACTTCTTGATGGTGATCACCGCTTTCCTGAAAACACTTGGACATAGCCACTCTAACTTTTATTCTAACTGAACTAATCTTGGTTAATTCCTGCAAATTTAAAATTCCATACCGTAGTACAGTCAATTTCTGTAATATTAGACACTATTGTAATATTAGTCAATATTAGTGTTTTTGTACAGTATCTTAAGTGTTAGGACTTTAAAGGTCTGTCGTGTAGAGTAAAACCAAATGTACTGTGTTGTGTTCCTTGCTAGTTTATCTAACTATACACATGCTTTCCTGTCTCCAGGACTGTGTCGTCTGACTCTTCCATCATTCAGGCAGCAATGAAGTGCTGTGTAACTAGAAGGCTGTGGGATTAAATCTCAGGACAGACACTGTTGTTGTACCTCCAATTAAGGTACTGCACCTGAACTGGTCATCTGAAATCCGCAGTTGTATTAATGGCTGCAAAAGTGAGTCACTTTAGATAAAAACACCAGCCACTGAAATTAGTAATTTCCCATTTTCTGAGTAAAATGAGCTGTTTCTTGATGTTTGTGTGCGGTAGAACCCCAGCTTGTCTCTATGGATATGTTCTGCCATACTAATTAGACTACCAGATTATTTTAAAAAAACATCTCTGGATACACATACACAGTTCATTTGAAACAAGCAAATACATCTTTCTGAATCCAATCACCCTGTAAAGTTAGGACCATCTGCCAACAAGGATGCTGATGAACTATTTAAGATTTTCATTCTTTGGGTTGCTTAGCAACCAAATTCTTGTTAAGGCAGTTTGAAGCACCTTGTTCATGACTGCTTAGCTGGTCTTTGCCATTTTGGAGTGGGTGGAAATATCCAAAACCTCTCTGCTGTTTTTGAAATGTATGTCAAAAACTATCAACTTCATATATTTATCTTTGTTGGATGACTATTGAAGCCTTTTTTTCATTTTTCACCAAGAAAGGCATTTCTCTTTGTTACAATTTACATCAAGCTAATAGGTTTTGGTCAGTCTGGCTTATATTTAACAAAAATACAATTGCATAACATAAATAATATGATCAAGATCCAAAAAAAATGATTACTAATAATGAAAACCTAATGAGTAATATTTCTCTTAATCCTGAGAATTTTAGAAGACTGAGTTTCAATACTCTGTCTTACTATTTTCCTGCACCCATTTTTTACATTCTAAACTAATAAAAAAATATTAATCTGTGTTATAATGAAAAGTAAAATCATCATGATCTTAATACACTTGATTCTAAAAGTAGTAAATAGTTTATATGACAATAAAAATGATTCTCTCAATTCGAACTACTACATGTAATATTAAAATACAATAGCCAGTATGTGTTTTTAACAGATGTCTTACATTAAAATAAAACAGGTATTGAAAAGTAAAGAGGTATTTCTGCCATCAGGCTTCCAATAGCATAAAACTGTCAACCGAGTATTCATCTGTGACCCTGTTTCAGAGCAGTCATTTCTCTGAATTGAAAGATAACTGAATATCTATTTTAGATTAACTAAAGGAGAATTTTCCAAAACCCACACTAAAATGGATGAAGAGGAACTTAAGCAAGTTATCTGATGCTTTGAAAGAAAAAAAAAGAAAGAGAGTGCTACCTAATTTTGAACCCATTTATTTTGTTTATGAGTTTGTCTAGCAACATAGCTGAATTCCAGAGCAGAGATCACTAGAGAGTCACTCTGCTGTTCAGAAGGAAAGTGTCAACCGATAGACATAGTATACCCAATTTTCACAAAGATCTAGTCCTAATCAATGCCAACAATGAAATGTGGCATTTATTAATCGTTGAAAGGAATACTGAAGGTATTACTTCAATGAAGGGGCTTCTTTCAACCCACTACAGCACCAGCTTCCAACAATAGGTGTCGAAAAGTTGCTCTTTCAGGCAGTTTCTAAAGGGTTAATTGCCAACAGTAACAAAACTATTTTTGTTCCTGTAAAAACAGTTTAGCTAAAATCCTGTAGAGCCTGGAATGGAAAATTTGCCTTAATTTATTTACCCATTTACTTACATAAAAAGAAGTAGATTACAGAGTTTCAGTCATCAAACAAACCTCTGCAGATCTGACACAGCTTGTACAGGTGATCACCAGCAGGGTCCTGTCTAGCACAGAAATCAGCCAAAAACAACACAAATGGGGAAATAGGATTCTTGTCCACATAGCAGTTGGGAAACTCAATTCTAATGATGTTATATAAAATAATATGTTATATATTCTCTGGCACAGAGATGTCAAAAGGACCATTTCCTGTTTACTAATTTCTTAAGGTTTTATGCACATATGTTATATAACTAAACTCAGGTAGTCATAAATAGAAATCAAGTGGTTAGGTAAAAGGGTACATATGGAATTCATTAAACTTATCTTTGTTTTAGTAAAAGCTAAATATTTTTACCATGTTTCATAAGAAAGCACAATATTTAGATTCCGTTTTACACTTTAAAAGTCACATAATGCACATACAAAAATACAACATGCATGTGTCATTATTATATAGTACATGGAGGATTTCGTGACTAGGGTTTCATGATATGTGATTAATAATAATAATAATTGCTTACACTTAGATAGCGCTATTCTGGACATCCACTCAAAGCGCTTTACAGGTAATGGGGACTCTCCTCCCCTACCACCAATGTGCAGCATTCACCTGGATGATGCGACGGCAACCATATTGCGCCAGAACGCTCACCACACATCAGCTCTCAGTGGGGAATGAAGCCAATTCATAGATGGGGGTTATTAGGAGGCCACGATTGGTAAGGGCCAATGGGAAATTTGGCCAGGACACCAGGGTTACACCCCTACTCTTTTCAAGAAACACAAATTTTTAATGACCACAGAGAGTCAGGACCTCGGTTTTACATCTCATCCAAAGGACAGAGCCTTTTTACAATACAATGTCCCCGTCACTATACTGGGGCATTAGGATCCACACAGACTGCAAGCTGAGCACCCCCTACTGGCCCCACTAACACTTCTTCCAGCAGAAACCTTAGTTTTTCCCAGGAGGTCTCCCATCCAGATACTGACCAGGCTCACACCTGCTTAGCTTCAGTGGGGTGCCATTTGTGAGTTGCAGGGTGATATGGCTGACATTAGTTTTATGTTTGACCCAGCCTCTTTCCTTCTGTAGATATGTTTTATCATCAGGTAAAGCCTGCAGCACATTTTGTCAGTCATTCTGTTCTACCTTTAAGCTCTAATCAGTGCAAAAGTAAGAAAACATATTTTCTCCGGATTGTTTTTACTCTGATCACAGATGCACATATTGTAATATTTTCTTTTTGTTACATTTACTTTAATGATATTAAAGGGTTTTTATCATTTACTAACTGCTCAACTGATTCAATCCACATTGTTTTAACTTATTTAAGACCTATTTTGTGTCCATTATATTCTGGCTTAAATACAGGTATGGCAGGTATTTTGGAGCTCAGGTTGCTACGCTCTGGGTTTTCCAGTTATGTAGATAATAAAATACATTTATTATTGAATCAGGAAAACTTTAAAAGATAAAATTGTACATCTTAAGCATTTTAAATGTCCTAATGTTGCCAACTTTATTTTTCTGCTCAACAAAATGAAAATCATGCTTTTTTCAGTAGTCCCATTTAGTAGTTTGTGCCCGTCGATTTCACAGGCTAAAAACTTAAATGCCCTTAAATCCATCTGACAGGGTTATAACAAGGAGAGCTTAACGCTGATGACATTAATGGGTCTCTGAAATTTTAGAAAACAAGATGTTGAAAACTTTTAATTTTATTCCAAAAGAAAGATTTTTACATCTTGTGTGACACTGATGAAAATCAGTAAATAATCAAGATTGAATTGAACTTTAATTATAACAAATAATAAAATGTAGCTTCAGAAGTCCTCTTGTCTCTTAATCAGTAATAGTAAACTGGAAGCTTTTTCCTTAACGGCATTTGAAGAACTGGTTCCAAAAACACTGCAAATCTGTGCACAGTGAGAACAGGAAATGAAAGATTATAGAGAAATGTCACAGTTCATATCCTGGATGCTTCACTGCAATGGTGATTCAGTTTTTCCAATGACCTCTAGTCTGTTGTTGGTTCCATGTAAGTTTTAGTATTAAGACATATTACTTGAGTCAAATGAGTAATGGCTCCGTACAATGTCGTATTTCCACTGGATAAGTCCATACTCAAGCAGGCCCTTTTTCCAACCAATGTTATTTAAAAGAAACTAAAAAGGAAAGCAATTTAGCCATATGTGTCCTTTTTTACCCCAAACAGTGGGTAAAATCGAACACGTAAACAAGACAGTAACTTTTATAAATGCCTGTTGTGTTGTGTCAGATGACACCCTTGTTTCACATAATTTTTTATGCTACTACAGTGGCAGGCTGGTGTAATAAGCTGCGAACTGTAAATCTGTTAACCCTTCTCTTTTAAAATGTTCTTTACTTTGAGCTGCCCAAATCTTGGTGGGGTGCCATATTACCTGCTTTTAAGGACATATTGCTACCAATCAGATCCACAACCTTTTGAATGAAACAACAAAAACATACACATCCTGGAGGTATAATAATGAAACTGCCCTAGTCAGCGTTTTACAAGCCAGGGTGGAAAAGAAACAATAGGGACACAGGACTATTGAGACCTGAGCCAAATCTCTCCTACAAATGCTGCTGAGGCTGTTGCAGCAGAAGCTCATTCAAGCTCAGGGATCCAGGTGAAAATGGGTGTGGATTTCCTGTGTTCTACTTTATTATCAAGTGTTTATGAGATACAAACCATCATTCCCCAGGGCTGTTTTTTTCAACCACAGAAAAAAACAATGTACAGTACTGCTTTTCCAATAACACCACATGTAAACCCTCACTATGATAATGACAAAGAGCTTCCTGTAAGTGTTCATGAAACTCCTGACATTGAAAGATATGATGGAATCACAAGGATGGAAGGAGCACATTTAGTGCCCATTTTACATTGTATAAGTGTAACAAAGGCCTAAATAAAATAAAAATAAAAAAATGTACATTTCTGTCTCAAATAGGCTAAAGGAAATGTTTATAATTGTTTGCACTCGCAAAGTGCTTTTCACCCCAAAGGATCACATACAGGATGGGGTGAGGAGATAGTAGATAGTAGAGATAGCCAGGGGTCTGGAATACAGTAGGAAAGCAACAGAGCACACAGAACCAGTTAAATAAAAGCACTCCTTAAAAGAATGTTTTTACTCGAGATCTGAAAGAGCTCAGGGAAGGTGACTCCCTAATATCCTTAAGGACAGACTTCCAGAGCTTTGGAGCATAACAGGAGAAGGCCCAGACACTCACAGACTGCAGACAGGCTTGGGGGACAGATAGGAGACTGGAATTAGATGAGCAATGGTTGCAAGGAGGGGGGTAGAACAATAGTAACACAGACTGGTATTGAGGTGGCAAGCCATGCAGAGCCTTGTAGGTGAGCTTCAGGATTTTGAAATCGACACAAAAGCTGACAGGAAGCCAGTGCAAGGATTCCAGGATAGGAGTATTGTGATAACCGGCACTAGATCTTGTCAGGATTCTGGCTGCCCAATTCTGGACATACTGAAGTTTGCTCAGTGTGGATTTAGATACCCCAGAAAGTATGGCATTACAGCAGTCAATATGAGAAAACACAAGACACGAAAGTGTTGACCAGCTTTTCAGCAACATTATTGACAACACAGGACACAGTCTTGCGATATTTCTAAGGTGGAAGAATAATGTTTTGACAATATGTTACACAAGAATCTGGTGCAGGGAGGAGTATTACTTACTGCTCCAACTACTCCGTGTTCATCAGCACCCTAGTTTTCAGTTTTCCTCAGAGGTGTCTCATCAGGCTAAGTCTTGCTTACCTTCCAACATCTGACAAGATAATTATAAACAAGGTCCGAACACTGCTGTTAAACAAAGCCTACATAACACATAGCAAAGGAGTATGGCAACAAAAGACATAGGTATCAATAGAAATATGCCGAAAAATATTTTATGCAATGAACGGAACAGGATTTTCAGGAGGACACTACTGATGCGTCAGTCTGTTCAAGCGTCATACTGAGGCCTTGAAGGATAGTTAATGCTTTCAGAGCAGTGAGGCGACACCACCCGTTGCCTCACAGTTTGACAGTAGCTAAGAAATAACAGAAATTAGGGAGTGAACCTAAGATTGATGGATTATTAGAACATAAACGGTTTCCAGTGAAAGAGTGCACACCTTTGTTTGATGGCTGCTTGCGCAAGTGAAGCTCGAGAAACAAATCTGTAAAGAATTCTAAAAATGTATATTTTGTTTGAAAAATATTCAAATATTTTTTGGAGAACGAACAGTGCCTCCTAAATGCTTGCCTATCCATAAGCACTTTGCGACAGGCTCATAGTTTACACTTCATGTTGGCAGACTGCAGCAATAAAAAGATTAAAGGATTTAACCGTAATGGAAAAGTCGATAGCAATACAAGGTGATGCAAAATTCTTTTCAATTCACCTTATTTCCCTTTATATTCATCTATATTTTAAAACAAAATAGGTCTTGCTAACAAAGTTTTCAAATACTAATACAGCTTTTTGTAATCATTCCTACCACATTCAAAAGTAACTCCTGATATCAATCAAACAAGAAAGGCAACTCCAATGCCACCTATGAAGCATGTTATAAAGCTCTAGAAACCACCTAATTGCAGATGGACTTTGGCATTAGTGCTAAATTAACAATGCATGTGAGAGACACAGGATGGACATTATAAGGCAGTAAACCATCACATTACACATATCACATGGTGACTACCTGGTGATTACCGGGGTAACACACTGAGTCCATCTGCAGTAAATCAACCTCTGAAGCACTAACAAATGAACTACCACTGATTCTGAAGTGCGTCTCTCCTCCCTTTTTTTTTAATAAAGCAGCTTTTTGAATCATCCAATTTTACCAGTGTTGAATGTTAAGCTATTTCAGCATTTGGTTCCAACAGCATGTTCCTTTATAATCAGCATTGTATTGAAAAAGTGTTGTTCATTAAAGTACATTACCCCCATCATTCCTATACTGGCCAACAGAATGCTATATTTAACCAGATGAAACATGGTACCTACACAAGCCAGCGAAACCATTTTAATTTGTTCTCACTTTGATGTTGGCTAAAAAGACGTATCAAATATTCTCATGCAGTTCCCCTGTATGACAGCAGAACACTAGCAGCATAGAACTTTCGTTAAAGTAAGCAAACTGCTCTGAATCTTTGTATGATATAAATTAAGATAAAAGTTACAAAGATGACAGAAACAGAAGCATGTGAGAATCTATAGATGTCGGCTGGAACCTGATCAGGAAAGCTGTAGAATCTATCATTTTTTACCAGCCATACAATTTTATTTTATTTCCAAAAATAAAGCAGTAGAATTGCAAAGGGCAAATTACATCATGGAATAAACACAGTTCATCCATAGTTAGTCTTACTGGTATATGGGATTTTTGTAAAACCTTTATCTTTCTGAGCATTGCCTTTGAGTGGCCTGGCCTCTTAGAAACATTGTGAATTTCCCTCAGATCATAGATATGAACTATCACAGTGCCAGGAGTTCTAGTAAAGACTGCATGGAGAATTAGTGTTGAGCTGTGAAAGGCTAAATATCTTAAGTAAAATATTGGTGTTAAAACCAATACATCCTATAAGTATAATTAATCTTGAAAATCCAATATTTGTGAAATCAAGTCTATGTTTTCCTATAAGTCTTCTATTTATAACTCCAGCTTTCCCAGTCATGATTAATGCACTTCACAGGGGCTTACAAGGTGAATTTATTCTGAAGTGACAGACACTGGACAAAGAATCAATCCTTTTCAAATTACCAATCAATTACTCCAGGCTTTGAACTGAGAAAAGTGCATGAATTGCATCTACCCAGAGTTCCAAGCAGGCTTCTACCCACTTGCATTCACACCTATTTAAAGATGATAGTCATCTTGATCACCTGGAATCAGAAATGGAGTGCAGCTTCATGATGACCCCAAATAATACAAAAAGCAGCCAGGATACAATTACAAGGTGATACCAAGTAGCATAAAAGCTTTGTTTGCTCTTTCTTTTCTGATTTAAAAATCGTTAATATCCTGGAAAATTACAAAGCTACGACATTCAACCTTCCTTTGAACTACTAAGATGCAAGACACAGACACAGCCCTGAAACAATACATTTTCATGGTTTTTGAGCTGATTTTTCCAGCTGGCTCACAGACGTTCACAGAGGAGATCGGTAAAACAATGCAAGTCTCTTTCTTAAATGGCAAGCAGAAAATAACAGAGGAAGTGTCCTGCCACCAGAAAAGGTGACACAAAGCAGGCCAGCAATAAGAGTATGAGCATTGATTGTGGTGTTGAAGAAATGTATAGAATTCATTGCATGCCTTGTTAATTGCACAGCAAAGCGAAAAATCTCAAATGGAACAAAAACATTGAGAAAGAAAGCTAAAAATGTAATGGTAACAATATTTTTTTAAAAGCATGGGCATAATGTCTAAAACAAGCCTAAAAAATAGACAGTGCTATGAGGTAAAGAGTACAAAAAACAATTGCTCTTCCTGAACAAAAATGGAATCCTAAAAGATGGTGAAATACAAAGGTTTCTCAAAGGTCCAGGCAGCTACTTTAAGACAAGGAACAAGTAGGAGGTTTATTCCATGCTGAAAAGAGAAGAAAGAAAACACAACATTTCGGCCGTGGAGCCTTCTTCAGGTGTGAAGAATAATACTACCTAAAATTACTGTTAATGTGAATGGTGTGTTAGGTCTACAGTACATTGTTATTGTATAGTCAGGTCATCTCGTTAGAAAAGAATTGCATCATATTAGTCTCATTGTGTTTAACTCACTACTCACAGGTAGTATTATTCTTCACACCTGAAGAAGGCTCCACGGCCGAAACATTGTGTTTTCTTTCTTCTCTTTTCAGCATGTAATAAACCTATTACTTGTTCCTTTGCAGCCTACGCATGTTGACACAGCTACCCACCTGAACTACTTTAAGACAAGTGTATTTAGGTCAGAAAGTATGTCAGTTGTGGGTGCTTAGAACAAGCTTGCTGTATGGTTAACAAGCTAGTTGATATGGTTAGATTGTTACTAACTTAGAACAAGCTAACCATGTTGTGAAAGCTAATTTGCTGGAGCGTTTCAAAATGTAGTTTGATGAAGTCCTGCAACCAATAAGTGCCTAGCCATGAAACTGAAAATAGTAAGCATTTTATTCACTGAAAATGGACCATGAAAGACACTATATTCACACTGTCCATTTTCTAAAGCAATCTCAGCTGCAGGTCAGTCTGTACTTTGCAAAATGAAGACATGAGGAAATAGCAAAACAAATGAACAACTCAGCATTATTTTCTAAAGACTCATTGCAATTGCAGTAATCACAGAGTGGGAAAGAGGAATGTCACCTTTTTTGTCTGGTATGAGCTGAACTATACCCAATAAACAATAAAAAATGAATTGTCTCAACTCAGTATATGTCTGCATTGGATACTGGACAAGAACTGAAAAGTTTAATTTAAATTCAATACATATAACTTACTATCCGGGTCTGCTCAATTGAGAAATCAACAGAACAGAGTAGGTGATTAGGACTCATTGCCTGTGTATATTCAGCAACCCCAAATGATAAAAGTACAGAGTTCAGCTATTTTAAAGAAGCAGTACTCAGATAATTGGTTCTATCAATCAAGTAAATCAGATTTCCAAAAAGGAAGTTTTACCGTGGTGCGAGTGTTTGTGTCTGTGTGTACCCTGGGACTGGCATCCCGTCCAGGGTGTACCCTGCCTTGTACCCGTTGTTTGCTAGGATAGGCTCTGGCTCCCCTGCTACCCTGTTTTGGAAAAAGCCGTTAAAAAAAGGATGGGTGGAAATTTGTCACCCATAGCAACCATTCAAGGGTCCAAAAAGTGACAAATAGCTCATAAATGTAACCCACTTCTTCTTAAACAAAACATGTAGTGATCATTTCCTTTTATCTTGCTTTATGAAATGCAGTATCTTTAACCACAGTTTAGTCTTATCTCAAAACTTGAAACCCTAGCTCTTTTAATTTTTTTTTTTAAATGGAAGGTATTGAAAAGAAAGGATCTGGTTCATGTAGAATATTGCAAGCAACATTTCCTTTGAGCTGGTCTCTTTTAAATACCAAATCGTTGATACCTGACTTAGGCCCAGATTATATCAACATTTTTGACCTACATACAAGTCCCCAGTTATACATCTAGAGCCCGATTACAGCTTTTTCTTTGAAAGAGACTTCTGTTTACTTTCCAGATTGATGCAGGAACTATTACTCATTAAACAAATTTATAAATGCTCAATTGCTACTTTACCAAATCCAATTGTAATAAGAGCCAACACAGCAAGTTCCCACAAAGATTTTTCAATGCCTTGAAAAGTGCACCTTTAATTAAACAAAAACAAAAGCTTAACAGTATGTTTTTAGTATTATATGAAAAAAACTTACTTTAATCAAGATTTCTACAAAATAAATGTTTCTCTGATATGACTGATAACATAAACAACAATTATGTTACTACAGCTCAATTGAATTTCAGATATGCTGAATTTGAAGATACGCTAATGCAGTATATCTAGCAACTTTTCAGCACTAGAACACTAAGGTATTGCAAACAAAAGAGAATGCATTGGCTCAAAAAAACGAAGCTCAAAGTTACGTTATTTTATTTTAATGTAATTCAGAGTAAAACCAAAGCTCATTGAAAGTCTGTGCAAATTAGGAAGACCTATTATGATTTTAAACACTCCAAATTGATTTTCACTCTCATTTAAAAAACTGCATTTTGTGTTGTTGGTGTCTATTATTTTTGTTTTTGTACAAGAAACACCTGCCTTACCACAGTTTCAGGTATGTGTTCCTCAGTCAATATGTTCCCATTATTATTATTAAAGCAGCTCATGATAGCAAGTGAGAGGTAGAAAAGTCAGCTGCTCGAAGTTGCAAGACTGGTGATGATCTCAAATCAATGGCTTCCTAAGCACCTGGGAGGAAGTGAATGGTGAGGCAAATGAACATACCTTCCATGACATACACCAGGGACCCCACATCGCCTTCTTTAATGATGCAGCTGTCTTTTCCATATTCAACTGGGTACATGCAGTCCACGATTTCCTGGATCTGAGATAACTCAAGGTTTTTCATAAAGTCATTGTCAAGAATTGCTTCCTTGATTAATTCCTTTGACCTGTAAGCAAAGAAAAAAAAGAAAAGCGGCACTTTAAATCCACAATAATACACTTCAATCTGCGCAGTAATATAGCAAAGATATGCCCTGGTTGTTTTCCACTGTGAACCTCAACTGGAGGCTGTTTACCTAAATTGTAAATAAATTATACAGCAAGTACTGTACGTTCAGTTCAGCAGTTATGGATGATTCTGGTAATGCATCAAAATATTTTTTTCACATTATATTTTTTTTCTCCAGCATTGTTGTTTATTTATCACAGGCTTCAAAGTTCTTGCAATATGATAACAACTGAGAACAGTAAAGTTTTGGCTGAGCACAGCAGGGGACAAAACCATATCCTCTCCCTAACTATTCCCTCCTGTCAAAGAGGACAACAAGGAGCCAGGGGTAAAAGTATTCTAACGTGAAAAACATTCTGTATTTACAGAAGGGATTTAATCAGAAAGTGGGCACCTTCTATTAAATAATTCTACTTGTGTAAAAACAGGTCACATGAGAGGCCCAACCTTTGTGAAAATGATCTGGTTTGGGTTGCAGATTGAAGTAAATGTGACCTAGGGGAATATAACTAAGTCACTGTGCAGTTGTTGGAGGTGTAGTTCTGTGCCATCAAAACACATTTGCATCTCTTGGCTAAAATAAGCGCTACATTGGAATATTTTTTGTCTGGTAAAAGTCTCTAATATTTAGATCACCAAATATTCATAACAGAAGAAGTGCTGTAGTGGTTACCCCAAAAAACAGATGAAATTAAACAGAACATAGATCTTTCAATAAGATCTAATTTCAGATACCTCCTCTCATGACACAGAGTAAGGATCCTCTTCCTACCTGATATCTTTCACATACTGTAAGTCGTATACCTTAGTGTGTGTTTTTTGTATGTGAAAAGGAGTATAATATCACCCCTAGTAGTACTTTAAATTGTAGAATGATATTCATAGGTTGAATAAACTTATTCTTCCAGGCTATTTTGCACTTGCACATCCTCTAACCATTGTCTACAGAGATCAGGAGAACAATCAGGCAGAGATCGGGCCACCTCTTTCAGCTACAGTACATCAGTTTAGACACAGCTCTGGAAGAGCCGCCTACCTTTTTCAATACTAATTATACACTTGGGAGTCTCTAGTTTTCCAAAGAGGTTTGCAAAGAATTAATAAAATGTCTTATTTTCAGAATCTAGGAATAAGTCTCACTGGGATGTTAAATTCTCTATGGAGCTATATGAAGGAGGCCAATATTGTATCATTGAAGTGCCTAAAATCTCAAATACCTATTAAAGCCAGAATTAAAGGTACTGTCATTAAAATGCATAGCGAGAAATGGATTTTTCCAAATAGGTGCAAAAATGAGAACAAACACTTCCATTACAATTCAATTAGATACTGACTAAATACTGACCAAACTATTGATTAACAATTATAAGCAGGGCTGTCCAGTAGTATAGCTTTGTGCCTAGCAGAACCACCTTGATCAACTTCTAAAGGTAAAGGGGAAATCTGGAACAAAACTACAATCAAACATAAATTATACCATACTGCAAGTCTAAATGTCTCAAGTCACTGTGTAGTAAGTGAATATGAATAAACATATACATTATTCCACTCTGCCAATCTCAAAGACTGGTCATCATGGTGTAGCCTCTTTAGCCATAAAAAATGCCTTCCACTCGTATAAGAAGGACTGGTACCTGTACTGATGTTTTCTGATGCTTCATACCCACTGTAGCATCTGCGGACACAATTAATCAACCAAACATTTGGGCTGTGTGGAACACAGGGCAAATATGGTTTTGAAAAATAGACTAAGGGTTAGGGAACAAAACTTTGCGTTCATAAATTTTATTTCCACTTCCAATATTTTTTATTTTGGCCTCCATCCTTGATTGCTATTAAAATTAAATAATTTATGACTTGCACGCCTTTACCTAAGGGATAGTTATTAAGTACTGTATGACTACCTTAACCTAATGAATAGGTGTACATATACAGTTTGTGTTTAACAAAGAATAAACAAACCAGACCAATAAACATCTAAATTACACAATGCATTATATACTAAGTACTCAGGGGGGTTCACAAAGACATTAAAAAGTAATTTAACTAAACATCACAATGCAAACAGTATTAAAAATTGAATTTTGTTTTATTTTTTAGAGCACAGTGTATCAGTTATGCTACAAAACGCAATTGCTTCAATTATAGTTTATCTTACAGTATACAAAAAAAATATTTTTAGAGATCGATTAGTTACTTAGCACTTTGAACATGATAGATATCTAGAAATACAAATTAGATGTTGGGACTCCATAATAATTAAGCTCTTTTATTAAAAGCAAAACCATGTTAATTCCTACCATGTTGATTGAAACCTTTAAATACGGAAATGAGTAACCAGTCATAATTGTTCAGCACCCCCAGTTGGCATGCAAGGATATTTTGCTTGGCACACTGACTTCCTTTTGATTCAGAGTCTAATACCAGATATAATATTTATTATGTTTGCTCTGACTTTCAGATTTAACTTAATTTTTGAATAAGTTAACTTATTTTATAACAATATTGACAAGAAGAGGGAAAACACCAGTCTGAAGTCACTAAATCCTGTTTTAAACTGTGGATCACAAGAAAAAATCCAGATCTAATAATGCTTACAGTAGCGGCACATCAGTTTCTTTTCATTCAGCTCTCAGTTTTGATGTAAGGAAAACCTACCTGTGTTTACCGTACTTAATTAGGGATTGTTAAATATTTTGATATTCAAATGCTTCAGTCAGCATGTCTGCACTGACATGTGTTAAGATTGTATTTGGTGTGCCTGGAGATGAAACAGGGCACAATGACAGCAAAGCTGCTGACAATGGCTGCCTCACTCTTGCGTTCTGCATTAGATGCTGGATGCAAGTGCCTTCTGTGTGGAGTCTCCCTGTGTCCATGTGGATTTTCTTTGAATTAAATATTCAAAGCTAAGGATGTCTCATGATTTATTCTTATGTTATTGTAAAAGCATATATAAAATACAATTTCATTAGAATTTTAAGCATCCACACTGAGCAAACATATTTTGTAGCCTTGTTTTATTTGTGTGACAGAATTATCAGGCAAATGCATGTTTCTTTTGTTATATTAACAAACATAAATAACAATTAGGATTTTGCACTCAGAGTTGTTTTGACAGCTTTCCTTTTTGCTTAGTACGTTATTCTTACTGTTGTAAATCCTTATTAGGCAAAAGAAAGCAAAATCCTACAAGGCTGACACCTAGGCCTAAAGCCCTGATGTTTCCTGTAACAAAAGTGTCTGCCAGATGGCAGAGAAGGGCTGAGTTTGTAGAACTGTGATTACTAGGCAGTGTCGGTGCATATGCCCTGCAACCTGTAATTTGGGGAGAAATTCAATGCACATCTCCAAGCTCTGGGTTTTGTAATAAACTGACTTGGCTTTATCAATATCTGGAGGGGGGTGAATGTTTACTGGCAGTGTGCTGTAAAAAGATAAGCAATTTCCATCTATAATCTGCAGCCCAATTGTCTGGGAAGCTCTGTTATTATACACCTCACAATAAGGTATCTGCATGATTCTCTGAAGAGATATTAACATCAAGCACTTCTGTACATTATTATATAATACTAATAATTTAAAAATACATTATCTCTACACTTCCTTTATGAAATTATCCTTCCCTTTGGCTATAAAAACATCTGTTATATCTTCTGCTACAATACAACAAGAGAGTGACGTCAGTATGAGAGCATGTTTGGGAAGAATTAGAAAAGATATACAGCTGAATATGTATTTCAGACTTTTACATTTAGGAATTATCATAGCATGATCATGTGTTACTGAAAATTCTCTTCTTGTACTATAGCAGTGGAAAAAGTCTAAAAGTCTATCAATTTGTTTATGTTTGGGTGTTTAATGTATTTTTCATATAATTCACAGCTGTTTGCTATGCTATATCTTACAATTTTCTAACATTTAATGATCTGCCAAAACATTCACTGAAAGGTATAAATATATTTACTAATAACATGAAGGATTCAAGTTTGGCCCTGCTGATGTGGAGTTTGCATGTTCTCCCTCTGCTTCTGTGGGCTCTCTTTATGTACTCCAATTTCCATCCCTTGTCCAAAGATGGGCTGTCCAGGTTAAACAGCATCTCTAAATTTCCCACTATACATGCATGTGAGGGAAAGCATACTGTATGTGTATAGGCCCTCCACAGACCGGTGTACAAACTTGCTTTGCACCCTGACCTGTGCCTGCAACCCTCTAAGGTTAAAGAGATCACTGAAAATGGATGGATTAAAAATTAATGAAGTCTAATTTTCCAGTTTGCCAATCACATACACTATTTCTTATTTTGAACCAAACAGGATTCATTTTCAGGAGGTTTGAACTGCAATTTCACAGCTTGCAGTAAAATCTTTCTGAATTGAAATAATTCTTCAAAAAACAAAACTCACGTTTTCTCAGGCATTAATGAGAGATCAGCCTTTTCCCACAAAAAGGTGTTGTTTTTGCCTTGTGAGTTTTAAAGCCTATCTACAAAAGCAGATTTGCAAATTCTAAGCATCCTTGAGATTTGGGCAAATTTCAAAGCAATATGTAGGATCCTCAAGGTATTTTGTATTGCACAGCCCGAAAGCATCTGCCTACTGTGTCTTCCAGTGTATTGTATAAGTGAGCAGAACACAAGGGAGTAGGCTGGGGAAGGGAGAGGTGGGTGATGGTTTGAATAACTGCAAATGACAAAAAGGGAAGATACATAATATACATTAAACGTAGAAAGCACAGACTCAAAAGATGCCTGTGCTTCCTATGCCTGCTCCTATACATGCAATTAAAACTGTTCATAAAACGCAAACAATTATCACTTCAGCCACTGCTGTGATAATTTCCCAATAATATCAAGTTAATCAAAGTCACTTGTGGCTCTACACCTGCACCTGCTAGTAAGATCATGACTTTCACTCAGCCAAAAGAGTGCATATGAGACATTAGCATACCAGTTTAATCCAAGACAAGAATGTGTGTCTGGGTTTGTGTGAACACTTCGACATAACGGTGTCAAGTACACAGTTAAAGACCTGTTCAGCATCCTGGAAAGCAGTAAATGAAAATATTTAAGCTTGCATGAAGCCGTTCCATGAATTCAAGACATAATGGATTCATTTATCAAAAACACTAAATCGACAGAGACTTTACAGTACAAACAATCCTAGACAGATGTTCTGCTTAACTGGACAAATCATATTGAGAAGACTACACGCAACCAAGGTCTGAGCCGAGCTCATATCTGGAATGGCTCTGACTCTTATCTATAGCACAATCATACCATTCTCATACAACACTTCTATTTAGTACAGCCGCAAGATAACAAGTACTGTAAGTCTTTCACCTTACTCATTCAACACCACCTGAATCAGTTATAGATTGTATCACTGCTATTAAAGTTGGTTTTTTTAAAGTAAAGTTGTTAGAGGTTTGGGTTCTCCCAGACACCACAGATACCACAGAACTAAGGTACAGTATGCGTCAATAATATATAATTTGTATCATCAATATGTTATGTATCCAATGTATCCCAATTTGATACAATGTACAATATCCTATTTGACATTTAATCACAGCGCCACTTCAGACTGGTGATCAAGCACATTTATCCCTTCTTTTTAGAAAGTACTGTATGTAAAAAGGTCATTTAGTTCATTTGCTGTCTACTCACAAGCACACAGTGCCCTCCTGATTCATTCACACAAAGAAATTCTAACAAAACCATCATAGAGCAAATTGAGTGACGGACTGGATAATGTGTATACCTTAAACATTCTAATAATGTTATGCTGTAATCATAGTGGCACAACACAACAGAGGAATTTAGCTCGACTGATGTTCAGCCTTTTTCATCTTACCGATTTGCAGCCGAATGTATGTCTGTTTCTGTCTGCCTGATCACTCCAGGGCTCACCCTGGCATTTTAGGAAAAGATGAACTAAACAGGCACAAAAATCCCTGTATAAACACTATTCAGTAAAGGTACTTAGATCAAGACTACTGAGATTGATAAAACAGCGCCCACCATTTGACTGGCATGTATCACTTGAGGTTAACACAATATACACAAAGTCTTTTGTAGCACACAAAGCAGAGCAGACAGATAGAGGTACACCCAGAAGAATAAGTAAAAAAAAATCAACGCCAGTTACTGCATCTCACTGCTCCATGGCAACCAGCACTGGAACAGGCATCCAGTGAGACCAGGCGAAGATCAACAATGTTGAATATTGTCCTCCTAGGCTGAGCAGTGCATCTGCATGCACTAATTAGGTCAGAGACATATAAAAAGAATGTGGTCAGACATTGATATTGGACGACACATTAATCTTTAATCATTCTGCCACATATTTGGGTTTCAAGAGATAAAAAATTGATTTGCCGAGTTAAAGCGGACATATGGTAAACCAATTTTTAAAGCCCCACAAAGGATAAAAAGATTTCATTTAAAAAGTGACAAAAGACTGTGTTCATTAGAATTTAAAACCATAGATAATGTGTGAGCAAAGAAGGTTCTGAGAAGATGACTTCCCCATGAGCGTTTGTTCTTAATTATGCATCTTTTTAAACCTGTAGCTAAACGAAGCTCCAGGCCGAGCAAAAAGGAAAGGCAAATGGTAATACTTATGAGACAGATCAATTCGGGGTACTGGCCAGCCTCTGAAGACAAATCATTTGGTTCTGCCCTTTAAAGGAAAAACTAAAAGAAAAGGGAAGTGAAATCGGGGTCTTTGATATTAAAATAGACACGGTAAGATGCGTACCAGTAAGTCTTCAATGGGAAATGCTAATGCAGTTTTGCTAGACTATAGTAAACAAGGTCTGACAGTTTTACATTCACCATAGCAGTCTGTGTTGCTGCTCACATTTACAAATGGGTAACAGCAGTTAAACTCCATCCTCCCCAGCTGGATTTACCCCATTTCCTCATTTTTTTTTGCAAAAGACCATTTCTAAATAACTGCATGTTAGGCCTGAGCACTTCAGACAGACTTCTCCTTAAAAGGACAAAATATGCCTCTTAAACAGGGAGTCTGACAGATACCTTCCACTGCACTTTTAAAAACCTTGTCACAGACCAAGAACAAATGCCTTCACGAGCTACATTTTACTTTCCCAGGAAAAAAGACACACTGCAACTGTTACATTTTAGCCAGATTTTCATTAATCACAGTATACTGCTACGGAACTTTACAGAGATTAAACGGCAATTTTCTTGTTCTCTGCAAAAAAAAGGGAGAAGAAAAATAAGCTTTTTAGCATAACTAAAGCCCTGTGGTCATGTAATCCGTAGAAAACCCTAAGTAAATCAAAAGCAATGAACATTTTAACTTTAGCTTTCTTCAAGGTGACACAGTGTCAAAGTAGAAAACAAAACAGTTCGAACAATGTTTCCAGTCTTGCCAGAAAAATGTTCTAGCTTTAGGAAAGAAAAAAAAGATCTTCCAAATGTTGCTTTCTCTGTCTATATTGTGACACTTTATCCTTTACCATGATGGATAGACTGCATTCTTTCCCAGTATTTTCTAATTAGGTTCACTCATTTGGCATTTAAGTGCTGGTCTATTAAGTTTGTTTTTTGGAGGGCTGGTTTCATGCACAGGTGAAAACTGACAGAGCTACAGCAACAACAGCAGAATGAGTATAAAATACAGGGAAAAAGCAAGGTGTTTTAAGCATGTGAACATCCAAACAGATCATTAGCTTCACGAATTTAAACTGACAGTACATACTGTATGGAGGGAACAAAACGAGAAGTATTGTGTAACGGAGGTATACAATAATTTTTGTCTCGCATGTACTAATGCTCTGTTAATTCAGTGCTGCTATGTTTATATAATAGTACTTGACATCAGCATCATAGACTGATTCAAAGGTTCATTCAGAGGATTGAAAGGGTCTGTTCAGCATCATTTTGAAAGAGTGATAGTGAACACAACTCAAGACATCTTTTCTGACTGACAGGGGAAGAAATCCTAACGAAGCCAACAAGTGGTCACTCCCGTCTGCCTTTCTTCAACCTGCTCTAATAATGTCTACACATTTATAAATCTACTTTGCTCCATTTTCCAAGAGCAATGCTGTTTCAAATTTAACAGAAGTGATTTACTGGAGACAATTTTGAAGCAAGTGATGAGATACTGATTACCAATACAGTGCATGATGAACACTAAAGCAAGATATGCTTTTATGCACAAAGAAATGCATGAAATGTTAATACTAGTGTAGAAAATAAAAATGGAAGCAAAATGTATGCTTAAAATGTTACAAATGTTTGGCTTCCAAACAAATGCGTAGGCTCACTTTGAGCATCGAAGGAATCCATACAAAGAAATACAAAGATCTTTACACTTCACACTGCTGCACTCTTCATTTCCATACTCCAAAATAATCCCAATGTCACAATTCTATATAGATTTATATATAGATTCTATATAGAAGACAAGGAGGCAGTACATGAAAGGTATACATTTAGAAAACAGAAAAAGCACATTGACCTGCATTAGAGAAGAACCAAATCCAGTACTAAGCTTTAGGTTTTATGAAATGACTACCAAGTGATAAATATTTATCCATCATTCAAGCCCTCTATCAAACAATTCAAGATAAGTGCCTTTAGGCATTTCTGCAATCAGAGTGGTGGGGCAGCACAGAATCCATTACCAATACTAGTGAGCTACATTTTTCCAGGAAACAAATTGAAGCTTTCTGTGACTCATGTAAAACTTAAATGGAAGTTAAATTAAATTCAATATAGTTTTTGTACACTATGAGGAAAAAATTGGCATCCAAATGGGAACTCATGCCTGTGCCAACAGGAAATAATATTATATAATGTATTTTAAAAAAAAGTAACTTAAACCTCAGAAATGTATGCAATGAGCCTTGACCTATCACAATCCATTAAATGAACAGGCCTAGGACAGTCTGTTAATTAAGTAGGACGGTATAGACACAGTCATCTGGAAAATACTTGCCTTTGCTTAGAAAATTGTGAGATTTTCAATTAGTTTTATCACAAAAAAATGAAAATGAAACCAAAGTGGCTTGGGTTCATTGCACACACTTGTCAGGCATGTCCTTGTCTCGGGGAAGTCAACTATACAGACGTTAGCTTTATTTGCTTAGGAAAAGCACAATAAAGAAATGAAGGCAATGAATTCAAATGACTTTAGATTGTATCACCACAGAGGCTGAGAGAGTAAAGAGCAATGGCTTGCTTTCTTCCAGTTCAAAGCTTTACAGAGTCAAGAACTTTATAACCTGGCTTTCCTTTAGTAATCCCTGCAAAGGATTTTGTATGTTCAAACTCTTGACAAAATATTCACTTCCGCATATAAAGGTACACATATGAGGACATACTGTACCACCTTCTGTTTTTTACATGTGTTTTGCACATAAGACAAAAGATAATTCGAAATTTACATTTAATTGCCTTTTCAATTATTGTGGAAAATGTGAGAAATCACAACATAATAAAAGCACCTGTAGCCTGTCTTTTTCTGGTTTCTAAAAAAGTTCATCATACTGACTCTTCCACCGCTCGGTTCATTGACTACACTGAAATACCCTTCATTCACTGTCTTTGAAACCAATGCAGCTGACCTTAAGAGTCCAGGCACTGCTGGGATCACCAAGAAAACATTTCTGAAAATCTGCACAGCCAGTGGAAACTGACAGAGCTACAGCAACAACAGCAGATACCACTGTTCAGTGGGAAAGAAGTGTTGAATAACTGAAGGTACTGTACATGCAACAGAATCACTTCAGCATGAAAGACCAGTACCATTACCCAGGTGACTCAAAAAAAAGTAAACACAGTCATCAGAATTTAGATAATGCCTGCTACCTTTCCTCTTTTTAATCACAATGAACTGAACAAATATTTCCAAAGGGACATTAGTATATATGGGCTCTTGATTGTCCACCCACAGATTACTTAAATGATGCATACCGTTTGAAGCAGCTCTAAATGGGCGATTCATTTCGCCGTATACATGATTGAGTTACTGCCCAAACATTTTTCATGTGAAAACATGCCTTTTCCAAATATCACGTGACCAGGAGGCTGGCAGAAGATAAAATGAAATTTCCAGAAAGATATACATCCCCGGCTGTTTATAAGACTTCCCCTGGAAATTAAACAAAATACGTTTTCATAGTACGACATGTTTAAAGTTTGTAAAAATTAATGGGACTTCAGAATGCTTAAATTAAACAAATAGTGCCCCAGAATCAACGGAATGATAGGTAAGGACATAGTTTAACTTAACCATAACATCTTATTTTAACTACAATCTGTTTTCATTATGATACACGCTAGACCATTGTTTTTTCACAAAACCGGAATTACGTTCCAAGTGTCTCTAATCCATGGATTAGTACACTTTTGTTGTTAATAAGTATAGAATTAAACACGGAAATTAAATGCTACAAAAACGTAACATTTAAAATAATATAACGAAACAAACAGCACTACATTTCGATTTACAAAAAAAACCAAAAAGCAATTATTTTGCACGATAACAATGGTGGACTTTTAACATTTTAAAAAGCAAAAAACTACAGAAATTTTAGATGACGGCTCTTGAAGAGGCTACTGTACGTTGCGTTCAGAGATTCGCGTGCAATAAACAGCAACACCGCAAAAGGTGACACTGACACAGAAAATCAGTGACAAAAAAGCGCTTTACGGAATCGCAGCACCTACTGTGGGCTCTTGGGATAGAACGGCAGAGTTACATGGCTGAGGTCCTGAATGTCAAAGGCAGTGGGTTCAGCAGAAATCGCCTGCCTCTTGGTCCTCTGCTGCTCCTGCAGGACGCTCCGTTTGTGGACCTGCTGGGTGGCCGGTCGAATGACAGAGCGGTATTTATCCAGCTCGTTCTGTAGCTTCTGGATCAGCTCGTCTTTCTGATCCAATTCCAGTTCCAGCTCGTCTATGAGCGCGTCCCTCTGCCTCAGTTCTTCAATCTTCTCTTGAAGCGCGTACTGGAGGTCCCGTAAAGTGCCCATGGTACTGTAAACGCAGGACTTCACGAGCAACGCAAACTTTACCAGAAGTGCCCTTCTTACTCTTTTGATTAACTTTATGTTTTCCCAGAATACGTTTTCCCCCAAATTCAAGCCTTGTCTGGCTACAGTAATTTAGTCTGACTTGATTCAAGAGTACCCAGTCGCTGCAATATGAGCGTTTACGCACAGATACCATGAATAAAGTGACTAACTCCTAAAGTGAACCCCTCCAGCATCGCAGCGTGAGAATGTGGATTTCCACTCCGCAATATTTTTCTCTTCCTATACAGTACGTCAGCCACCGTGATCCTTAGAGCTAGTGAGGCGCCTGCAGGATGCCAAAGCACAATGCATTGGCTCCCAGAGTATCAAGTCTGAGACTCTTCTGAACAGACTAACCAATAAGGTAACACATACACACGCACCTTATCAGGTCTAGGCGATGAAGCGCCGCTGCACTGAAAGACCTGTGGCACGGGGTTAGCGCATGAGTTAAACTTTAAGCATTGTGTACTGTCATGTTTTTTGCATCAAATATTTCTCTTTCAGTGGTGACATGAATTATTAATAATAATTACTAATAGTAATAATATCACACTTCCATGCACATGAAATACCTCTGTCACTCCATGTTCGCTTATAACTCATTAATAAAACCTTTTGACAAAGCACTGAAGAAAATATTCATCTTATAGTTTTCTGTATAGTTATCATTTTCATCATTAATAATTTACTCAAAAAACAACAGATCCCTTTGAACTATACCAGGAAACATGACGACATGCCATTTATTACAAAATACACAGCTGATAACAAAATGTAAAGATTGCAATACTTTAATTTCATGCACTTTTACATTCTTCAATGTTGCAGCAGAGCTCTGATGCTTCCCTAACAACATTTTCTGCTTACAGTGTACAATTGTGTGTTAAATTAAGTTGTAAAGATTTTACACCCAAATTTTAATGTCCAACTTCCAGGGCACCACTTACTGTATATAGAGTATGTGCCTGAATTAAGTGTGGGTCTTGGGTCTTCAGTGAATTCCTTCACTGACAGCCTTAAGGAACTGAACCTGTTTAGTCTTGAACAGAGAAGATTGTGAATGGGACCCGATATTCATCTTTATCATGGACAGAGTCGACCCAGTGGATTTCTTAAGAATGAACTATGAAACACAAACAAGAGGACACAAGTGGAAACTATGTGGAAGTGCATCTAAAACCAAGAACAGAAGGCACTTCTTTATGCAAAGTGTGGTGGGAGTATGGAACCAGCTACCCAGTCATGTTGTTGAAGCTGGTTCTCTGCCTTCTTTCAAGAAATGGCTGGGTAAGATCCTTGGATCAATTAGCTGCTCACAACCAATCAATCAGGATTGATGAGACAAATTGACGGCTCTCTTTTCTAACTGTTCTTATGTTCTTAAATTTAATGTGCGGAAGATCAAGATCTTTGTAGTCCGTGCTCTTAACTCCTAAAACTAGCTAACATGTTTTTCAGGGTTTTCAAAAGCTACTTTAGCAGGCTAGCACTTCAATTTAATTTGTTTTGATTTGAAATGTAGAACACAGGGTGTTAAAGTGAGTAATTCATATGCTTTCCAAAACAAATCTAGCAATGTCACTAGCTGAAGACCACGGACAGAATAATTGGCCTCATGTAGAACCTATTAAAACAGCACTTCATTTCTTTCTGGCATCAAGCCGTGTAATATCATTTATGACTCCCAGTGACCCTAATAAAGAGAAATGTTATAAAATATTAATGCTTTGTAAATGTCTGCTTAAGTTGCTCTCTCAATACTAAGCTACACTAAAAGCACCGTAAGTACTGCTTGCTTGACAGAACAGCAAATTAAATAAATACTCCTGAAACTGCACTCATTCAAAAAGATAGTCTTGGCTAATGAGGAGATAAAAAAACACTTTGAAGGAAATTTGAAAGCCAGAACATCAGTGAACTATATGACAACTGACATTTTTGCCTCACATCATTAAGAGACAGAATCCGCCATAATGCTGAGGTGTAATTATCATGCAGATGCATGTTACACTTAAAACGTTTATTTCACAATCTATGACATAACTAGTACAGGAAAGCTCGTTTCCTTCATTAGTTCACTGTAAGTATTACTGCTGGGAATACTTGATTGTAAAACACTTGGCCAGGATGAACATGCGATTTGTCTTGCACAGACTTCCTTCTGTTCTCCTCCCATTATCATGCATCTCTTAAATTGTCCTGCAACTGCTTCTTTTTTTCACTACAGTCTATAGTGAAATCAATGCTCCTGCCTTGATAAACCCTTGCAAGAGGTTTTGTAGGGTGGAGGAGTGTCTGAATCTTGTACTTGGGTTGTGTGGTGACCTTGTCACTTGTAACGAGACCATGCAACCTCCACTGAAAAAGCCATTTCACTGCAGTGCCAAGCAGTTACTGCAACCACATGCTGAAGTACAACAAAACCCACATGTTCTTCTCAAGCTCCGCAGTTCTCAGAATTACCTTCAGTTACATGTAATGTTACATGTTTTCAATCTGCATTAACACAGATCAAGGAATAATTATTCCTCCACCAAAAAAATTTGCAGTCATAGCAGTTCTACAAAGTTACAGCATTTGTGAGTTTTGTTTTATTTTTGTGCTTATGTTTATGCACTCATCATGGGGAGTTTGTCACAAGCATGCTGATAGAGTGGGTTCAATTAAGGGCAAAAACAGGATTAAAAGCACACAACAAATATTTTTTGTAAGATAATGTTCTGATGGGATATTCACCACTCCCAAGCAAATGAACCTGTATCAGAATAATGAAGGAGTTAATTCATTTTTTACATATATTTAGGACCTGATTAAAGCCAAAGGGATAAATCATAATTCTTTGCTGAGATTTAAGTTGACATATAAAATACAAATTCATTTTGGACCAAGCCCTCATCAAACAATTTAATAAAACACACAGGTATAATTTGTTTTTTTAAGACCACATCCCACTAGCTCGTACTGGCAAAACAGGTTTTCTAGAAATAAATGTTTTTTGTGCAACAGATTCCGAATAGACATTTTTAGGTGATTTTTAAAATAGTTTTAGGCATTTTTAAAATAGTTTTAGGCTCTTGCAAAGTGTTTTATGTATGACACCATCTGTCAGATTACGAAACTGGTTTTTAATACTCTACTGTCGGTTTAACTCTGCTGCATGAATTGACACAAAATCTTAGCTGAGAAGGATCAAAAGCTCCCTCTTGTGGTTAATATTACAACTGCTGCAGGAGCATATGATTTATATGCGTTTAAATTTAAAACAATTCACTGTCTAATATTCGATTTTATAAGCAGTGTTCTCACACAAAATAAAACATGACATTTAATCTGAAATGTATTTTAGAGAATTAATAAACATCTGATATTTATATTACATTTTATATTTTAGAATTCTCAAACTGCTGTTCATCAGAAAACACATTTTAAAAATAATATCACATAAACATATAAAATCAAGATGATAAGGGATAGACAGAAATAAAAAGATTAAAAATTAGAAAAAGCAAAAGACTGCAAATATTTTAAGACAGGATTAAAAAAAAATAGAAAAATTCAGAGTGCAAAACGTGTATCTTAAATGATCTGACCTTAACTTGCTAGGATGAATGTACTCAATAAATGTAGAAGCAAAACCACTGATAAAATAAGATTGTTTAACAAACTATTTATTGCACTTAATAAATTAGTGAATATCCTTGTTTAAGTGCCAGAGCTCATGTCTAAAACAGTGTATGTTAGAAAACAAAAATTATGAATGAAATCACATTTGATAAAAATAATTCACTTAGATGTCCACACCTTCAGAGACAGTTTTGAAAAGCAAACACGACACTGAAATCTCAGAAAGTTTATCATTTAATAGTACCACATTTCTAGGTGTCCTTCCCAAAGGCTTCTGTTATGGATTAGTATATCCACACACATCATTTCCTTTTAAAGCAGATGAAATTGCTTAACTGTTGATTCATAATGCAAGTACACAAAGGAGCTACATGTATAGAAATACAAGTTCTTCATATTTTCAGATTGTTGCATAAATTTAAAAGACCCTATTTGAGACCCAGCCTCCATGTCTCATTTCTGTGGTTTTCTACGTTTTTCTTGTTCAATAACGTTTCTTCTCCACGGCTGTCCAAACCTGGTCCTAGAGGGTTTTCATTCCAGCTAAGCTCTTAATGAGCTAAATCGATCAGTAACTGTCTTGATTGGACCAGTTTAACAAATTCTCACAGTTCTTCAGGTGCTATGGATTTAAATCGACCTAGACACACCAAACACCACTAGTCTAAACAGCGTAACACCGAACCAGTTTAGATTGTATAAAATATATAAAATAACAGCAAAGAAATTGATGAAAAGTAAAATGCAGTGCTCACCTGTGCTTTTCGAAATGTAATATGTTTGGGAAATAACATGATTCTCAGAAGACTGGTTTTGAAGACAACAGAATTATATCTATCAAACTAACAAGTTTTATCAGTGGTAACACTGCAGGATCTGACAATGCAATCTCAGCCCTCCATTTATTATAACAGCACAGCAGACATACTGTATGAAAGCTTCAGTTCACTGCCTTTCCATACTATTTTGTTATCTCCCTCTGAAAAATATGTGGATATACA
Organism: Atractosteus spatula; assembly: GCF_055471065.1. NCBI lineage: Eukaryota > Metazoa > Chordata > Actinopteri > Semionotiformes > Lepisosteidae > Atractosteus > Atractosteus spatula. The sequence continues at coordinate 19,599,622 of NC_142710.1, read as the reverse complement.
GTATAGATATAATACTATAGCCATTTTCACTTAAGTCCATTTAAATCTGGGAAAAGCAATGTTTCTTAGAAAAGACTACATTTTGAACTATACCTGCCTTATTAGACAATATATTCCACATGTTCACAGCTTTTCATCCAACAACATATCCTCCAAAATGGGTTATTTGACATAAAACTATTCTTTCCCTCAGGCATCTTTCCAATTGAAAAAACTGTGGAAACTACAAAACACTCTTTTGATCACCACAGAATGACACTGTATTCTTACTCATCATGTTTGCCCTGAGATTTTAACAGAGTTCATATTGCAATAAGACAGAAATATCATCTTGTATAAAATTCAGCTTAAGAACTGTATCGTATCATAAAAGCACAAAGTGCAACATGACATGGACTCAAAAATCTTCATGTTGTACTGTAATATTAAAGCCTTTTAGAATAAGTCCCCGTCAACCATACAAATTGCAAAACACATTTGTTAAAAGCTTTGAGTTAAACACAGTGAGAGTAATATGATGCAATTTTTTTCTAACCAGATGACCTGACTATACAATGACAATGTAGACCTAACACACCATTCACCAGAAGAGTACTTTTAGGTAGTATTATTCTTCACACCTGAAGAAGGCTCCACAGCCAAAACGTTGTGTTTCCTTTCTTTTCTTTTACGCATGGAATAAACCCGTTACCTGTTCACTATTCATTTATCAAACCAGACACGCCAGCGAAGATCATTTGCAAGGACATTCAAGTCGAGGGTACTACACCAGAGAGGCACAGAAATACACAGTGAAAGAAAGAAAATAACTAAAAATCAGTAAACTGAAAATAACATGATTGTGTAAAGAAGTGAAAATGTATCGCAAAAAGATTTAATCATACAACTAAAACCTGCCTCGGGTATGAAGTTGGAGAGCTTTTTAAACCAGATTAAAACCTGTTAAAAAACAATTTGACATTGGGATACAGAAAGGTGAAGGATATCACATTGCTTACAGTGTGTTGTTACCTAAACATGGCAAAGATATGTGATGCCTGCTGTCTTTCTATAGACTACAAGACCACACAGGAAAACACCATTGGTCTAAGTCTTCACAAGAATGTTACTATTTGCTATTGTTGTCACTACAAATAGAATCTGCAGTCAGTTTTCCCCTGCAGGCTTTTTAGTGACTCTGGGATTGCTTTTATTTTTTATTTTTCATAGCCACTGTCAGTTGAAAAGCTGCAGAGAAAAAAAAATGGTGTTGGCTCTTCTCTCACAAATCTTCATCTTTGAATGTCTGTCACTGAATATTCTCTGTTTAATTTTTTATTTTATTTTTTTGTGGGGGAAAACATTAAAAGAGACATCGTTGAAGTTATGTGGTTTAGTTTCTCTCCCTTTTTGAACACTCTGCCTGTGAAAACAGAGGACCTTAAGGATTTCATGATCAGGATTTCAGCAGAATTGGGTCCTCACACCCAAGAGAACTAATTTAAAGTGTCTTAATTACTATTTTAAGCATTATTTATTAATAATTGTCATGGTGTATCAGACACTGTAAAAGGCTCAAAAAATAAAAATGTTTCTCTCTATATCTATATCTTATTATACATCAATCTCTGTCACATGCTTTTTCATAATTTAAAAAAGAATTTGACATTTCACAGCAGTAACCATAATAAAACCCAACAAGCCAGAACAGACTTGCATATCTTTTGTATAAGATATGCAAACCTCTATGAGGCTTGCTATTTCATTTTATGTGCATTATCTATCAATGGGTTTTCTTGATGAAACACCTCAGAAAATCACATCTGAGAACATGCTGAGGATGATATTTCCCTTGATGCTTAAATTTTCTTCTGACCTGAAATGACTAACGTCTATCGATTCATTCAAGGACCAATAGAGATGAGTATTAAAGGCACACAGGAAAAACAAATTCTGTCTTTCAACCAACATAATGAACAATTAATTAAATTCGGTTTTGTCTATAGATGGATTTCTGTAAATTCAAAATTCATCAAAGATTCAGTGCAATACAGGAAATCTAGGAAATTGAGGAAATCTACTTTAGTCTTCGTTCACAATACATTGATCTACCACATGCTACTGTAGGTTGAATTTTTTTTTATAAAGGGTAAGAAAAAGTATCACTGCAGAGTACAAAAGGTGTAACTAGCAACAGTTGTTACACTTAACAAATATAAATATGCTGGTCTGAGACAAACAGTGCCAAAATATACTGTATGTTTGAAAATGATTGTAGTGGGTATAGTTCTATTATATGATACTTTGATCCAGTTACTCATTTAGATATGGTATTATCTCCACTATAAATGTTCATATAGTCAACATATACTGTATAAGTAAAAAGAGTGTATTTAATTACACCACATTCATTTGCATTTAATTGCACAACAGCAAAACATAGGAACTCCCTACTGTACATAACACCTTTCATTAACCCATATTTCATTACCTTAGCAAAATATTGCGTACCCTGGCCTGGTATATATGGGACAGTGAGGGATTACAAACAGACAATATTGTAGACGATATAGAATAAAGACTCATTTAAATTTGTTTCTGCATGGAGAATCAAGATTTCTTTATGTTTTATTTCTGCATGTAATATACAGTACCATGTTTTACCTCTATCACAGAAAATACTGTTGTGCAGATGTATTTAATTGATAACAAAAGTCTTTTTGAACAGTTTTACTACTGATATTTATTGGATTTAATACACAGACATCATCTACTGTAAATGCTAGTGATCACAGATCATGTATCTAAGCCAGACTCAACTGAAAAACATAACAAATAAATATGTAACTAATTTGACCTCAAAATTCAGTGCCATACCACCCACCCAAAGACCTCCAGAATACCTGTGTGACCTACAGTACATAGGACTTTCTTTCAACCTATAACATGTTACAAAGCTTTGTCAAAGCATGGGACATTCGACTTATGCAGGTTCATGCTTGCTACCTCTACAGGGAAATGCTTGTAGAAACACTACAGTCTTATTATTAAATAAATTCCCTGAGTGTTTTAAAACACTGAACTCTGCCATAAATAAGACCTGTTACAGTGCGTAACCCCTTTACAAAAGCACGACCAGAGTTATGTCTTGAATTTAAAAATATTATAGATCACAATATGAATAGAGAAGTCTATAAGCGCAATGAAGGAGTGGCTCACAGGAGATATTTGCTTTAAGAACAAAGAAAGAACACAGAAATCCAAGAGAGAATAATCTACAAAGGTGAATTGGATTGCCTAAACTCAGAATACAAAAGTAAATGATTGCAGACTGGTAATAAGCATTTTATAGACAATGGATGTTTTCTATAATGTATATCTCCCCATTGGTAAATATGGGCAATAATTTCAACAACTAGAGATTACTTTTCAGAACACTTGGATATAAAGGCTTAAACAATTTGATATAAATATTTAGACATGTGAAGAAAAGGAAATGATCAGAAATTGCTTGAACATTCAAAAAGCAGCTACTTCTTCCTTCTCTGCCCTTGAAAACACTTTAAACAAGGGCTTTGAATTTCACTTTTTTAAACTTCCTGCCCTGGTACTTCCTATTCAGATCAATAGAAACATGATACATTCCTCAATAGCTCTGTAATCTGATGAATAAGACTGCACTCCAGTGCTAAATATTCACAGTAATGGAAAGTGTTTTTCTAAACAATATCACTCCCTGATGAAAGGATTTGTGTAACTGAAAATGAAAATTCTGTAACATTTTTTTTGTATTTCATTAGTACTGTATTTCAATAATACTAAACCCAAAATAAACTCACAATCTTAAACTTTTCACAACAAAATGCACTTTTACAATTATTATTTAAATAATTTACAAATATCATCATGTGTCATTTCTGTTCTATAACTGCATACAGACAGCTCACAAGTGTGGAAGAGTGGAATACTGTACCTCAGCAGAACTTTACTGAGTGTATCTAATATTGCAGATGAGTAAACCCTTTATTAGGATATAAGGCCCTTGGTGTGAATTTCAATTTTGTTTTAGTACAGGTGGGCTCTTTCTTTCTATAACCTCAATATCATAATATCTTCAGAAGTAATGATGAATGTATATAATAACTAAATGGAGAGTTCTACACACTGACTAAGCACAGGTTAAATAAATACCAAATACACTGAAAGGGTTAATTATTTCAAATGACCTCATTGTACTTCATGCAACAATCTTGTCATTATGATTTCATGTAAGTCCCTTGAAATTATCACATCACAGACTAGCAGACTGCCAAATGATGTTTTGCTTTGGGAATACTAATTTATAAAATTATAAGCCATAGGCTTGACCTTAAAGATATCACTGTAGCACCTTACTTTCATTAATTTGCCTCATCTCAATTAAAACAAGATCAAAATGACAGACTGAGTAATAAAAAAAAAGATTTGATTCTGCCTTTATAATACAGTAAGTCTGTGTTCTGACATGTTAACAAGATTGTGTCTTACAGTACACCATATAAACAGTATCAGGGTGTACTGCTGAATGCTTGTTCAGTAAAAGTATGATACAAGTTATTTTATTACAGTCTAACTGTATATTACAGTATATTTGACTATAATTGCTGTCAAATGTACATATAATGTTTAATTACCATTTTAAAATTGCCCTTGACAAATGGTTATCTATATTGCATTTAATATTGCATCTCACTTCAAATAATGTCTTCAAATCCTTCCAGTCTGGTTTCAGACAATTACACAGCACAGAAAGTGACTCTGTTAAAAGTTACAAAAAATCTTCTTATGGCAGCATATTCTGGTTATCTGGTTTTGGTTATATAAAGTCATATAAATTCTGGTTATATTAAGTATCTATCTATCCTATTTCTCTTAGATCTTAGTGCTGCTTTTGACACTGTTAATCACGACATTTTACTCTCCCCTCTTGAGACTGTGCTCAGAGTTTATGACATTGCTCTTAAATGGTTCAGCTATTATCTTACTGGTCGTTGACACTTTGTTTCTCTTGGGGGTTTTAGTTCTGAAGTTGGGTTCGTTAAATCTGGTGCTCCCCAAGGCTCCATAGTGGGGCCTCTGCTATTCAGATTTTACATGTTCCCCTTTGGTCAGATATTAATATCACATGGTCTGAATTATAATTTATTTTCTGATAATAATCAGATTTATGTCCATATTAAACCTGACACTGAAGTAGCTGTTTCTGCACTAATTACACCTCTGATACAAAAATTTGGATGACTCCAAATGTCCTTCACCTAAACTGCAACAAGACAGAGTTCATGCTGCTCGCCAACTCCCATCCACTGCCTAGGTAAATCCAGTGAAGCAACCCTATCAGTGTGGGTGACGCTGTTCTTGAATTTCAATCAAAATTGAAGAATTTAGGGGTTCTATTTGATCCCGACTTGACTTTCAACCCTCACCTACAAAATATTGTAAGAACATCTTTCATCTATCTCAGAAATATCTCCAGACTACATCCTATTTCATCTATGACTGTAGCAGAAAAGCTGGTCAACACATTTGTCTTTTCTCTAATTGACTGCAATACTGCAATGCCTGCCTCGCTGGGGCTTCTAAATTCACACTGAACAAACTGCAGTACAGTCTGTCCGGAATTCAGCAGCCAGAATCCTGACCAGGTCACATGCAAACGATCACATGCTCTACCTCGTTCCACTTGTGTTTCTATAACCTTATTCTGTAATGTGCTATTCTTATGACTGTTTCTTTTTTTTACTCATAATGTAAAGCACTTTGAGACGTGACTTTTATAGGCACTATACAAAATAGAGATTATTATTATTATACATCATGGCTACGGTACTTGAGTTGGGTCAAACAACATTAACACAAACTAGGTAAATCAGCACAAACTGTGTATGATAAAAATAACTTTAAAAAGAATGTGCCCTGTGAATGCAACAAAATGTAGCGACACACACCTTCCAATAGAAGAATGAGTATATCTTAAAACTTTACACAAACATCAATTCCTTTTGATTTTTTTATTTGGGTGGAGTAATAAAAAATGTCGAGGCCAAATGCATGGACAGAGTAGTGTAAAGCACTAAACTGAAAGAGATAATTCAATCAGAGACGTTTCATCAGTTTGTATAGGCAAGCAGCACTATAGTATAATTTAACAAACATAATTTATAGAATTAAACAAAAGTACATTGCGATTAAGAAATGGAACCCTTCTGCCACCATGTGGTTACTATTAGTGCCCAGACCAGTCAGGTGCATGAATATACTGAACCTTGCCTAATGAATTTCCTTCAGAATCAGATCTGTTGAAGTAAGGGATTTGTTAATTATTTCCTATAATCACTTGTTCAGTTGTGTAGGTTTAGGATTTTATATCTGGAAATTTCATAAATATCACCTATCAAAACAGTAAATATGCATGCCCTTTCGAGACAGGTATTACATGGCACTGAATTTTAAAGTTATATTTCCCGATAAAGTTTTAAAGTCAGAAAAATGCTACATTTATTTAAATAATAACAGATGATTAGCTCAGATAAAGATAAGTATTTTTGTTATTATTTTACTGAGCTAAAGGTTTAATCCACAGAAATATACAGTACATATCTACATGTTTATACAACTGGGCATTTTACTCAAGCAATATGAGAGACAACAGCAGTGCCTTACCTGGAATTTCAAACTATAACCTGGAAACCGTTTCTGCTTTGCTTTTGTAATAAAGTGCTGCAATTACATTTTATAGAAATGCAATTTCAAGTAAAGTTATGTTCACGTTGCCTGATCAAGCATATGTAACGTTGAAGACATGAAATAAACTAAAATGACAAGACAGCTGTCTCTAAAATAGATTTTTCAGTTAAAAAACAGTTTTTCAGTTAACAGCTCTAATCTACTGCGCTGTAGTGATTAAAACTTCATTTACATTTCACTTATGGGCGGTGGCATTACAGTGTTAAACTTAAAAGTACCTTCGTAAAACGACTCCACATATTATCGGGAAAAAGTCATTTAGCCATTCAGACTCCAGTCAGCATCAAATATTTATCACCAATTTTAGAAACAGACGTTGTGCCGGAAGGATGCCTTGTAAGACTGAAGTTAGAAAGCCAATTCTTTATCCTCAAACACTGTCACCTCAGACAGACAGCTGTCACGGTTTCACCTTCGGTCAGCCCTTAAGGGTAAAGTATTATCTGATTACAAGATGTGATTTATTACCAAATTGATAAGTGGATACCGTTATCCTCCATTATTATAAACACAGAGTACAACACTGAAAAAGCACAATAACTGCAGCGGGTTTGAATAGTACAAAGCCCTTACACAAGAGGAGACACCCTTTTACGTGTGTTTCAGTTGATCAGCTAACACTCTGAGAATTATTACTTTTGACTGTTAATTGCAGTTTTGGGGGCGGTCGTAGCAAAAAATAATGTTTTATACAAATTCCAGTCTCTAGTTAAAAGGATTGTAAACAGCATATACTGTACATGAGCTTCAGCTATGTAAAAGCAAAAAAAAATAAGTGGACGAATAGTACAGACCTTTCACATATAATGTAAGTATGTTTTAATTTTAAGAGGTGAAAAAAATCGCCGTTAGTCTTGTTTTTAATTAAGATGCGTCATTGAAGCTTCAGATCCCAAAGGCACTAAACTGACTAGAGAACAGCTATCCTAGCGGATAAAAATCGAACACGTCCCATTTCATTCAAATGCTGCATGAGAGGTTTAATGATTTTGAAAGAAGTGTTTCAGCTTCCACAGCTGTCGTTTACAATGTGCCCCCAGCACCCTTACTGCAGCCTCTCAAGTCACTCAATATTATTACTGCCTTTAAACTCCATTAGCATGTTTTAAAGCTAATGTCAACTAAGAATAACGAAAAGTTGCTGATTTTTTGTCAGAATTGTCACATTTGTTACACTAGCTAATGCTAGTAATGTTGTATATTATTTCCGGAAACAATAGCCGCTTACCTTTTAGTTTATGTTAACTGAACAGTACATTTCACGCATTCATCAGAAAGACAAACTACAGTACATTGCCTAACCAGGCGTAAAGGTCACTGAGGAAGGTCGTATGGGGGTAAGAATAATGCGTTGTTAAAATAAAGTTATTTAAACATCAAACTGCTACTTTAAACAGTAAAGAAGGCAACGGTAAAACAGATACGAAGCATATGATATTGTTGGCGTGTCTCCAATGACACTGTGTCATTATTTACAGGTAGGTTGTACTCCTTTCACTGTCTTTTTAGAGTGTGAAGACAGTAGTGTCTGCGTGTGCTACTCTATTTAACAATAACCGCCCTAAATATTATCAAGTAACCTTTAAGTGCTTTGATAGGCATTTCTCTAATAAACAGGTACCCGGCTCTTCACAGAAGTGTCCATTCACCTCTTTTCAGTTTCTAATATCACCTATCTCCATGGTAACTGTCTACGTTGCAATGATTTCAAATACAGCTATTTTGTCACGGCTCCCTGGGCTGGGATGTTCTGAAGTGGTTCTTACATCTGTATAATCCTACAGTAAGTAGCAGAGGTACTAACTAGAACAACAGAGTAAATAAGGTTAGGAAAAAATAAATATCAATATACTACAAAAAAAAAAAACCCAAAGAAAAACAGCACAGGAAGACCAAGGGAAACATATGGGCTAACAAAGCATTTTCTAATGGAGTATTAAATATCTTAAACCTGCATTTCTGTTAGCATCCAGCTACTAAAAGCCTATAATGCCTTGTACTTCCTCTGCCTAATTTCCAGTGGGGATTATATGATGGATCAGATCAATGAAACTCACTGATGCCCTGTGTTATTTTCTCCTCGTAAAGCTGCGTCATCCCTTTTTTTATGGGAATGCTAGGCAGTAGAAAAAAAATGCCTGGACATGCACCGAAGGCAGTAAGTTCAATTCTGTAGTTTCTTGGTATAGCTGTCCCTTTAAACTATCTGTGCACATTCTAATATACTGTAGCTTCATACAGTACGCGACGGTCAAAAAGAGCATAACTTTGGTAATGCGCCTTTTATCAAGTACATTTGAGATTCTTTTTATAAACAACTTCTAAATGTGTTTAGAAGAGACAAAACCTCCAAGCAAACTGTTACTACAATTATTGGATTTACTTAAAAATCTCCCTACCTGTCCGACTTAGCGTATTTCCTAAAGGCTTGTCTAGTGAGGTCTTGGAAGGATCTGTAAGTCTGTGGCTCTGCTGATATGCCTTGGGCTCGCCTGGTCCTAGGTCCGATGATCTGTGCGCTGGGCAGCACCGACTGACATTTGTGCAGTTTCCTCTTCAATTCGTGGATTTCTTCCTCCTTTTCAGCCAAACGCCTCTCCAGATCCTTTATCCTCTCCTCTTTTAGCACGAGAATTTTAGCAAAGTCTTCTTCCAGATCACTCATTTTCACACGCGTACAAACTTTTTTTTTCCTTCGGAGAACAAACGCCAGCACAATCCAGTGGATCCAGTGGTCGAGCCCTTTTGCTTCTGAGGGAGAGACCTGACACTAATGGGTGGTGTGAGAATTATTCGATCCACCTACTTATTGCTGAATTAGCTGTAAAAAAGAAAGAAAGAAAGGATGTCTAAAAAAGCCGCCGATGTATCTGCTGAGCGCAAATCCGCAGATCCTCCAGGGAACTGGTGATTATCTTTCATTGAGAAACCAATTAGAGCTGCCCTTCCTCTCCCGAGCCCTTCAGTCACTTTGTGTAAGCACACACCGGCGATGAGGCAGTGTCTGGTCAGAGCTGTAGCAATACTCCAAACAACCGTGACAGCATCTATAACACTCTAACACAAAGTGATGGCAAAAAAGGGAAAAAAAATCTCTGCGTCTCTCAGCTCAAGACTTGATCCTTGAAATAGCAGCAATTACCATGTGATCCGAAGGGTGACGCAGTCCTCTGTAACTCGATCTACTTCTTGAAGACAATGTTTTCATCGTTAGATACAGATATCGCTGAACTACGCACACACGCGCGAAAAAGCATGGCATGGTGTCTTTCTTTCGAAGTCATTGAAGTCACGTCGCCTATTGCTGTTCTCGTTCTTCACTGTTGTTCTGGGCGTTTAAGTAGGAACACCTCGTGTTTCAACCGAATGTAGCTATTACGAACAGGCTTCGCAGCGTTTTATGTCTCAAAACGTTGTCCGTAAGCTTGCTTGCTTGTTATCGCGGAAAACATCAAAATTAAGGTTTAGAATTCGGTATTGTCATAATACCTAAACCTGGAGAGTATATCCTGCAACACATTCCATCGAACTGCCCCACAAGCAGTATCAAAGAGCACAGTACAGAGTACTGCATTTCTGTGAAGTTTAACTTCATTGAGCACAACTTCGGCGACTCGCTTTACAGTTGCTTATTAGATCAGAAGTGCCTGTCGAAGTCATAAAAACATCTTTTACAACCAGCTGTGGATTGTTCCGACTTGAAATAGTTCCAAGAGGTTTGGTAGGAGGAGTTACGTGCTGCTGCTTAGTATGCAGAACTGACTGTTGTAGGTGTTAGCTGTGCACAGAAAGTGAATGGTTCCGGCGAACTGTGTTGAACGTTAAGACCAAAAGAGGGAAACTTGTTACCTCTGCGCGGTAACATTAGGATTTTGTTTTTCAGTTAAAAATTGCAATAGCTAGGAGCACGACCAAGATGCAGGTGATAAATCGAAAAATTCACAATATACGAAGGATGTCTGTATCAATTCCTTTATCCATCATAGAAAAGCCGCGTACGCTTATTCCTATCCCTGAAGCATGGGGGAGCAAAATGTACACTTCATCCCGTCCCTCGCAGGACTCACCCACAGTTGTGGGACACCCATTGGCCTGGCACGTCTGTCGAGGGCGAGAGGAAACTGGAGCACCACGAGAAAAGCTACGCGAATAACCCGCCCAGGTCGAAATGGAACCCAAGACCTCCCAAGCGCCGTAAGGAGTGACTGCACCTACCCTAATATTGATAACAGTTTAAAAAAAAACACCTACTGTATGCATTTCTCATTCGTTGAGCTCTAAACATAACCTTTAATCATCACTCCATTTGAATGCACCTACCTTATACGATTGTGTGATAACTCACGGAGAAAATGGTCAAAATTCGTCCTTCAAAGATCTCCTTAAAGTTCTTAATCTTTCCCAACTGTGTGTCGTCTTTCTCGAAATCTGTTCAATTGAACACCTAGAGGCTAATGCAAGCACCCGTGGGCTTTTGAAAAAGCAGGACAATTAAGGAGATTGTCAGTTTTTGTGTTAAACTCCAATGAACCAATATGTTAAGCATCTACTCTGGCAAAGGTCCTTAACGTGAAATGTACATAGTACAGTATTATATATATGGGTGAAATGCACATAGTACAGTATTATATACATATATGGGTTCATTATTTTAAATATTAATTATTGTAACATTCTGTCTTTGAAGATCATTTTAAGAAAACATTTACAACTGAAGAGATGCTTGACAACAGGGATCAGCATTTAAAGCGCACTTTGGAATCATTCTTAGAAGTCGTCTGTAAATTCACGTATGACTCATCCAGCACGGATGGTTAATGAACTGAAATACCGAAAACACGACCATACACAATCTGACAGTTGTGAGCTATAGTAAGGTCCCAAGACTAACAGCTGTAGAGAAGCGCCACCTTGTGAACGACACAACATTTTACTGACCCGATGGCACTGATTGCTTAATAAAGATGTGGATGTGATGTGCTGCAATAAATAATAAAGCTCTCGCCACTCAGAAACAAGAAGCTCTCCATAGCGGCCAAAATATTATGACCTACCCGAAAAACACACGCACACACATCATCATCTCCATCACCATCTTTATCACCAAATAGCGTGTTTGAAATCTCGACAGGACTTTGCAGATATTCCACGAGAATGTGATACTGTACATTTGCGGTACAATATTTATTCTACAGCAGGATTGTCTTCAGCTGAATTGGTGATGAAATGGATGGCGTGTGGTCCTGGCCTTCATTAGGATGAAGTCCAGTGGAGGCTTCTCAGAGGTGTCGAGGGGAGTTATGGCTTCCCTAAAGCAATCTTGTGCGAAAATACACTTGACTTGAAATAATCAATTCTATAATACACACAGTATATACAGTACTTTATATTCCGATAGAAAATGTGTTTACATAATACCTCCTAAAATTTTTCTAATAAACCTTAGAACCTGTACTTGTAACATCGTTCAGATGCTATGATAAGCGGTTTTATTTTTCCGATCTTCCATGCATGTTGAAGAAAAATTGCAAAACTGCATCTGATTCTGGGAATGTTCTCTTATTGGCTTAAATCCCACTGCTCGGAAGTCAGCATCTCCGTATATGTCAGAGCGAATCCAGCTATGAAGCTGTACTGCTTCTTGGGGATAGAGACTGGCAATACTTTCGCTGCTCCTATTGTGTGTTTTTTTTTGTGATATATGGGGCCGCAATTGTGCAGGAGGACATTGGTGTTTTATAACTCGTCACCTTAAAGGCGTTTGCAACCTGACGTCAACGGCATTTGTCTCAGATTCTTTTAAGTACGCTGTTACAACCTCATATACAGTTGGGCTACTTCAAAATACAGTACTGTACATTCACGCATGTGTTACGGTGTATTCCTACAGTACTACTTTGCTAAAACACTGTGTCTTATGATGTTATAGAGAACGGAGTGTAGTTATAAAGGAGTGTTTGAAATGTGGGATATTATGGAGAGCATACAGGTACAGTAGGGGTGGTGTAAAAGCACCGTGGGCAGCGCCGTGAGTGAACAGTATTTCTGACTGTTTACTGTTCTGCGCTCGTGATTGGCTTCTGTGCTCAGTTGTGACACTGTGTGTAGTTTGCAAGTTCCCCTCCCTACTTATGTGAGATTTCTCCGTGCGCCAAGGACAGATTGCCCTGGTTAATAGGATGTTTCAGCATCATTCTTCAGAAAAAAAGATACACTTTTTCAAAAATGAAATGAAATCCAGACTTCCTAATTTATGTCCTGCTTATACTATGTTTTTAAAAATAATTATGTAATTATTACATCAATGTTTAATTTGTTTACTGCAGGAGATTATAAGCAGTAATAAGTGATAGACAATGAATAAGTAAGGAAAGAAAGGAAATGAGTCCACAACAGACCAGCGAGAGAGGTGGTAGAGAGTAAATGAGATTAATATGATTAATATGAATAATTAGCAAAACAACTACCCACTCAGACCCTGTCTGCCCACGGCTTTTGGGTTGCCCTGCATGACCATCACCCTGCGAACTGACTTTGAGCTGCCTTGTAACATCCCTACACTAAGGTAGGCTCCTGAAACATACAGTACCACCAACGTAGGAAAGCTTGCTTCTATCAGCACCCTGACTCTGCCCACAACCCTTCCCCCGCCCTCCTGGGCTTCAAGTGTCTCCAGCTGGCACTCAGGGAGTCCTGGGGGTTGTTCTGGCCAGGGGAAGTCATGGAAGTCTCTCTCAAGCCACCCACACATTGTCTGACACTGAGGGAGCCAATGCATGACTGCGGCTTCTAATACTTCTACCAGCGTGGTAGGTCTGTTTTTTTTTTTGCTGTACAAGTATTCACTCACGACAGATGGGCTGATGTGACCTTTCCTCTGAAGGTAATATGATCCTTCTCCATGTATTTATTTAATGATTTAAATAATAAGTTAGATAAATGGTTTATTTGCAGAACATGCATACAGTAGATATAAAAGGCAGTTTCCGTACTGGCTCATCAGGCAAGATCTTATTCTGGTTTTCATGGCCTGAGGCAGGCTAGAGATCACATAACCCTCTCCGGACAGAACACTGGTTACTCTGCTACCCAGCAGCGCTGGTCCCCTTTCATACAACTGGGATGCCTGGAAAAAGTGGGCTAAAGAATCTCAGTCAAGGTACAACAGCAGGCTCTGCACTAGGGACTTGAAGCCACAACCCATCAGTTAAGAGTCCAGAGACTTACTGATTATGCTACACCACCCCCAATGGGTGTATGAAAAATCATAGCAGAATAACGTATTAAATAAACACTTTTTATGCTTTGAACTACATCCACTCCAAACAAACTCTTTGATTCAGAAATAAGATTGTGGAATGTAACTCGAGGTACAATAAACATAATCTCTCTCATCATAATTCTTATTTGCCTCAAAGACACAATGTTAAATTTGACTTAGGGTAGTATAATACTGGTGCCTCAGGTACCAAATGTCCTTTCTCCAGATCAGTAGTATTTAATAGCTGTTCCAAATGGAAATTTATGATATGTGTAAAACACTGGAATGCATCAAGGCCTTTGGCCATAACTTGGTTAATACTAACAAGTCACAATGACCGGTTATAATGCGTTCTGTTAAAGTTAAGTTAGGCACAAAGTTCTTGTTTTAATCTTTAACCTAAAAGCTGCAAGTGGTGTGCTTTCATGGGAGTCACTTCAGAATTTTGGTGAGCTGTAAAATGGCTGCCAGGCTAAACAAAGTTATGGTAATGTAACTTTTATATGATTTATTTGTATCAAAATCAGTGCTCTGCTTCATTTGTTAAAAAGACAAAAACAAAATCCTGTAGACAGGCTGAAGAAAAAAGCCCAGAAGATGTGGTTGTAAAAATCTGCTATCAAACAAAGAAAAAGTGTTGGAAACTGTTCTTAAAAGCAGAATCATTCACAAATCTGTAAAGCAACTTTTCTACAAAAATATAAAGAATAACATTTTTATAATGAAGTCTATACTACATGCCTGTCAGTGCATCCTAATAAATCTACACCATTCTTTTACCATTGTTTTTTTCTTCTGGATGGATTCTAGCTACCAGAAATTAAAAAATACATCTGCATAAATCTGCATAAAATATACATATAAAATATAATAGCAATGTTTTAACACTTTTAACCTTCAGATCACTTATTGATAATTCTAAGTATAAAAGCAAATGGGATCCTTTGGAATGAAATCTGCTATATAAAAGCTGTTAATTATTTTTTAGAAAGCGGTGTTACCATCTTACTTACCAGCTAGGTAAGGTTGGAAAATTAGGTTGCCAATGCCCTGGTGTGTTGACTAGGGGGTGCCATCCTTTGAATAAGGTGTTAAACTGAGGTTCTGACTATTTGGGCATTAAAGATCCTATTCAATGTTTTGAAAGGGTAGGGGTGTTAAACTGCTTTCCTGGCTAAATTATATTCTTGGCTTGCAGTTGGTGAAGCAATTTTGATTTCTCTACCTGATCTGCTGTGTAGTGGGGCTGCATCTCAGCAGTGGATGAACTGGGTCCTGTATTGCAACGAATTCTTAATTAACATGATAAGTGAAAGTACAAGTTAAACCTAAAATAAGTTTTAGGATAAAGGGAGCTGAAACCTGTTTAGAATTACTAATAACAGAACAAGTTAGATGATCTGAATGGCCTCCAGTCATTTGTACCTTTTTTACTGCATTCCTATGTCTCTTAAATAATGCAGGTCCAGTAATTAAGATTTGGCAGTGCTTAGTTTTGAAAGTAAAGGGAAGTATATCAATCCCATGATATTAGTGGTCTTAGTGGTATTTTGCTATTAGGAAAAAGAGGACAGTCGTGCAGTACCAAAATACCTTCATAACTCAATTAAGAACATATATAAGACAAAAATACAATATCCTGTATTTTTACAGTGACTCCTTTAATATATAGCGGCTTTATTGCCCTGCAACGGACAGTCGGCCCATCCAGAGGGCTTCCTGCCTCGTGCCTGTTGCTTGCCGGGATAGGTTCTGGCTCCCCAGTAACCCTGAATTGACTTGAGTGGTTAGAAAATGGCTGAATGGATTGCTTTATTTCCATTCCAGCTGTGATATTTTAGTATGTATATCAAACTGTATGTTTGATACATGTTTTTAGCTAAATAGCCATATGGGCACAATGGTATTTCCCCCTTCTAACATTTGCACTGACCCACTCAAAATTAATTGGTATGATTTGACAGTTACGAAAACCTATAATCATAATTAACATATATTCTCTGCAAGCTAACTTAATAATCAAGCCAACTGCTCAGTATTATGCTGATAATGAGCTGCAGAAACAAAGATGAGCAAACATATAATGTGCAGTGTATTATTAGAGATTCAAGGTGGATTTAATGGACATTAATATTTAAAGCAATACTGATTGACTGTATTGCTTTGAAGATATCTTTCTGCTTTTTTCAGATATTTTAGCCTTTACTAAATCAGAATCCTACATGCATAATCCTGTAAATTCATCTAATTTATTTTTTTACAAGAGATCACATTAGAATAAACAACTGTCTTATTAATTGGCAAGGGGCAGATCAGTTTACACTGCAGCACAGGCAGACATTAGTCACCCCTTTCCTGTAATAGTCGCACATCCCCTTGCTGTAACTCTAGAGGGTCTCTAAGAGAAGACCACATTTTACAAGATCGATACGTTTTACTCTTCTGATAGGACTACAGAATCATGTTCCCTGAATAACCCACCGCAGCTTTTCTTTTGAAAGACTCACTTGGCAGGTATTTTTAAATGCACACTGAGCACAAACTGGAAGTCAAAGCCTCCACCAGCAGAGGTTAGAGGCAGGAATGTCTCCTCCCATTTAAGTTCACCTTCCAGGTGGCCGATGTTAAAAGCAGACAGACTTAGCTCGTAAAAAGTGTCACCTTACCTACACTGTAATTTCTCATTTCTTTTCTCACTCCCATTTTTAATGTGTGTTTAATTTTAGGTTTCATAAAAAATATCTGAGGTAAATAATGTGGTTCATGTTCAAATTCTTATGTTTTAGGGCTAGAAATGCAATGGACCTTATCGGCACAAGGAAAATACACATGGTTTTGAACAGCTTTTTCACATCTAGATGCTATCCATCTGTGACTTGTAAAGTGTTAATCCTATTTTCCCCTGTTCTCAGACATCCCAGCTTAGTCCTTTTCTTTTTTTATTTTTAGGTCTGTTTTCTCACTTTGTTTGCAAAGCTATAACAGGATTATTTTTGCTCTAGTTGTCCAATTAACCAGGGATCACATGCAGACGTTCTCTCTCCCATCACCCGTATTGTCAGAATCTGTAATTTGTGAAGCACTTGCATGTACAATACAGTAATCTGATCCTGGTGTTCAAAAACTGAAGTAATTACCTGCTCTCAGTTTTAAATATTGACCAACTCCTAAGATAAAGTATAATAATATTATACTATTATGAAATTAGTACAAATAATAATACAGCAATCTTTCTGTTATTAACATTATTATGGTTATTTGGTAGACAGTAGTAACTATCTTTCTTCAAATGTCCTTTCTAGTGCCAGCTGTTTTTTTTTTTTTCGGTGTTTAAATACAGTTTCTGACCAAAATCTGGGGCTACAAGGAGTAAGGATTGGATACTGTATTCTTTTTTAAAATAAGCATATTTTGAAAAAAGACAGAAATAGCTAAAGTTATGCAAGTATAAACTGCACATTGCAGATGCATGTACAGTATATGGAAAACAATACTCACTGTGTAATGGTACAGTACATTTTTCACAATGTCGCAGGGATTCCCTTAGCCTCAAGGTCTTCATCTGTGTTACAGCACTGCGTACAGATCACAAGAACTTCTGCAGATGCTCGCTGTAAAAGACTGCTAAATTGAATGCTTCAGACAGCAAAGAAAAAAACAGAAACAGTCAATTAGCTTCACTTAATTATGAGTTTTGAAAATAAACTTCAGTGCGTATCTTATGTACAGGTATACTCGATGCGTGCTCTTCTGAAAAGGCCAGAAAGCTTGTATTATGATGTTTTATGCAGGAAAACACATATGAAACTGAGACTGGGGGAGATTATTAGTCGAGTCTTTCTACTAGAGTGGACCGAGAGAGGACTAAGTGAGTTGCTTCTAGGCAAC
The DNA here is from genome assembly GCF_055471065.1 of Atractosteus spatula. NCBI lineage: Eukaryota > Metazoa > Chordata > Actinopteri > Semionotiformes > Lepisosteidae > Atractosteus > Atractosteus spatula. Next base: position 19,581,708 of record NC_142710.1, on the reverse strand, counting down.
CAGCCACAAGATTCACTTGACACATTGTCTGACAGGCAGCTGTGAGGAGTGGTGGAAGGGCTTTAGACTCGTACTTTGAAGGTTGCGTTTGTCAGTTGGGAAGCTGCTGTCGTACCCTTGACCAAGGTACCGATTTCTCCAGTAAAAAGCACAGCTGCATAAACGGATACAAATGCTTTACATAAAAGCGTTAGCCTAATAAATTAATAATTAATACTGAAACTAAAGAACACTCCATAAAACACAATTTAAAGAACCAGCTATCTGTAGGAGTGAGCATGACTGGCACAGTAATTATTCTGCTTTTATAGAATGCACCAAAACCAGTTAAAGTTTCTACATTTTTGTATTTCGCTACGGCCAGTGTTATAAGATCTGATGATGTGCGACGCAGTGAACACTGTTACAACCAGTTCCTTGCAAAGGTCTAGGTGAACCGAACTGTCAGCTCATTTGGTGGGGTAAATGTCTCACTGGGGGCAAAATTGGTAAAGGAAATTTCTGTTTATAATTTAACATATAATTATATTATAAAATATAATTTAATGGAAGGTAAAATTTATACTTAAAACACAATAAACAGAAGAAATACAGTAGCAATGAAAAAGACTTGCACATTTATTTCTGTGTTTTTTTTTTTCGTATACTGCATTCAGTAAATTTGTAATGCTGTCTCTAACCATCCATCTATTCTCAGACCGATGCTTATTTATGGTCAGGGTCATGGCAACCCAGAGCTTATCCCATCTCTGAGCAACTATTAGCAGTTAAGCAATATTAGTTTAACTAGGTTTTAACACTTACTCATTTCTATTGTCCTGTCTAGGTGATCTGGAACTATGGGGCCAAAGCTTTTCCCTCTCAGCAAAGGATTCACTGTAAGTGTTCTTTGCTAATTGTTGATTTAAAAGGCCTTATGGTGCAACACACATACTGTGATAAACATGTTGTTAAAAGCACTGCATTTTCATTACATCGGGCCGATTGTAAGATTTAAGAGCGTATGTACAGGAGACTCATTGATGTGTGGAAAAGCTCACAGCCCCTGCGCTCTGGTCTTGTGTCTAAACAATGGCCTGGAAGAGAGAAAAGCCCTGGAGCAATGCAACCTGAAAACTGGCTATGAAACTGCTTCTCGCCTGCAGCATTCTCACGAATGAAGCCAGTTCCACAGCCCCTGGACATCTTTCATCCTAATTAAGACTAAAACATACTTGGAAGTGGTCAAAACATCTAAAAGATAATGGATTTATACTCACACTGTTAACACTGTTATTCAGTTACAAATAAAACAAGAACAGCCAAAAAATGTTAACAACAACAACAATAATTCCAATTTCTTGATAATTTCTCTTTGCCTTTTTTTCTAGAACCTTTACTGTGAATCCAAAAGTATTCTGTTATCATGAGTAATAGAATTAGAAGCTATGAAGCCAAGACAGAGCCTGGTCAAAAATAACATGATTTCACCTTCTTGCAGACTGCTAATGTTTGTGACTCTGGACTGATTCCAGAGCAGCAATATCTTTTAGATAATGTGCTGACCACATTTGTACACAATTTTCTGAATGAGGTCTTACTAGTGCATTGTACAATTTTAATATAACATCTCTTCATTCAGTTCTGTGCTTTCATTTATGAATACTAACATTTTGCTTGTTGTTTTATTTATCTAGAAGATATAGATGTTGTATTAAAAAAAATCATAAGTAGCTTAATCAAGCTTAGTGTTTCCAATTTTGTATCTCTAGTTTATGTTTTTGCTACCTGCATAAAAGTCTGCACTTATCTACATTAAACCTTTAGAGGGTAAGTGTTTGCCTAGACTTGAATTTCATCAGAATTTAATTGCTGGTTCTACAGTGTTAGTTATTACTCTTATTTTGTTAACATCTTAGTGATTGATTAGTCTATTAGGCAGGGTTGCTTGTTTAAGAAAAATTACCATCTTAAGTAAACAATTAAGATTGTTAATTGGACATGCTATATCCATGTTGGCCATCCTTGAGAATCTTACTTCCATCTAGGTAGTTCTACTTTAACTATTGTTTCCATACACTATATGTTTATTTTGCTGACACAGCCAGCAGTTTTACTGGAGAAAATCAGGTGAAGAACCTTGCTCATGGCTACGACAGCATTGAGTCACCCGGGATTTGAACCCACAGCTTTTCTGGTACAGGTCCAGAATTTTCTATTGCTTTACTGCTTCACACTGCTGCCTGACATATAGTAGAAGACAGGCTTATTGGTCTACAATATGTTGATTCACTTTTGTCACCCTTTATATGAATGGACACTACATTAGTAATTCTCCATAAAGCAGTGTCATTGGCTTATGAATCACATAAAAACCATAGCAATACCATAAAAACCATAGCAATGAACTGGTGCAGATGAAGGATTCAAATAGCTAAGTGCAGCCTTCCCCAGATGACTAGTCTCGAGAGAGAAGCATATGGAAATGATTATGATAACATTGTAAACTTTAATTAATTTTATCTGTTACTGGTCTACAAAGAAATAATTCTTTGCTTACTTCTGAAATATAGACACTTATGTGTGCCATCAAAACATGTTAAAAGGGTTTTAATGATGATATACTAGACAAAGGGAAAACTACACTGTCCATATCAGATAAGGAGACAAAAGCTTGTACAAACATAATAAAAGCCTGTGGATTCAAAAACTGTCTTTTCAAAGATAGTTCCAAAAATATTTGGTAAGCTTGTTTTCTGTTAAAAGGCTTTCAGTTACATGGATATGTTTCTAATTCTTTGATAAGATATTGTACATTGTACCACCACCTGTTCTTTTTAAGGAGATGAAGATGTTCCAGACAGGAGTCTTGGGGAGAAATTAAGTTCTTCTTTATGTTATGTGTTTTTTAGACATTAAAATTTAAGTCATGTTGTAATTGAGCAGCGTTCAGTTTATTTTATATTCTGATTAATTATTCATGCACCTTGAAGAACACACTGGTATTCTGATAACTTGATTCAATACTGTTGCTGGATTCAGAGTAGCACATGAATTCTGAGCAGTTCAGGCAGTAAACAGAAACAAAAAGAAAGATATGTCTTAAGTGCTCAGTGAGACCTATGGGATCAAGTATGAGCCAGTCATGGTTTAAAGACGACAAATTACTTCTTATTGTTCAAATCTGGCTTAAAGCTCCTGATCTGTTAGCATGCCTAGTCTGTAAATGTCACCTGAAAGGCTAACGAGGTCTTATAACACTGCACTTTCAAGACTTATTAATATTAATAACTACTCCTGGGAACATAAATAGAACAGCAGTACAGAAAGATCAATACAGGAAACACTGCTTCTACATCTCAGTTCTTCAAAAGCAAGGCCTACCTGAAGTGAATTTGATCTTTGCTGGAAATGATTGTGCATTTCACTGTCATTGTCACTGACTAGCAATGTTATTCATCCTGCTCCAGCTTGCCCAGATGATATCTATATTTTCAAAAGAGCTGGGTCATTTTTATTTTTATGCTTCAAAATCTGTGTTGTTTTTTTGTTGCTGAAGACATTTAAATTCACAAACATCTCACAGAATATCATCTAATACCTTATGTACCTACACAAAGCTCGTGCATGGAAATTTCACTATAACCAATCATTAGTCTTAACCATTACAGTGTTGTTTGGAATTATTTTGTTACACTAAATAATTTGGTATTTGTCCTACATTTGCAATGTACCCCTGCCTACACTGTAACTTACTGATGCCTAGTTTCCCAGGAAGTCAGATAGCATGCTGGAGAGAAGCATGTAAATGGCAGACAATGGGCACAAGGATGCCAGTTCATTGCATGCAGGGCACACACAATCATAAAGGGGGACTCTTTAGAGTTGCCAAACTGAACAGCATGTCTTTGTGAGGAAACAACAGTATCTTGCGAAACTAAGTGTATTCCCAAACAGAACTTGCAAACTTCTCACAGAAGGTATCTCAGGCTGGAACCCAGGACTCCAGTGGTAACCACCATGCCACCCTCTTTAGACTTTTATACTGTCTCTTTATCAGATAGGTATGTTTTGTTTTGAGTAACATACTGATACCAATCATAGTTGTGCTTGATAGGTCTTGACAGGGAGCAGCACTTAGCTTATACTGTACCTACTGTACACTATTTTTTGCTGTCTTTCTGTGAATGCAGTGCTAAAGATGTTTGCAAATACTGTTGTTTCTTTTAAACCTAAAGCTTGAAACTGTTGAAGAAATTAAATTGGAATATCTGTATGTTGGAGAATGATTTCCTAAACAGGAATCCCAAAAGAGACTGAATGCATGCCTTAATTTATGCAATGCCAAACATTTCTCATTGTGGCTCATTTCTCACTGCTTTTCAGTTTCTAAAAGGACAAATCACCACAATTATATTAAATTGAAATTGACACCATCTGGTCTTACACTCAAGAGTTGAGTGTCCAAGAAAAAAAAAGTTGTATTTCTGCAGAAAACTCTCAATTACATTAAGCTGTCCTCAGAATGAATTTGAATGTGAAACATCTTCATGAAAAATGAAACCTCTTAGGCAATGATTTATTTTTAATATGTCCTTAATGTTTATTGGCACTAAAGATAGATGCAGACAGATTTTATAGATACCATAAACTTCTCCACCTAACCCCCCTCAAATATTTCTCCTACAGCTAAAGGGGTTTCTGGTGACATCACCCCTCTCATGGTTGTGGAACAGATGCTCTGGCCAGCAGCAGTTGAGAAATTCCTGAGCCCTGTGTCTAGTTCTATAGATGGATTCCTGTCAGGCAAGCTGAACCAGTCCTGAATTTGTTGGATATACAGTATATAAACAGTAGCTGGATATTGTAAAATCCCAGTCCTGCATGATTTTGGGACCTTCTTTTGATGTGTGACATCAGTACTCAATCTAATTTTTATCATCCTTAGCAACATGTCTCTGATGTGTTTTAGCTCCTGCCTATGAAGATTAAAAAAAAAAAATTCCAGCATGTTGTTGAAAGAAGCCCTTGGGGGTAAAACAAAATATGCCTAGCCATCTACTATAAATATTTCAGTGTCTAGGGAAATATCAATCAGACATCACATTGAACTTCTATAATAAGACAGTGGTTCAAAAACCCATTCAAAGAATACACTGTCTTCTGATCTTTGTACCAGCTTAGAAAACGTACACTAAATTATCCTTTAATTTGACTCATACTTAAATCTGTTACATTAAATTCATGTATTAAAAAATTGAGACTATATGGTATTTATGAACATTTATGTAAAATCTATAACTGTTTTAAGTGATGTCAATAAAAAGATACAATGAATTAGAACATTATTTGTGTTATGTAACTGGAACTCAGTGGGCTGTATTCATAGAACTTTTACCATCTTGCTAAACTAACACCTGTTTATTTCCTTATAAGAAAACAACAGAAAAAAGTTGGAAAGTAACCTAAAACTTTTTATTTTATTATAGGAGTTGCTGTAAGACATTTAATGGAACTTTAGTGCTGCAGACTCCTAAGGTGCATGTGTGAGGACATTGAACTTTTTTTTAGTTCTCAAATAATCGCTGTCAATGTGGAAAACAATAACAAAAACATTGAAAATATGTTACTCGGGGTATATTTCAGTACAAGCATGAATGTAACAGTATGTACTGTATTCCAGCCAACAAACACAACAAAGTGAATAGACAGAATTGACTCAGGAACCATAAACACCCCTGATGACCGAAGATCAGAATTCAGTTCTTCCAACCATCAACAGAGGTTCTTTTTGGAAAGAGCTCTGCAGCTCATTATTGAGTGGTTCTGTTTTTCTTTTTTGTTGACTAATTAGCTGGTATATATTAAAATCTAACATACTTGTGTCAATAGATACATCAATAGTACAATGTGAGGCTGACACCCTTATGCAATAATGAAGACAATAAATGTCTGCTGGTCTCCAGGGAAGGCATTCACTGCACTCTTCCTCGTGGTGGGTCATGTGAGTGAGAGAGGATTCAGTGCAGGTGTCATTCTGCGCAGTACATCAAGGGATTTATCTCTGCACATACTGTACCTTTCAAGATTATACAACTCTTCATCATTGGGGAAGAAATGAAACTGAGGCAAACATTTTTGGTGACATTGAAGGGTATTAAAACATTCTTCCTAATTTCAATCCAAATCCTAGTAGCAACACAACTGTTACCATGTCATTAAATGCTTCCTATCTTAATACTGTTATGAGAAAAGAAAACACATTAGATGGCACAATGATAAACAAACATCAAGCCACTTCTCAGTTATAGGATATAATATTACCTGCCACTCATTGATTTGATACAGTGCTATAGCCTGACATTGAAACTGTCCTCAGTCTTCTGATGAAAGCAATGACTTTATGATAATGTCGAGCAGATGGGCAGCACAGAATGACAGGGAGGAAGTCAGAGAGTCAGCATGGCAGACTGGCTCATCGACATGCCTCTGTGCTGATGAAAAACTGTGCCAGTAGCTGATGCCATTAGATGAAGGAGTGATGGTCATATATTTGTATATCTCTGTCTGACAATGTCTTGACATTCAGGATACTCTTAAGATTTCACTTTTCAGCTACAAAATCAAAACCACAAGGAATGGAAAGCTCTGACCGATTTGTGTATTGAAGCTGACTGCTGAAAAACAATGCTATTCTTTTCTCACAGAAATGCTGAATATGTTTGCAAGGTTTCAGGCTGTTTTGGCATTCAGAAAAGTCAGCCTTAATTATCCCACAATGTCTGCTCAATTCTGAGCCTGCCACCTCCAAAGATCTGGCCCTAACCTGATAGTACGGAATACCTGTAATGGGTGTGTCAATTACAATACTTCGATACAGACATCAGTACAGTTGCTTTTCCCACATATCAGAAACCCACTAATCCGGGTCAGTTGACAGAGCAAGACCCAAGAGTGATCACAGGAACTCTGACTGACATCAGTCAAGCCTTTCATCTATTACTTTCATCTAGAGAGAAAATCAATAGCTCAATTTTAATAGACTCATCAGCAGTATGTTTAAAGATTTCTTTGTAGATCAACAAGAAGGAATATTTCAAGAAAGAGTAAACAAAAAAGTTTATTTTTAAAGATGTTTGCACTGGCAAACTGCACAAACTAAAGTTGCACTGGCTAAAAATACCTCAGTATATTGGTTCTAAAAAGCATTGCCAGTATTTTGCCAGTATTATTTACACAAAATCTGACTTCAGAAAATATATAGTGGATCAGTGGATTTTTCTGTAATTAAGTGACAATCTTATTTCAATCAGTAATGAAAAAGTTTGTAGTGATGCAAGTAAAGAAAGATCTGTTTTTTTAATTTTTTGCAGCGGTGCCAAAGTGACAGTTGTGGCCTTTTGATTCATTCCAATTGGCAGCACAAAATGCCGAACGAGGTCACCCAGAAAGAAAGAGGTGTCCCTTGGAGACATGAACAGCCCGGTGTGGAGATATACTGTAAATTTAAACATACAAGTGAAAAAAACATGTGTTGGATGTTTGCATTTAAGTCTTTCATAACTGGACTGTCAGCACTGATCTTTGTTACATAAGCTGCTTAAAACACTACCTGCCTAAAACTTGTTTTATCTTTATGTCTAAATAGAATAAATATTTATCCATAAATTATTAAACTTTAGTAGTAAATATTGCTACATTACTACTGCATTACTTTTTTACAAATTTTACACTTCAGAAAATAAACACAAACCTTTAAGAACACATAGTGTTCAACAAGAACAAAAAGTTGCATTCCCAAAGAAATACAGACTGAAATGTAATGAATGTACCAAGAAGTGGTTTTGTTAATTGGGTGGCCTTGGTGTGGATGTAGTGACTGGTTTCTTCTTTTGTGAGCAAAATCAGGGTTCCTGTGTTGGAATGTGCTGTAATGAATCAATCATTAATCATTTGAACATAGCTTGAACATGTAGTGCTTATCATGCAAGTTTCAGTGCAGGGAACCCACAAATAAAATAATGATATTTTCAATGGCAGGACAGTTGTGTGCGTGTTGTAAAAGAGAGAATATACCAGGTAAGAGATTATTCCTACAAGATAAAAACTTCAAGGGACTAAAACTAATCTTCACTGGATTGTATAAAGACCTCAGGACAAGAGAGACACCTACTGTATTCTTTAATTTTCCAGATAACACATGAAGTGTTAGATGCTTTGTTTCTGCTTGCTATGAGAGCTATTCCTTGATAAAACACTTGGGGGCACTGAACAACCAGCTCAAAGAGAAAAACAGCGCTGAAGTTACGACACCAGATGTTTCGCCTGTGCCTCAAATTAAACCAGCTTATCACTCAAAGTGTACCACTAATGGGAAAAATACTGAAGCTGCTGCACCTCTGACCCAGATATTGTATTTAGAACACTAATGCTTTTTTGCCATGTCATTTCCATAGCAAAGGCAACGTCTAAAAGATAAGAACTTTATTTTTTTTCCAATAACAAAATTCTTTTATGTATTTGCCAAGGATCTCAATACACAAATCTTCAAAACGTTTGAACTATGGAACAAGTTTGCTCTCTGGTGGAATATAAACTGCTTATGCATGATTTGAAATTCTGAATTTATAAAGCTCCTGTCTGTATCTGTCTCAGAGAAGCTCATTAGGCAGCACAAAAATAGCAGGCAGACTTAATAATCATAACAACAACAATTTTATCCAGCTTTTATTATTTCAAAGAGAAAATTATTTACTTATGTTAATTCTTTAATTAAATCTTAAAAAATGATATGCAATAAGAAAAAGAGAAACAATTCAATGACAAACAGGCCTGCACAACCTGCCATTCCTTGATTTTCTGAAAACTGAGCTGTCACTTTCATTAAAATGATGAATATTCCATTACCAAAGTATCTTCCGTCATTGCTGATTTTAAGCCACAGTATATGACTGATTATGTAAAATATTTATCAACAGAGAGAGAAAATCCTCTTACAATACTGTAAGTGTTAAAGAAGTGGTGATTTTCACTGTCCAGATACATGGTTACCACCATCCTGTATTTTAAGTATCAGTTCTTTAGGATTAGAGTGTTGCTGATGTTTTATTTTGAATATTTCTTAAGTATCACTCTATTAAAAATTCCAAGTGGAATAGAACAGAAGGAATTAAATATCATAACATTTAAAGATCAAACCTCAGCTTAACGTCTGTCATTTTGTGTGCAGAGCCTATGAGTTGCATGCCTTCTTTCTCTCACTGTGAGATGCACAAGAAGCAAGGTCACATGGAATACCAGTCTTCATGGTATCTAATACAAATAAACAACACCAGACAGCAAACATTAGATTGTGCTGTCAGGACAGGATAACAATGAAATACAAATCTGTATTTTCACATTGTCTAGGTTTTTTAGTAAACTGTTTACTGGTTTTACTCTGATACTAAATAATGCTTATGTTTTATCCCTGTTTTATCTCTCTCGACACAGAATCCTATCGTGTTATTATCCTTAAGCCAAGAAAATCAGTTTATCTGTAGTTGTTTAAACTGAGTGGTTAAAAATAACCTGATGCATTGCTTTTAATACTTTTCCATTCATCGTTACTTGAAGAACAGGACAAACTGCAGCAAAGGAAATCCTGCAAATATCACATAAGTCAGTCAAGCAGCAAAATATTTATAACTCTTGCTAATAAAGATAATTAATTTCTTGACAAAAAAGGTCAGACCTTAGGGATAACAGAATCTAATGTTTGCATTTACTTGAAATGCTTGAATCTGTAAAGTGAAATGTTTACTGTTTATCAGAAGTATTTTACATGAAATTTTAATTTGAGGAACAGCAATAAAGTAAGTTTGAGGGGGTTTTGTTTTTCTGGCAAGATCAATTTGTTGAAGTGATCTTCAGATGATAAATGTAGCAGTAAACGTCGGTTGTACAGCTACAAAAGACCCAGGTCCCTTTGTATATGAGACATTTTTCATTGAACTAAAAATCATTTACTGTATTTAAACCATACAATGAAGATCTTAAGCTTTTGTGTTAGATGCACGCATGATGAGACTGAAACAAACCAAAAAACATGACTTCACTCAGAGGATATAATATAAAAAAAATGTAATTGCATTTGATTGCATTTATTTATAGTATAAATCTATTTTGTGAATGTTGTGCTATGTATTAACAGCTAAGCCACAGTGATCATGTCTCTGGTCAAAGGGCCACATCCAAGAGGAGATAGAGCTGGTTAAAGTTTAACCCACTAGGACTGTAAACCTGCTTGCTAGGACACTGAACCTTTGGAGTTTGATATGATGTGATTACAGAATCCCAGAGTGACACGTCGCCAAATTCACTATAATCAAGGTCTGACTCTTCCGGGTGGTCATCTCACAAATTGCTCAGGTAACTTCTCTATTTCTGTTGCATTTTTGTTTACTGCTTTTCTAAAAGTATAATTTCTGGGAAAATTCTTATTGTTTAAATGGAATGCATCGTCATAATGCAGTCTCTTGAGGAACAAAGAGGACTTTTGCATGATGCTAAACTGATCAACTAGATTTTGAGAAAGGTTGGTTTGGAAAAAGGTTGCTTTTCTGTAGGACACAAAATAGAAATATCTTTACTGACAAAAATGGATTAAGGGCTTTTTCTTTCCATCTTATATTGTTGTGAGAACATATTTTATTTTGAAATGAGTTTTAAAAAGCATTTTGCTAAAGGTGGACATGAAAGACACTAATATCTGAGACATTTACATACAGGTTTTGGTAGCTTTTGGTTAATGCTATTTTTGAAATATTTCTCAGTTGATGTTCAGAAAGTGATCTGTGTTTTATGAACTGTAAATCTTTTGAATCTTTTGAACTATAAATAAGTCTTTTGAAAAATGTGTTTATTTTTTATAACAACCTCTTGTGTCAACATCTTGCTCAGTCCTTTCAATATTTTAGACTGAACTCATAGAACTTGTGTTATTCAACTCTTGGTTAGAGCTGTTTTAGTTACGACAGAGAAATATAAACTGCACCGCCAGACCTACTGTATAAAATACAGTCTGAAGTTCAGGCTAGTTCCTTGTGCTCTATATTGTTTTTACTCTGAACTGATTTTATTACATTATGTGGAGAAATAGTTACCTTTAGGGTTTGAAAAAAGAGTATATTGCAATGCATTGGGAATGTGGCATGGCAAATTGCAATGCAATAAGGAATGTTACAAGGTGGCACTTTTTTACAAGAAAAGCTAAATGAAAAATGAAATCTGAAAGGTTCAGCATGTTTATTGAAAATGCTTATTTTTATTTAATTTGTTTTACCTCTCATTGGCATATAAAGGTTAGGTGCAAAAAATAACACAACATGATACAAAACACTAAATGAATCATTATTATGCAAACCGTTGCTCTGCTCTGTAGTGCCTTGAGTACCACAGTGGATTTCACTGCCTGTGAGCTTTTACTGAGGTCTTTCAGTAGAGAAAGATGGTGCTCCTCATAAATGTAGATATTAGCTGATCTGAAGCTTTCTCAGTTCAAGCCTGTGCTGCACAGTGCAATATGTATGCAAAAGTGACATGAGATATGAAAACAAAGAGAGAACTGAAAAAATTAGCTTTATTATTAGACCCTTATAGCTACATAAAATTGATATTTTACTCTATAACCATTATCAGGAAGTCTTATTCCTCATCTTGCACCCAGAAGCACAGGGGGCAAGGCAGGAATAAATTCATATTTATTAACCATATAACATTTCTTCAAATGTTAACTTATTAGATAAATGAATGGTTGTGTTTGTGTGAATAAATCTAAATGACACAATATAAAAATAAGTTTGTTTAAAAAATGCTATTATAAAATTAGAAATTGATCATCAACAGTTGTATTTTAACAGTATATACTGTAAGAGAGATGAAAGATACGGATATCGTAACATGTTGTTACTGTTATTGCCTTTTATTTTCCTTTCTTAACGACATCATTGTAGGTCAATATTCAATAATGTGTGCAACAAGCATAAGCACAATAACTCTTTGAAATACATTGAGATACAGTATTAGACAAAAAACAGAAAATGTATAAAGAACGGAGTTTGATCATATTCATTTCTAGTTACTGTACATGTACATGAGTTTCAGTTCTTCTGCGCCTGACTTTGAATCACTAATATACAAAAACAGGCTTACACAATGGCCTTCAGTACCATATGTATTCAGCTTAGGTCAACAAACCTCAAAAAGCAGGTATTGATCTTTGCCAGATAAGCAGGCCTGTAGTTATCTTGTTTTTGCAAACGGTATCCAAGCTTTCCGAAAGAGGACCACTGTCACACACAGAGGGCTAATGGAGCATGTCAGCAGCGTGCCACCTGTAAGAAGCTTTTTAAATGGCGCAGGGTTTTCCAGCAGGTTTAAATAGGATACAAGATGATACAAGATTGTGCTTTTCAGACAAAGTATGTTAATGCAACACAAAATAACCAGAACAGTGTAGTCAGGCCAAGGAACAGACAGTCAGAACAGAAAAGAATGCTAGTGCAACAAAACTTTCCTTATGGTGTGTACCTCTATCACCTGCACACAGTGAATACTGCACTTATTCTTGTGAAAAATATGCCAAGTAATGTTCGCTCAAATTTTTAAATGAAGTTCTTAATTGAAATTCCTGAACTATGCCAAGTCACCAAGTCACTCTACAGTATGTCCCAGCTAGTCTAAATCATAATTCGCAAAATTATTTCTCAAAAGCTGTATCTACCATAAGGAAACCCCTATTTTTTGCATTTTGTCTGACATCCCTCCGTCTCACTCCTCCATCTTCCTAGTTCCCCTTTTTTATGAGGGTCCTTGTTGCTCTTTGTGAACTGTAGATTGAAGGTTAATTTCACACTCAAAATGTGAAGAAACCAAGACCACACTGAAGAAAAAACAGGAAAGCTTTTGCAGTTGTAAAAAGTGAAAGACACTGCCATTTTTGCCATGTCTGCAATATCTAGTCATTACACTATTTTGTGCTTCATTGAAGCCCCAGTTGATTTGATTTCACTATACCTATTTCACAACAACAACAAAAAAATATGAACGTGCACCACACTTCTGGATTTTAACACAAAAACACGATCACACATTTGCAGTATTGTTTTTTTTTCTTATTGCCAGTACAAGCTCTATGAGACAATTAAAAAAAAGCTTGGGAAGCTAATAGAGTTCAGTCTCAGGAGGATGTTGTAAGCTTCTGATCAAAGATCCCTGGATATTGAATTCTTTTGTAAATAGAAAACATTAGCCTTTAAGTTTCGAGCGAATCTTGTGATTCTACTGAGGTGATATTTAGTCTGCTAAAAGGGATCGGTTTTAGCAGTCTTATCTAATAGTTTTCAACTGGATAAATCACAAGGATGACCATTTAGTGTAACTTCAAAGCCTCATGGAGATGCACATGCATATCTATGTTTCTTTGAATGACCAGACACAATCCTCCATAACACTTTTGAAAATATGGATATCAGAACATTTGTCATCACATATTTTCACACAAGTATATCCACAGAGTCTCACAACAGGTTGTTGTAAGATATTGATGAAAATCTCAGCAACTTTGTCAGCATCTTCATTGCACAATGAATGACCATTATGCAGAAAAGATCTCATTGTGGTCCAGACAAGTTGATGACAGACATTTTAATAAGGATCTCTTAATGATTTGCAATTGGCGATTCAGTCTCTCAGTGAATTAATCAGAGTCTCGTTGCTCTTTTAAGGTCCATAACAACATTACACGCTGCATTGATTGAGATGGCACTGAGGGGGCTTTGATGTGGTAGACTGCAACTACTTGACTTGAATTGAAAGCTGTTCTGCACAAATGCAAATTTCTTCTTTTTTTATTTTTGTCATTATTGTCATTAAGCTTGTTTCTTTTCAACATCATTTTCATACTGATAAAAAAAGCATGATTATGATTTTAAATATAAAATATAGCATTAGATTAACAAGATTGTTTAAAAATTGACACATGAGTTGGTCAGTAAAGCTTGTTGTTATAGAGATTCGACAGGCTTCAGTTCAGTATGACTAATCACCATCTCTCAACTAGTAAGGTTTTTGGAAATCCTTTTTCTCTCTGTGTTTATTCTTGAGAAAATAACCCGTTAGCCTTCAGTAATCCAATGCAAAAGAGCTGTTTCAGGATAAGAAAAACCCAGTAATTGTCAAATTTACAATTAAAAAGTGCTTTTCAGTACTGCTTGCACTTACCATATCTTTGTAAAACAACAGAATGGTCACATAGGTACAGTACATTAAAAAACAGATGGTCTCACCTGTCAAGAGAGTTTAAAATCAATTAAAAACTGAATCCAACAGAAACAAAAGTCCTTCACCAGATTTACAGGCTATTCATCTTACAAATACTAAAAACTTATTTGACAAGATCAACATTTGGAGTGTCACACTGGTAAAGTTTGGCCAAATATTTAAATAGTATGCAGAATTCTGTTTCTGGAGGGTGTCAATGGAAGTCTTTGTTCTTTTTGCCATGAGAAAGAGACAGGTGGAATGTACTCTGTGCTCTTGAAAAGGCTGCCATTAACCTCAGACATATGGTTTCACTTGAACCAGCTGTTAATGTGTCTCACACTGACCCCTTATTCTGAAAGTATTAGCCTGCGATGGAGACATAAGTGACAGAAATGTTGGCAGGGGATTTAAAAATCTCTTTCCTCTTCTATAACAATAGTGAGGGAGATCTGCTGCAGCTGGTAGCTGACTTGTCTCCTGTGCATTGTCCTTGCTTTTATATATACTGAAATAACCCCTTGACACAGACTGGGAACTGGAGTAATGGTGTCAAACTTGGAGCTACTGGGGCATAAGTGATTGTCAAAAGGAAAGGAAAGTCACTAACACTTTTTCCATAACAGTACCTGCCAGTGAAAAATACTGTACTGTATATAAATATGTTCAAATTAAAAGGTATGTTTATAGTTAAGTTTTGAAAGACTCTAACACACAGTTAAATTTAAATCTCTACTACTGTAGGATAGCTGTAACCTGTTAAAATCTGACCTGTAAATGTTTCAAAAATAGATGTATGCACCGTACAGGGAAAAAACTGTACTCTTCAAATGACTATTGGAAAGGAACTCCTGCATGTGCTTCTTCCATAACTCTACCTTACTGTTTAATTCATTACTTGTGCAGATGTTTGACATTGTCATTTATGTATGTTTTGAACTTTGATTTAATTTCAGTGAGCACCCGTAATTAAGCTGATTTATTGCTGATAATCACTCACAATGGAAACCAATCAAAAATCCGGGGATGGACTGACGGGCACTCAGAAAGAAGCAGCCCTGCGCTCATTGATCCAGCGCACAGGATATAATTTGGTTCAGGTAGGAGCCTGTAGATGTAGCTTTGAACAATGTCGCCTGAAGAACATTCTCACGATTCAGTGGGCTCTGCTTTCATTGATAACTCCCTGCTGACAGCCAGAACAGGCTGAGTCTTTAGTTTCAGTGCTCCCTCTTTGGATCTGTTTGTCTGTGCCTATGCAAAAGCTAAAGGTCCATTTTTCAGAGCATCTGGAAAGATGAATATGTAAACGTCAGTTAGTACTTATCACTATGTCAGCTGAATCACCAGGTACAGAGGTGAAAGGGCAGTGGATGTAAAGGGCTCAGAATCCTGATGCAAAACTCATGTTTCTGAGTTTTATGTAGCTCAATCAAATTGTCCATATTAAAGGAGCACAACCAAATGTATTTTTATATTAAATATATCAATTGAGTTCATCCACCCTTCCTTACCCAATGCTTACAGCCATTCTTTTACAGTTTGTCTGGGGCAAAAAAAGCAAAAGCAAACAGGGTTTGTATGATTTTCTCCTTAAAACATATTGGAATCTGACAGTCTTTTATTTGAAATATTGACAAACTGTATAGTGTACAAAAGATAAACCTGTTAATTGTAAAAAGAGAGCGATTAATTAAATAAACATATTACATACATTTTTTTTTAATATTTAAGATGCAACTTAATTTTATTGGGATTTTGAGGCTTAAGCCTTGTAAAGGCACAGACGCCAGTGGAAAATTGGTACATGGCTCCATCTACTGGCTGAACTGGACAGTCTTACTTTCATAACCTTTCTGAAAAAAATCTCTATCATAGCAATTAAAACCCCCATATTAAACCATTATTTAAGGCTTTAGTCAAATGTATGACAGAAGTTTCTAATGCATATAAAGAAATAATGATAGCTATACCTGCTAGATATTAGCTAAATAAACTGCCTTAAATGTAAAACAACAATATTCATAACAGTAGAAAGGGACTGCTTTACAAATGCAAATAATGCAAAGCAATATTGCTATTGCAGATATTTGAGTTACACTGCTTTAGTTCTTTTCTTTACAAAATATAATGATTAAGAAAAAGGACTCCTGTAGTACATAGAAACTCTCGGTATGTATTTCCCTGATAACATCCTGCTTTCCCAGGTCAACTTGATAAGCCTTATCATGAGGCCTCAACTATGTTTCTTCTAGGGTTATACATATCTATTAATAAAAATAAACAACAAAGGATCAGAATGTTCAGAATGTAATTGTAATTTTAAAGATATGCTTACCACAAAAACAATATGTTATTTTAGAACACACTCTTTAAATAGCTTTTTCTTCACAATATGTATGAAATGGTTAAGGTCTAAATACATTAAAGAAATATATTTAAACCAGTGTAATCTTTAATCAACCATGTTCAGCAGTCTCTAGAACCCAGTACCCAGTAGTTGAAAGGGAGATTTTAAAACCTATTAGGCATGAAAAGCCTCTTGAGCATCTCTTTCATTAATTTTAAATAATCAATTGTTACTTCAAGATCATATTCAATATAACGAAGATTTTTCAAAAACCCTTCAGGTGCTTATGGTCATCAACCCATGAGAATTACATGGGTCTCCACTAGCAAATTCTGATTGTATTTGACTGAAGAGGTGGCAAGTGTAAAATCTGATTAATCCTATTCTGATGAATGCTATTTTCTCAACCATTTCAGAAGCTTTTCACCTCATTCCAAGCACTGTCCATCGCTTCATCATTTGGCATTTAAATCATAACCACTTACCTACATCCTTAAAGGGCTTCAGCTGGAACACTTCAGTGCCTTTTTCATTTGTGACAAGTCTCTGTAAGATGCAGTTCATTTTGATGATAGTCCAGTTGACCATTGAGAGCTATCACCGTTAGTTTAGACCAGCCTTCCTGAATCCACATGTCTAGGGTCAGCATCAGAGATTTTGTTTTCATCTATGTAGGTCAAGCTACCAAGCCTCAGAGCGTGCAACAAGGCTTGGCAGTGTCTGCTGCTACCCTGTAAAACCAGAAATAAATGCCTCGTTTGAAATGTTCTTTTCTTCTTTGAATTCAGTAGCAGGTCAAATTGTACAGTCACAGAATGAAGTGTCTTGTGAATTGGCTAATTTGTATGCTTTCGTTTTTACTAAATTAGGTCTCTGTTTTAATATTTTCTGTTTTATTTCTTTGGGCATGTTTTTCAGTTTCTGTAAATCAAACGTAGCATTTGCCACTATTATTAAAACATCTAGTTAATTCAAAATGATACACAGATCTTCGTCTATGGTTTTATCTTTGTCCCTGGAAGTAGAAGCATGGTCCATACTGTGCATCATTGTCTGCTCCCTTGTTTAATCATTATTGAACAAATCTCAGTGAAAATACCACTTTTTATTATACTTTAAATTATGACACTTATGATTTTGAAGTACGGAAGACTCTCTGTACAGTCCTCTTTATTTTTAATTTTTTTTCGTCCTGCAGGAAAATGGTCAAAGAAAATACGGCGGCCCGCCCCCAGACTGGGATGGCCGTCCACCTGAGAGAGGGAGTGAAATTTTCGTGGGGAAGTTGCCTCGGGATCTCTTCGAGGATGAGCTGGTGCCACTCTGTGAAAAAGTAATTTTGAACATTTCTTGTTACAGATGCAAATATTAGAGATGCACACATTCAGTAAGAGATATTAATCTTCCCAAAAACATATTTTATGCATACAATGCTCTGTCTACTAGTGCTGTTTTTTGTTGTCATCCATTTTAACAAGCAAACATTGTACTTGTCTCTTGATTTTTTATTGTGCAAAATGATTATTCAGTGCCAAAACCGGCAAGCAAAGTCTGACAGTATTTCAGGAATATTTCATTATACCACAAAGCATGGTACATTTGCCAAACAGCCTGTATTTTCAGTCCAGCCTAAATGAGATGGTAATCTTTAAAAGCATCTTAAAGTGCTTTGTGTAGCAACATATAAAATGATCAACACACCTTACTATCTTCATCCACCCATCCACTTTGAATTGCCGAAAAATGACTTGGTATAATCATACAGTATGTAGTTCATTGATCATAATTTGTCAAAGCAAACAAAACACAAAGGAGAGACTGAAAAATTCAGTGAAAATTCATGATTTCACTGACATCCTTTCTTGCTTATGATTAAAAAACATTGTTTTGGGCTTGTTTTTCAGTTTGGAAAAGTCTATGAGGTGCGAATGATGATGGACTTCAATGGAAACAATCGTGGTTATGCATTTGTAACTTTCTCCAATAAACAAGAAGCTAAAAATGCCATGAAACAATTAAATAATTATGAAATAAGGTAAGATTCTTTGCATATTTACAGTCTTCATAGATGGTATGTTTTCCCATCTATTCCTCCCTTACAGCTGATACAGTAGAGAGTTAGGGGAAAAAGTGTATGTGAAATAAAAATAAACCATTATTTCTAAAATAAAACTGAGTGGTTTCACAAAAATATATAAAACAACTTTTGAAGGAATTAATTTCACATACATGCATTCAACTTTTCAAGATTTGACTCTTGGGCACAATAGTCTTTTCAGTTGAATGGTTGCTGGGTCTGCTTAATGATATGCCTAAGAATTAATACATTCCTGTGTGTGTCTTTTCTGAGGAATGGAAGACTTCTGGGAGTATGTGCGAGTGTGGATAACTGCCGCCTCTTTGTTGGGGGTATCCCTAAAACTAAGAAGCGGGATGAGATTTTAGCAGAAATGCGGAAAGTGACAGATGGAGTAGTTGATGTAATAGTATATCCCAGTGCGGCTGACAAAACAAAGAACAGAGGATTCGCTTTCGTGGAGTATGAAAGCCATCGAGCTGCAGCCATGGCCAGGAGGAAACTACTTCCAGGTGAGGAAGTCAGGTCAGTGGTCATAGCTTTAAGGAACTGTGTAACTCTAGTTAAAGTTCCATCCTGTAAAAGTTTATCGCTTGAATTAAGAAATTAGAGCTACTTCAAAACATAATGCACAGCAACAGTAACATCTACTGGTCACCTGCTTTATTCATTCATAGATATTTTGGAGGTTCAAGTCAAAGACCATTGGTAGACTATGGCTTAGTAAACACATAACTTACTGGTACTGTGGGAGGTACCCCACACATCAAGCTGTTAGTGAACGAGGCTGGAGTACAAGCATGTGAACGACAGTGGTACAGCAGTGTGAAACCAGAACAGAGCACAGTTCATAATCCTAATGAGCTGGCAAGCAATGCCACAAAAGGTGATGAATCCCAAAACCTTTGAAAATACTCTTAGTGTTACTGGGAAACAATGCTTTTATGAAGTGTGAAGAGCACTCCTCCCCAGATAGTAAAACTCCAATAAAGGCCAAATGTTACACAGCTAAAAGGTTTATGGAGGATATAAAGCTCATGTCTTGATGCCTTTTCCATTTTATGATACTGATTCCCTCATTTAGTGTTCTGCATCTTCTGTGATCATTTTTTGTCAGGAGATGTCCCTTTAAACTTGACCTTGGTCAATTCTGATTTCTGGTTCCCAGTTAAAAACACTGTTATTCTGTTAAAAAGAAGGCCTGAGCTGCTTTTACTTTATATTTCAGTTGTTGAGTGCTTTGCCTTATCAATCCCGCACAGTTTGCAGGCAATGCCAATCACTAAGCCCATTAAACTTGTATTTCAGTCCTTTGGTTCTCTGATATACAGTATGTTCAAATGGCTGCACATTTATTTTGGTCACCTGCTGAATAAGACAGTATCCAACCATATTCTTTTCAACACAGCAGAGATGTATGTAATGTGCAACATCTTAAATAATTAAGATTAATAATGATAAAAGACAATCTCTATTCCTGAACCAGGCCTGTGCTATGTTCTGCTGCAGAGAAACAGTATAACTAATTGTTTAAGGGGAGAAAATTCCAGGCGGAAATTGGTTCTGGGGGCCAATATCACTTAAACTGAGATCTACTGTATCAAAAGCGGCAATGAGTGCTAAATTCACAGCACTACAACTCAAAGCAGATCTTATAGCTAGGATCTTGTCTGTTATGCACGGCTGAGACTGATCAGCACTGGGAGGGGAGACTAGGTTGCTGCTACAAGTGGCGTTGGTGGACCAGAAGCTAGTTCTGATCTGCCAGCAATGTTGACAAGGATTTTCTAACCACGATTCAGTTAAACCACCCTGAAAATCTCAGGAACTCATCACTCAAGTCTAATGCATTAGCACACAACTGTTTATATTTCTGTAGAGCAACAGGCTTCAAGTCTTCTCATAAGTACAGAAATTGACCCATAACAAAGAGGAGAAAGGCATTTTTGTAATAAGGTTATTACAGGTAGATATAGGTATACCCTTGTAAGAACACAAGTTTGAAAAAGAAACAACTTAAAGCCATCCAATGTAAGGTGTAGGGTCCTTTTGTAGGCACACCTGAATAAGCATGTTTAGAACTGGTCACATTTTCAAAAATAGCATTACCAAATGCATATTAATAACAATGAGCTGATGTTTTTTGTTTAGCGAAGACTTGTGCTTTATAAACAGTAACATGGCCTCACATCATGCCTGATCTCTCTAGGGAGAATCCAGCTGTGGGGACATGCCATTGCCGTTGACTGGGCCGAACCAGAGGTCGAAGTGGACGAGGACACAATGGCCACGGTTAAAATCCTGTACGTGCGGAACCTAATGTTGTCAACCACAGAGGAGACGATAGAGAAAGAATTTAATAGTCTGAAGCCAGGTGAGCAGTGATTCATGGGCATTTTAACCCAACAGCATTTCTAAACTATATGCAAGAGGCCAGTCTATTTGTGCGGTCTCCAATGCTGTTCCTGAGGAACCCCAGCGCGGTTAGCCTTATAAGTCATCTTTCATCACTCATTCATCACACACTTGGAAGTTATCAACAAATTAAACAAGTTATTTGTTCAGTTAAGGGAACTGGTTCGTAACTTCTGGAGAGTATCTGTTGCTCCAAATGACATATAAATTATTACATGTAAAGGAAATTGCCCATTTAATTAATCGGTTAAATTGTCTCAGATCTTTAAAAATTACTCATTCAGAGACTACATATAAAACGTGCATTAGGACTCTCCAAAAATTCGGAATTAATCCAAGCCAGGTTAAGCTTATTCATTCACTACATAGAAGAAACCAATTTATTCTAACACAGAATGATGTTAGTGTCTCAAGTCTGAATGCACAGCGTGTTTACAATCATCCATCGCCAGATTAATACTTTGACTTAATACAAGAGATTAGGCCAGTAACTCCTCATTCTGGAAGAGATCACTTTATCTAGTTATCCTTAATTATACGGTATAAAAGTAAATCTTCTTGTAGGAGAAGAACTGTAACATAAGGCGTAAAAAAACTTTAATGACTCCAGACCCCCTATAGACAGATCTGGAAACCCCAGAAAGAGGCAGGAAGCTACCATTTTAATCAGCCTGAACCATAGCACTTTTTGTATCCTGTATTCTTGCAAAGTACTGTGCCCAATAAAATGTGATAAATGATAAATCTGTTCATCACAAACCTGAAGGCAGAATAGCCCTGAAAAAACAAGAGGACTTTGGTATCTACTGCTTTGAAAGCACTTTTTATACTGTTTAACACTAGAACAAATATAACCTTTGTTCTATATAAGGATAGCTACAGAATATACACTAGTTTTTCTGTGTTTTCTCAACTTTCTCAACTTAACCTTATGGTGAAAACCAAGTTTGTAAAATGGCTGTACTGTTAAATTCTTTGCTGCTCTGATTGATGAGCATACTGTATCTGCAGGTGCTGTTGAAAGAGTGAAGAAGATACGAGACTATGCTTTTGTCCACTTTACTGAAAGAGAGGATGCAATCAATGCCATGAATGCATTGAATGGAAAGGTAATGTACTGTAAATAGCCACAAGATTTATCTCAAACTTACCATGTCATAACGAGTAGTATCAAAATATGTAAATCTGGCATTGACTTACAACCATTCATTTATTTCACTGCATTTTTCAATAACTATTGTTAATAACAGAAATAACAAAAAAAAAACAAAAAAGGCAGAAGCATAAATAAGTGAATAATTCAGATTTTTATAGTAAATCCACTGTATTTAACATTTTAATGGCGTGCTCTAATTTTTACATAAACGGTTTTTACTATAACATAGAAGTAGATAGAATTTATCTGCTGCAAATTAATAATTAACTTCAGGGACAGGCCAACACAAATACACCCTATATACAGTATACATAAAGAGGGTGCACCCTGAAATTGAAATAACTCACTATAGCTACATTGGTACAGAAGGCTTCAATAGTAAAATTCCAAAAATGGGTAAGTACATACCAAATTTAAATCATGTGGTGAAAAAGAAAACCATTCACCAACACAGGTTGGATGATGGGGTGAGGAGGTTTTCTACTTTTTTAAAAAAAAATAAAATTATACATTTATAAACTGTATATAGATTTGATTCAATGTAAAGCCTTTTTACCCAAAACCAATGTGCAATGTACACAAAAAGCTCTTAAAAGGCTGCCGGTTCTAACCTCGACTTGCTGTGGCTGTCTCTTGCAAAGCTGGTGGACGGATCCCCGATAGAGGTGTCCTTAGCCAAGCCTGTGGACAAGGACAGTTACGTGCGCTACACCAGAGGCACAGGCGGCCGGGGTGCGCTGCTGCAGGGGGAGTACGCCTACACGCTGGGACAGGTGTACGACCCCACAGCCGCCTACCTGGGGGCGCCGGTGTTCTACGCGCCGCAGGCTTACGCAGCCTTTCCCAGCCAGCTCCGTTTCCCGGCGGCCAAGGGCCACGTCGGCGCCCGCGGCATCGTGCGCAGCCCCTCGATCAGAGGTATCGTGCCGTCTCCCCACCAGTTTTCCAACTCAAGTGAGGTTTTTTTCAGTACTGTAAAGATTCACACAGGAAGCAGCTCAGCGAACTCGGCGCCTCATTCACATTTGAACTGATTAAACACATTAAACACATTTTAAATCACATTTAAACTTATTAAACCACCCTTCGATTGTTTTAGTTGAATTCAGCCTAAAGTCTGAATGAAGCATGGCTTTTTGTGACATTTATGGGCAGCACAGCAGCATACTGTAGCGTTTGGCTTTGCTGCCTCACAGCTCCAAGGTCCTGGGTTCACCTATGGACTGGTGCAGTTTGCGTGTTCTCTCACGAGAAATGCTGGCTAGGTTAATTGGTGTCTCTAAATTGCCCTGGCGTCCTGGACTGGTATTCCAGGGAGTTACCCCACCTTGTGCCCTAAGGTTCCAAGGTACAATTGCCACAGCGCATATCAGCAATAAGCAATTTTCTGATAATGGAGGAATGGATTTCACCATTAGTTTCTGATTTAAAAGAAAAACTTACAAAAAGATTAGGTGAAGGCTGAACATTGTCCTAGAAATATAAAACAATCCATTCCTGTCTGGCTCCTCTCCCTAGCTGAAGTAGTCGGGTTAGAGGAACAGTTCTTGAATCCACTCTATAATAGCAGTGCACATCTGTCACTGTAATAGTCACATTAGCTTTTCACTCATATTAATGAATTATAAATAGTGCAGCACTGCTTGCTTGAAAACACATTGAAATATATTACCGTAAACATTTCAAATGTATTTTTATTCTGTTAATTAAAATTTTGCTTTCATAACTTTTGATTACATTTACTTCAAATGGACTAGAAAGATAATTTAATTTTTTATATAATCAAAACTTAATACTGAAATAAGAAAACGATATAAGAATTCACAATTAGATTGTTGAGGATGTCCATTCGGTTGTATGTACAGTATATAAAAATCCTTATCAATCTGTTTCCCATGCCTGCACTGTCCAAGGGTAAAAACAGGATTTTGTCTTCAGTCTTTTTAAACAGAACAGATTTCACTGTTCTGGAAAAACTGACATTTCAGAACCATCTCTCTCATAAACCAAAGTAAAAGATGTGAAAGATGGAAGATCTTAGTGCTCATTGACATGGGCAAAAGAATGAGCTGAAGACACTGTCCACACTGCTGCACAGTGCATGGATGGGAATGACTGTTAATGCTCCAGGTGATTTCTGGTGCTTTGATTTGATTTGATGCCCTCTTGCATTCCTAGAAATTTACATGAATGTACCTGTAGGGGCTGCGGGAGTCCGTGGGATGGGTGGACGTGGCTATCTTGCTTACGCAGGTATTGGCCGAAGCTACACAGGATACCAGCTTAAGGGAGACAAGAGAGCGGAAGATAAATTTTATGACCTCCTGCCTGGGATGGAGCTCACGCCTATGAACCCTGTAACCTTGAAACCTCAGGGAATCAAACACGCTCCACAGGTACAAACCAGGAGGACCTCATTCTGCACCTGTAAGAGGAGACCTATAAGCCACTTTATATAGTGATATTTCCTATTGTGCGTCAGCTTGTTTATATCTATTAAGGGAAACGCAGGCAATGATTGTACCTGAAAAACCCTTCACATTTTAAAGTAATACACTCAAAACAAAAGCTTTTGCACTCATGCATAAACTGTTGTCATCGTGTTGTTTACACTTCGCAGATCTTGGAGGATATCTGCCAGAAGAATAACTGGGGGCAGCCGGTTTACCAGCTTCATTCCGCCATTGGACCAGACCAGAGGCAGCTGTTCTTATACAAAGTCACTATCCCTGCTCTCGCCACCCAGTACCCCAACGTGTACGCCTGACCTTTCTTTCCACATTCATGCGGCTTTCGTGGAGCTGCAATGACACAGATGCAAGAGGAAGATAAGAGAACAAATCTACAAGCCGTTATATTTAGACTTCAGTAGGGAATTTATAGATAAAAGTTTATCTTTCAGCTAGCTGTACTTTACAGAAGATTGTTACTGTATTAGAAAATGCACTATAGCCTCTAATTTATTATTCAAAGCCTCCTGGCTTTTTCCATACTGCTAACTGGCACCTTCAGCTGCAGCACACTTGCACCTTCTTGATAGCATTGACTCTGCTTTAATTCACGAGCAGGGGAATCCTTTTTTAATTCTGAAAGGATGCCGTTTTATCACAGGCACCCATTCACACCGGCCAAGCTGAGCCCATCTGTGGATGAAGCCAAAGTGCACGCTGCAGAGCATGCCCTGCAGATCCTGGGCCTACAGACAGAGGGCGCTGAGGCCTCCGCAGCAGCAGCAGCTTTCCCAGGTATGTGAAGGTCTGTAAGGCTGTCCCACACGTCTCTAACACAGGGGTCCCAGACCAGGTCCTAAGGACACACAGGCCTGCCAGTTTCCATTCCAGCGGAGCTCTTTGCTCCACTGACTGCTTGATTGAAATGACAAGTGGGGCTTGACTGTAACTTCAGCAAGTTTGTTCTTGCCAGCTCCAGTGCTGGAGATCTGTACTTATGAAATGTGATAGCTAACAGGCAACCTCCTACATGTTTAGGAGCCGAAAAAAAAATGGAACACTTCAAATTAATCATGAGATTTGACCAATTAAGGCTTCAGATCTGTAACTGAGAGCTCAGCTGTAAATAAAAAAAACAGCAAGTTTTCTTTGGGTCCCCAGGACCAGGCCTGGACACCCCAGCTCGAATACATGTGTTTTTCAGCACAAAAAACCTCCGGACAGCACATACCATTATCTAAAGCATATAATCAAAACTCACAAGTTGTTTATCAAACAATACTGATCTGTATCTGATCTGATTTGCACTTATAGAATATCCATTTATCCTTGTAAACAGCATCTACATTAAGATGTTCCAGTATACATAATTCATAACAGGGAGTTCCAAGACTGGAAGTCTGTAGCTGCCTTTCCTGAAAGCATAACCTACTGTATTTTTCCTGTAAGAAAAGAAGGTGTGGATTTATTTATTTATAATGCCCCTTTTTTTTACAGAAACGTTTTTCACTTTTGATGTTTGTCCTTTACCACAGGGTATACAATAGCAAACACCACTGCCACTGTGGCGGCCACCCAGCTCAAACAGGCAGTGTCACTGGGACAGGACCTCGCAGCATATGCAACTTACGAGGCCTACCCAGCCTTCGCCGTGGCAACGCAGGGAGACGGCTATGGCGTGTTCTGAGCCAGCACTAGGTCATGGCCTCTCGCCTAGTGATTCAATCTATGGCATATTGATTTCAATTTAAATTTATGATTTGCTTTGATTCTGATGATCGATTTAGTACTGTAGTTGAAAGCCTTAGTTAAAGTGATAGATAATTACATGAAATATGTGGGTGATGACAATGAAATTATTTAATCTTTTTTTTAAATGCATTATCCTGCCTTATCTCAGGAATGGGTTTGCTTGTACAAGATGTTTACAAAACCACATCCCTTCCTATTATTTTTCTTTTTTGTTCTTGCCTTCTGTTTTTGTCCTTTTGTTGTTGCGGTGTTAGGATAAGTGCTGATCTTTCCATTAGCGAAACCTCAGCAGTACCACTGTCTTATGTGTTGTCTATTCCAAGTGGAAAAGGGAAACATGATTCAATTTAGATTTGAACTCACACAAACAGGCAAGTTTTCTCTTGGAGCTAGATGTAGTGGCTCCAGTAGCCTAAAAAACAGACACTTTGACTGCCACTCGACTTTGAGGGAAAATGAAATATAACAGCCTCCTCTTGCTGATGCATCACAAAATACAAAATGTCAAGGTTTTGTTGTTTCCCAGGGCAAAGCTGTCTCTATCAGGCAGCTGACCAAGGTACTAAAGCTGCAATTGGCCCATGTCTCAATGTGCTTCAGTATCATCTCAAGAGCGACATCCACAAAATGCAGCACTGCCTTCTTTTTGTGAATACAAACAAGTAGTTCCAAACTTACAAAGAGAAAGTGTTTTTTTCTGAATCCTTTTTTCTAATCTTTACATTGTTTTAAACTGATTTCATCATATGTGCACCAAGACACTAAAAACTTTCTTTCAAAATGCAGAGAGACCGTGAGTAATGGACTTCCAAGAAAATGGCCTCCTTTTTACTGTCTGATATATTTATAGAACGTTGAAGCTTATATTGCTATACTGTATGTTTAGGTTATTTCTCAGTATTTACCAAACACATAATGCTTGTATGACTTCTTTTTTTGGTGGACGTGAAGGGGAAAATGGAACAAACCCATAAGCTGGAAAACTTAAACTGTCCATGAAATGACTGGTTTTCTGTTAGAGCAACACTTCACAGCCACAAATGTTTCTGTGTGCCAACACAAATTGCTAAATCTGTCATAGAGCCTTTCCCTTCAGGCTCGGGAACCCAGGATCTCACCACAGTGATTAAACCAATCAGTTCATCATATGTTTTGAGAGTTAATGGCATAAGTTGGAGGATTTCTTAGAAAGTTCAGTTGGGTCCACAGATTGGCAAAAAGATCATGAAGTGAGACAAGCTTGTTACATGATTACTGCAGCAACAGAACTAATCCTGGGCATGTGCAGTTTAGTTAAAACCAAAAGAAAGGAGAAGTAAACATGTACTGTTGTTTCATATGAAGTGTAATAAGCCAGAGCAGTGACAGTAACAGTATTAAAGTGTGAATAAAGCACTTAAAACTTATTTTTGTACTAGAAATGCAAGATTATTTGTATAGAGTTCTATTCTTTTGGATATATAAAAAGAAATATCCTATTCAACATTCCGCAATTATTCATCTGAAAAAAAATCATTGAGGGAAAAAATTAAACATGAATGGGAAATTTAAAAAAACAGTTTCATTGTGGTATGAATCTTGGAGAAGTGCTTAGATAATTGTAATGTGCCATGTAATTTTTTCCTAAATATGAATAAAGTCTTATACTGTACAAAATATATTGTTTTACTTCATTTGTTCATATATTATTTATTTCGCAGTACTCAGTTCAGTTTCCAGTGTAATTTATTTTTATTCAGATAAACTTTCAAATGGTTTTAAGAGCGATCTGACACTTCTGTCATGCAAGCAAATGCAAATTATTTTGAATTGCACAAACACATGACAAAAGAGACGAAAGTGTTAAGACTATCCCAAGCCAGTGATAACACAAGCCTCTTAAAAAAATGCTGTAACCATTCACACACCTTGTTGACAACTCTGCCTAAACAATAGAAAAGAATTGCATGCTGTCATTTTATTCTGGACCCTTGAGGTGAATTTCACTCCTTTTTGTAGCATCCAAAAATCTGATGGGAAGCACAGCACTTCATTTTTATAGTCATACCACCCATTGTCTAATTGTGCAAAGCAAAGATAAGGAACACTACTATATATTTATGCAGTGCAATCTATAACCACTTTGTCCTAAAGATGGTCTCAGTATTAAGCTCAGCCCGACTTTACCTTATATAGGACACGTGTCCATCACAGGACACAACCGGACTATTAAAAGACTATTAAAAGTGAACCTACTGTAACTAGAATTCTTTTGGAAGGTACTGTACATAGGGATAACATACTTCAAACAGAAGCTGTAGTAGTCTAGAATCAAACTAGGGCTCAAGATCTATGAGGTAGCTGAGCTAACTATCTAGAATACAGCAATCTACACACAATATATACAGCAAAAGTAGTCACTCTCTCAATGATGCCCCATTTTGTGATATTATAAATTATTTATCACAGCAGAGTTGAACTCAAAACTCTCTGTGCTGATGTGAGCACAATATTATGACGCACTAGTAAGGCATCATTTAGAATATTGTTTACAATTCTGGTCACTATATAACAGAAAAGACACTGCTGCTCCAACATCAATCCAGATACACCCCAGTTCTTAATGGAATGTCCTACACTGACAGGCTGAAGGAACTCAACCTTTTGAGTTTTCAAAAGAGAAGATAGGATGCAAGCATTCAAATCATCAAAAGGCAATGATAAAGCCTACCCATAGGACTTCTTCAGAAGTCCTGTGCCCCCGTGCCCCCATTTGTGTTTGAAACACAAACCAGAAAACACAACTGAACACCATGAGAAATTGCATTCAGAACCAAAAACAGGAGCCAATTCTTTACCCAAAGGGTTGTGGGAGTCTGGCACCAGCCATTTTGTTGAAGCCGATGCTCTGGCTTCTTTCAAGAAACAGCTGGAGAAGATTATCTTTGGATGAATTAACAACAGTTCTAACTACCAAACGGCTGGATGGGCCAAATGGCCTCTTCTTTTTGTAGCCTGTGTTGTGTTCTTAGGTTTTTAGTCCTTCAGCATTTGCCATGTTAAAATGGGCCTTGTCGTGCTCCGAATTACACTCGCATAATTAACAGAACCAGAAGAGTGGCACTGAGAAAGCGTTTCCTGACTGGTGATTTAGAGTGAAATTGCAGTGGAAATTATCATTCATGTCTGATCCTCTTCTTGGTTCCATGAAAGATGCCTAGGAATTTAACAAAGAAAGTCCATTTCTTTGAAACCACATAATATTTACCAGAATGTTAAATATTCCCTCACACAGTTTACCCTTTTTACTAACTACAACCAGACATTTCTATCATAGGAGAGAAAACAGAATCTTTGTATCATCCCTGGGTACTAGCAGAGTGCTGTCCAACCTTTTAAAAAGGCACAAAAATAGTTTAAAGGGTATTTTAAGTAGGGTTTTTGTTGTTAATTGTGTTTACTCATAGTTTGTGAAAAAAGTACTTAACATTTGTACACAATTATTAAGTTATTTTATTCAAATACCTAGTAATGGGTTTTTTTCTCTGCTTCGTGTATGTTACAGTATTGGTGATGTGTTATCTGAATACCTCAAATGCTTGGAGAGAATTCAAAAAGACTTACATGATTGGTTGAACACTAGTGATGTCATCACTACAGTCATACAACTGTATACAAATTCTAGTTTACAGGGATAGACAGTACATAGAAGTGTGAGTGTTTCTCCACACTGAACAATAATTATCCTGAAGAGAGACTGAGGAAAAGACTTTAAAGAAACACATAAGAAATAAGTAAAGGCTCATTCCATACTGAAAAGCACAAAAACAGCATGAAGAGCCATTTTCAGGTGTGGGCTGAAATGTGTTTTTTCTTTTTACTTTTCAGCCTGGAATTAACCTTATTTCTTTTCAACAAACACAAACAAACACAGCTCCCCACTGGACCTTTTACAAATAAAGAATATTTGTTATTTTTTAAACCACCCTGCAAGTTAAAAATGACCATTTAGAAATTGTTAATAAGTCATCGTGTTTCTAAGAAACGTGGATATTTATGAAATACACATTTGGGAAATTAGTCCAGGGTTGCAGATACTAGATGGTACAGGAGTTTGAACAGATGCGCCAAAACTTAATATTTTACTTTTATGATCTTTTACTTCACTTTACTTTATTTAGCTTACAGTTTCCTTCAAAGTGACTAACTTTAGTGCTGCACACAGCTGGGCTTTAAACTGGAGCAAGGGGAGTGAAGTACCTTCCTCAGGTGTACAACAGCACCACCAGCCCCACATGAAACATGATATTTCATGTGACAAAACACATTCCTATAAAAATAACACAGGGGCTCTGCTCCATTTTAGCTGGAAGGCAATGATACCAAGGTCAATTCACATGGCTCCAATCTTCTTTTCAGGGCAGACAGGTAAAGAGGCTCAGTTGTGGACTGTAAACATATCAGAGGTTCCCTCATATGGCTTTATCACCGTGGTGAGGCCTTTCCGTTCTTTAAAGTGACCAAAGTGCCTGACTCTGTAAGAGCCGGGAAGAGCCGAGGTAGGGATGTGCCATTCCACTGTCGCGTTGCTCAAGGCTCCACTGCCCTTAATCCAGTGAAACCTGTTTTGGGAAAAGCACACAATCCAAGTAATGATGGGCAACTGAGTTTCCATGAAGAGAAGTCCCCACCGCAGACATGTACAGTATTGCTTGAGTAGATTGAAGATTGTCACTGGAAGCTCATGTTCCCATTGGCTGACATACTACATAAATCAGGCATGTTCAGATTACTCATTTTCTCTTGGTTTTCTAAAGCAACAGCATCAGCATCAGCAATGGAAATGCTGGGGTAAATTGATATGGTATATGGGTCCAGCTACCCCATATAATAAGATGATTAAAGGGCCGTTAATTGAGAAATTGGAATGATAACCTAAAGGCAGCCTTCCATGGAATGGAATGGACACCCTTAAAAAATAGATTTATTTTTTAAAATTTTCTCTCTTACTGCACTTAAAATCCCCCAGTGGTATTGCTGTTCACACTCTGACAAATATTAATGCAGTCTGCATTGAAGACGGACCCTGGTGACATTGGATGTATCAGCAGGGAACCTGCTCCACCTGTCAGTGGTGGAACTCTGGGTGCTGACCCCCCCTCAGGAGGCACCAGCGCAATGCACCCAGTGTCAGACAGGAGCACATCG
This sequence comes from Atractosteus spatula, assembly GCF_055471065.1. Classification (NCBI taxonomy): domain Eukaryota; kingdom Metazoa; phylum Chordata; class Actinopteri; order Semionotiformes; family Lepisosteidae; genus Atractosteus; species Atractosteus spatula. Next base: position 19,550,041 of record NC_142710.1, on the reverse strand, counting down.
ACTGCCTGCATGGCCCTGTGGCCTTGACACACAACTCTGCCCACAGTCACCCACTACGTCTTCTCTCCATTTAATTGTGATCCTGCTTAAAGCCATCTGCTTACAGACCAAGAAACAATACTTGTGGGAGTCGTCAAAAAAAATGGTCAAACTAACAATGTGCAGATAAAACTGATCCACATTTGTGCCCAATACGAAAATTTAGGGATTCAGACGGCAGGTGTATGAAAATATTGAATTAATTAAACATTCAATGCATTCACATTTTATAGAACTTCTGGCTTGGGGAAGCAATCAATAAAAATAAAGTTTCCAGTTTACTCCAGCTTAACCAGTACCACCAGCCCCCACCCCACTAGCACCTTCCCTCTCTATGGTGTGCACATAACACTGCAATACTCTGAGCACTTCTGCAGAATTTACTAGTCAGTGACAAAACCTATCCAGGAATTTCCCATCTTCCTAACACAGGGCAGTGTTATACTCAGCTGTTTTGAATGTCAAATTCTTCCACATTTTTGTACAAATTTAACCATTTTTTCCTGGAGTTGGATTGGTTTCATAAGCATATATTGTGCATTATGTTAGATCTCTTGTGTTACAGCATTGCTATAAAAGAGCCCTCTAAAAAGTTCCAAAGACATTACCTTGTCTCCCATGAAGCATCAGTGTGAACCACAATCCACTGCTGCGTCATGTTCTCATATTGCTCCACTGTGAGGAAGCTCTTCTCAGCCTTCAACAATATTGGGAAACGTCAGCATTGTGCTCTACTGTAAAAGTGCAAAACCACTACAAATACTGATAAAGCCTGTTTAAGTAGAGAATGTATTTATTCCCAATCCCAGTAGAATATAACGCCACTGTTAGGATGCATTATTGGAATTGTTTAGTTCGCTGTCTCTTTTTCAGTTCCGGTTTAGTTTTGATTTTTTCAGATTAGGGTGACTGCTGACTCCGGGAGGCATACAAAAAAGCCAAGGACATAACAAATTTTCTATTTAGAAGCAAATGGTTTAAGTCAGGGCGGTAACCAACCATGACTTCGATGAGTTTTTTGCACATAAAGTAAAACAATGAAAAGAACAGAAATTCAATAATATACAATGGTTTTCTTACAATGTCACCAGAATTTCTGGGATTTCCACTGACAAATGTCACTTTCACCACCTCTCCCTAGAAATGTACAAAAGGTATTATTTAAATAGCTGCAACAAAAAAGATGTTTAGGTTATTTCAGATTTTTTTCACAGGTCACAGATTTGACAAGAATAAAAAAAATATTTTTTCTTTTAACATGGAAGGTCGCTTTTAGCCCACATTAGCATTCACTGTAGAAAATTCATCTGTGTGAAAATTAGCAAACTGTTACTAACACAAAACTTAATAGATCCTGTCCTCCCAGTATTTCCAGCACAGAGAGGATGCTAGGTTGTGAATAGGACACCAACTAATCACTCCAGAGTGAAATATGTGATAATTTCCCACAAATTTGTAGCCAAATGCTTAACTAGCTCCCAGTTAGGTGGTTAACCTCTGAAAGGAGTCTTTCACAATTTCTGAGCAAGAACCTTGGTCTTTCTGAATAGTGAAACATGAACCAAAGGACACAAGTGGAAACCTACGAGAAGTGCATTTACAAGAACAGGAGGCACTTCTTTATGCAAAGGTGGTGGAGATATAGAACAAGCCAACAGGCCATGTTTTTGAAGGTGGTACCCTGGTTTCTTTCAAAAACTGAATGGATGAGATCCTCGCCTCAGTTAGCTACTAATACCCAACAGACCATGTGGGCTGAATGGCCTGCTGTCGTCTGTATCATTTCCTATGTTCTCACCAGTCCATAAGATGGCAGGACTTGTTCCAGCACTTCTCCAAATGAAGTGTTGGTGGGCTTTTTGTCCACAGGGACTAAGGGCAACAACGAGATCAGCTGGCTGTCCTTGAAGTAGGGAGGCTCAGGACCTTTCAGCAACTCACTCACTTTATTCTGATCAAACAAAAAGCAGAGACATTTAATGGGCAAATGCACACCAATTCTACACCCAGATAGGACTTAAACACCTATGGAACTGCTTGAATAGTACATGTTCACAGTTAGCTCTGTATTTAAAGCAAGTGATTGAGCTGAGATTATATGGTTCAGTTTCTAATTAATATTACTGCAGCCAAGACCACACTGACTGAGCTGCAGACATTCTCAAGTCATGACAGTAATAATAATAATAATTGCTTACACTTATACAGTATAGTGCTTTTCTGGACACTCCACTCCACTTTACAGGCAATGGGGACTCCCCTCCTCCACCACCACCAATGTGCAGCCCCACCTGGATGATGTGATGGCAGCCATAGTGTGCCAGAACGCTCACAACACATCAGCTATCAGTGGAGGAGAGCAGAGTTATGAAGCCAATTCATAGATGGGGATTATTAGGATGCCATGATTGGTAAGGGCCAATGGGAAATTTGGCCTGGACACCAGGGTTACACCCCTACTCTTTTTGAGAAACACCCTGGGATTTTGTAATGACCACAGAGAGTCAGGACCTTGGTTTTACATCTTATCCAAAAAACGTCTTTTTGCAGTCAGTAGGACAGTGAATCGGTCATTCACTGAAATAAATTTGTGAACATAATTGTTATAAAATGCTGTATATTCATTATAGAGGTTGTGAAATGTGGATATGCATGCTTTGTAATCACTCGCCACCAGAAATGTGTCCTTACCTCAGCAATGGCTCTGGCCAGGCCTCTGAAAAGCTGGATGTAAGCTGAGAGGCTGTGGGGCCCGTAAATGTTGGAAGCTCCTTCATATCTCTGGATCTGCAACACAGAAAATGATGGGCACTCGAAAGAGAAATTGATGAGTCCATTGAGAAAGCAACCCAGAGATGAATTATGAATGTATTACTGTGAAGGGTCAATGACTACTGTAAGTGCCAAAACATCCAAGCTTATTCAAATTTAGATGAGTAAAATTCTGTGACAAAAGAAATCTAGAGCTGACCATAACTTTCTTTCCTGAATATGATATACGTTCCTGTCAACAGCACTTCTTGTTACCTGGTACTCTTCATAGGTGGTAATGTAGTGTGTGTAGACATTGCAGAGCCCAGCAATGACCACCTCCATGTTTTTAAGACGCCCTTCAAACTCCATTTCCTAGGAAAATAAAACACATATACTGTAACATACAATGAATGTAAAGTATAACATGGATAACACATAGTGTTAGTGTAATAACTGTGAATGGATAGGCATCTTGGTTCTTTTTTGTCATAGAATATATTGCATTTTCAATACTTACATTTTTGACTGCTTCCCTTATCCTCCTTCCTCCCATAGTGCTAAAATAAATTAAGAAACAGTAAATGAAACAAATACCCTAAGTGTGCAGATTCCCTGACACAATGGCCTGGGTTTCAATGTTAATTAAAAAAAAATTCCAGATGGCAAACTAAGAGTATGAGGAATTCACTCAAGCTAAGGTAACATCCTCAGAGTGGAACATTTCTAATTTAGCAACCATCCATAAATAGGGTGACAGAATAGAACCAAGTAATTATAGACTAATAAGTCATACTTCTATTATATGCATGGTATAGAACATGACCAGGGATTCATCTGTATAGCAGTAGGATTCTAGGGGATAGTCAACACAGATCTTCTAGACAGGGTGAGGAAGCAGAAAAAGCACAAGTTAAAGAATGTAGAATTTAAATCAGAGGATGTTATGTTATAATGGATTAGTAAAATGTAACTTAGAAGTTCATATACAATTATGGCCACCATGTTACAAAAAAAGATATTGTTGCTCTGGAATCAGTCCATAGAAGAACAATTAGATACATTCTGGTACTCTTACACTGACAGGCTAAAAGAACTAAGCCATTTTCGTCTTGAACAGAAGAGACTATGATGGAACCTTTTCTGAGTACCAGTCATCAACCCAGTGGATTCTTTTAAAATCCGCAATGAAACATGAATTTGAAAACACGGGAAATAAGGGAAGATCATATTTAACAGAAAACAGGAGGTGTCTCTTTTTGCAAAGGGTGTACGGAACAAGATACTGTGTCATGTTGTCGAAAGCTGATAGTTATGGATGCTTGACTTCTTTAAGGGCACGGCTGGCTGAAATCCTATGCAGCTATTAACAAACAAATGAGCTACAGTAAATGGGCCAAATGGTTCCTCTTGTTGGGAACTTTACAGATTCATTGCAGGTTTCATTTCACACCTCTCTCCACCTATCCTATCCTAATCACTACCTGATTGGCCACTCTGTCTGTCCCCTGCTCCCGCCTCCCGCTCCTCCTCCCTCCCAGCCTTTGTTCTCCCGCTACATTACCTTTGCTTACTGCCCTGTCTTTCTCACACACAAAGAAGGCTCCACAGCTGAAATGTTGTGTTTTCTTTCTTCTCTTTTCAGCATGGAATAAACCCATTACCTGTTCCTTTGCAGTCTACACAACCTGACGCAGCTACCAACCTGAATAACTTTACAGATGTTCTTATCAGAAAAGGAATTAACAGAATTGCTGCCTGAGCAAACTTACGTCACTTCGCCAGGGACAGCTACAATTGCCAAAGATCCGACAGTAATAATCTGAACATCGACGATGTCAGGGTGCCAAGGGAGAGGCTTGGTCATCTGGAAAAGAGTTGAGGCATGATTATTAATTGTTTTACTAAGTTTCATTGTATTGACAAGATAAAACCCCTGGAGATGCATCACCTCCTTTTCAAGGGGGCCCTATTAGAATAATTATACAATATTGATTATCTTCTGTAACATCATACATGACATTAGCAACTCACTTCTTACAATCAGCAATCTGTCTCAGCAAACGTGGAAAAGAAATGCATTCAAAAAAAATGTTGTGCGTGCCAGCAAATGGATATAATTCCTGCAGACACAGTTGTCCAGGGCACATATATCCACACTTCAGTAGTTTCACCCTCTTAAAAACATTCTTCCTGGAGTTCCATTCATAGAAATCAGCTCTCCATTGTAGGTTTAAGAATAATTTTAGAATTACTTTCTCTATTAGTCTGAAGGAACCATGAAGGTTAGTCTCAGTGCTAAAGCTTGTATGTTGATAAAGGCATCACTGAAAGGTGGAATGGACTAGAAATGTGTGTGATGTGTGCTGTTAAGTGCTGTGAACTCACCTCACCAGTGCTGAAGAGTATAGGTTTCGGTTTGTGACAGTTTATGGTTTCATCTGAAGGAGCTCCTAACAGAGCATCCCGAATACCATCCCAAAATGGATCCCCTTCTACTGACCCTAAGGGAGTAAAAACCCAAGTGGTGTTAAATTAATAACAAAATTAAAATTAAAGTTGTTCTGTTTCAACTGGTGTTGCACTGTTTAGTACCTGTCAGGTACCTTCTTTGCACACGATACACTATGGTATCCTTGTACAAAAATGAACTGTACAAAATACAAATTAACGATTAAAACATACTTTGCTAGATATTCTGGTTTCCTCCCTGCTCCCATAAATATGTGGGTTATGTTGAGCGACTGGATGTTGAATTATCCCCGGTCTTAAATAAGTGGGATCCCCACCCCATTCATGAGTAGAGTGGTTTTTCCCTACAGCCTAATTCTGGTTCTTGAAACTGGCAAGCAGACCGTGTGTATCAGAGGACTGCAGTGCCTCTGCTGGCTGTGCAGTTAGGGACCAGCTCGTAAAGCAGAAATTATTTGGCTCTGAATGACTAGACTTTGATTTTCAAGTCAATTTATTGTTTTAATAATGTCATTAAAGCGTTTTTATTGGTTTGTATGTTTTAGCCTCTCCTGTAATATACAGATAATTATAAACATGGTTACAGGATTGTAACCAATGGTGCATGATTTTGCTACTGTCCAGCTTCCTACTCCACATGCACAACTGTTTTCAGTTGTGTTCTATGTTTTTAGTCTCTGATGCCAGTAAGGCCAGGGAATTAAAAAATAAAACTGTTCACACCTACCTTGTGTAAAATTCAGGCCTCCCACTCCATCTATGGTACCAGCAGCAAAACTGTGGCCCAGTGCGGGTTTGCAGGTTCGACCCTGAAACAAAAAACACACACACATGTAGATGCTCTCTAAACTAAGGATCACTGAGACAATAAATACAAGACCACATTGTTACATTACTGTTGAAATAAAGTCACATCACACAAAATATACAATCATTTCAACTATAGTTATAGACACCTTTCGACCTTTCAATGGCAGAGAGAAACATTAAAAGCAGCCTGTCAACTGTAAGCACTGTCTTTTTATTGATTTGGTAACTGCCTACACCTCTGTTCCTGCCTTCTTTAAACTTTTCCAAAATTAATGGGATATCACAATGAAAACATTTTGACAACCTCCCAGTACAGTAGTCAAAAAACAGGAATGTGAATAGATTGTTTTTTCAGGACTCTATTGCAACTTTGTCCCCATTCATTCCAGAGCCATACTGTCTCACGGAGCTTGGTACTCACTGTGTGTGTGGAATTGAGCTGGACTGTTATATCCGTCATGTTCACCCACTGGTGAGCTGCGCCGATGGGTCCATGAACTTCCTGTTGAGCTGTTCTGTATAGTTCCTAGAAGACGTGGTCATGAACTAGTTTTAGGGAAAGTAACTGAGTTTTCTCCAGGAAAGACAAGAGAGCATCGGTTAAAGGTCTTAACTGATGAGCATGGAGACTCTGAACACTCAAGAAATGACTGCTAGGAAATGGTTACACCGTGCTTATCCGCATTATAGCAGCAAATTTAATATTCATTACTACTTCCGTTCTTACTTGTACTCGTACTCTTATTCTAGGTTATGCAGCGGCAGTCTTACCTTAGCTTTTCTGTAGATGTTCTCTCCAATAATCTTAGTGCTTTCAAACATGTCTGCACCTGGACCGAAGGCAAGGCACATTTGCGTCTTTGTGAAGAAAAGAGACCAGACACATGGCTTAGAAGAGCATTGTAAAAGCTTTTTACATTCTTGCTTATTTCATTTCTATGGCAGAGAACATTATATTGCCTGCGGTTTTCTGTTCCTTTGGTGGGGGTGAGTGGGGATGCATATTGGTGTAATATCGGCTAAAGAACTAAGTTCTTTTCAATTTGCTTTTCAGTCTGCCAGTATACAGTCTACACTGCTTTAGAATTGTTCTTCGTTGAGCATTTTTCGAAGCTACTCTTTAAGACTTAATTGGTTGTGATTACAGATCACTTTAAATGAAAAATACAAGACATACAAAATATTAATTTAAAACTGAGTAGCACTGCTTGGCTGTTTAGCCACTGTTTAAAAATGAATTGCTGTTTCTGCAGAGTCAGATTGTGGCCTACCTACCCCACCAATGGGACAAGAGCTGTTCAGATTCTCGCACGACTCTCCTGTGTTAAGGCAGTGAGGACCTCTGGTGTTTGGAGTAACATCACCCTGATTGCTGGAAGAGAAAGCTGCAACAAATGGGCCCTGGGCATGAAATCAAAGAAAAATGTTACACAGGAGAAGAAAGCCTGAGAAAACCTAAGAAAGGCAAAGAGTCTTTATTCTGTGAGGGGGGAAAATAACAATGAACTAAAATAACACTGCACAAAAGAGCACTGATTGTTTTCACAGCCACAAACTGTGAGTGTTTGAACATTTTCACAATCTTCAAAACATGGGGAAACACATGTTTGACTTGAAAGAAGTGTCTTTCTTCATGATCCTCACCTGCCCGGGCAAAGAGCCGCCATTTTTCTCCTGTTCGAATAAGTACGAGGCGTAACCCAAGTTGTCACTGCTCACCATGCGGTTGGTGTTATTCATGCTGACAGGATGGACGGCAAACCAGCTAGAAACACAGACAGCCATGATCTGGAGAGCCACAACGCACTGTCACTAGGAACAGTTTACTATGAATGTTGTGAAGACTAGAATACAAATCCTAACCTGTTTCAGGCAGAGGCACCCAGATACATTAAACAGACCCAATATGTTCACTCTATACTGTATATCTTGCTTCATTATGTTTCACGCTTGCAATACTAAATTTTGTTACTTGATTAACGGTTCTACACAACTGTGATAGAACCAATTCTTCAGCAGACTGTTCCCAGATCACACTGTTGGCTTGAGGGTGATTCTGTTACCTCAGCATTCCAAGCCCATCACCATCGAGGTCAACAAATTTCAGCACCAGCAGCTGTTTATCTGTGTTGGATCCATACCTGGGGGCAGAACATGGTTTTATTCTACTCCATCAGGCATTCCTGACTGCTGTAAAATGGACTGTGTACTCCACTGTCAGGCAAGCAACAGTGAGGAGAGAATTTGTATCCTGTCTCCTACTCTCCTATCTCAGTCCTAGCTGCCTGACCCATAATGCTACCGTTTGAAGCAGACAGGCATTTCTCTTGTAAAGCCTTCATTTGAGGAGTGTAGGATTGTGGGGAAAAGTCTAACCTCATAACTCTTTGTGTAGGCAGCAGGCCTAAATTCAACTTTGTTGGCTAAGATGACATTTCTTTTATTGAGAAGATTGAAGTTAAAAGAGAGGTTAAACAACAAATCTGAATTTAAATATGGGTTTTTGTTTTGCAAAAACATTTCTTAAACATTTCTTTAGGACACTTTGTGTGATCTACATCTTGCGACATGGTATCAAATTAGTAGGATTAACAAACACTTTACAAGCAGCAGATTTTGTTGTGGCTCTTTGTATTTGAAGATATTTTACATGTTGTGTTTGTTTAAAGGCTGATTTACAAGTTTAGCTGTTTTTTTAAACAGTGCACTGATTTTGTTGTGTACATTCATGCCTCAGGAGTGTAAATCCTCACCTTTGCCTTTCTTCAGGGGGATTTCTCAGGTATGAAAGTGGACTCCTGTTAAGGTTGCTGTTTTCAACTTCTCCTTTGTTCATAAAGATTCTCCCAGGTTTCAGATTGAGATGGGCAATCTCAATGCTCTGCACAAATGTCAGACATAGGAAGATCAAATTTGCAATATTAAATATCTTTAAAATATTAAAAAGAAACATTTCTTCTTACACCATTAGGATACTAAAATAGACATAAAGTTTTGTGCATATTAAATGACCGTGTCACACAACGTCTCTTCACTTTTATTTAGCTGCAGTGTTGATGAAGGCCATGTGAATCAATGAGAAATTGAGTACAGAAATAGTTTTTATGATGGGCGCCACAGTGGCTGGTCCTTTAGCAGTGCTGCCTCACACCTCTTGTTTTTTGTGTTCTTACTGCAGTTGTGTGGGTTTTGTCTGTTGGCTCCAGGTTCCTCCCACAGTCCAAAGACAACCTGTGTAGGTTCACTGGTGCCTCCGTTTGTCCCCTGTGTGTGTGAGAACATGTGTGTATGCCTTCATCCTGTGATGCACTAGCATCTCATCCGTCTGCATCCTGCCTAGTGCACATTGTCTGCTGGGTTATCACTGCCTCACATTACTGGCTGAAGGGCTATTGGAAATGCAGGATGAGGAAGGACAGATGCACTAGAGATGTCTACCTTTACTATCCCATTCACGATGGCTTGGATGGAGGGCTTGATGTAGCCTTTGCTGGTGATCATGAAGAGAGTGTACTGGAAGTAGCCAGCAGGGCCTGAGTGAGTGTGAGTACCACTCAGGACAACATTGTCTTGTCTATAGAGGTCACCATACTTCGCCTGCAGCTTCTTCAACACCTGCAACATGATGTTCAAATAGAACAAACTTCATTCAGTGAGCTAAATCCAGAATTTAAGTGGGTTACTGACAAGTACAGTTTTTGTGAAACATTTGATCAGAAAAAGCAAAGTGCTCATTTATAGTGCAGTCATAAGCGTTTCTTTTATTCTATTCTGTTTTTTCCGCTTTTGAATATGTCACCTTCTATTACAATTCTGTGCAGCCTGTAGTCACATAAAGCCACTGTCAGTATTTTTTAAGTTTCTACTTTTAAAGATGATTTTGAAATCCAGATGATAAAACTGTTAAAAAAAATCAGTATTTATGATTTCTGTTTGGATGAAGATCCAAATGCCTGGTTCCCTCACACATTAACATTTTCCCTCTCTTTCCAGATGAATGTCAGATTTTCCGTCGGGATTTGAGGGCTATTTAAAAGGATCATTCTGTAAAGGCTGTTACAGAAAGTGACATCACCCCCTTGGGAACCTGGAGAGTGCTGGATTCTCCCATGATGGATCTTTTGGAGTACAGGAAGCTCACTGCTGTCTGGGAAGTGGCGCCGTGTGGCTCTAAAGCCAGAGGATTTGGGTCTCGGATTCTCACCTCCAGTCTCAGCCTCTGAGAGACCATGCCAATATCGGCACTCACAAACACCACGCGCTGGGTCCCATCATCCACTATAAAGGCCCGGCTGTAGAGTCTTGTGTGAATCCCAGCAGCTGTCTGCTCTGAGCTGGCGTATCCCATCTAGAAACAAAAGCCAAGCAGTCGAACGCCTAACATACAAATAAGGCTGAAACCTTGTACAAATCAAATCACATACAGTACTACTTGCCTATTGGAAACGTCCATGATACAATGCTTACAATTTCAATTTACTATTTGTAATCAGGCTGATGTTTCAGTTCAGCTTTACCTAAAGTGCCATAACCAATTCTTGAATTTGGATTTTGCATTAAGCCAGGATGACGATCCTCTGTAGCCCATCAGAAAGGATAGTTGTGCTTGCAATGCACACATACAGTACCAGGGGTATGTCAGCAACGGGTCCTGTACAGTCGGCTCGGCCTACACCAATCAGATAGGATGTCTTGGGAGGCATTTGACTTGGATCAAGTTTCCCATGACCTGGAGCAAAAAGATATAAGAAAATGAACACATGGCAAGGGTGAATCAGAGAAATAGGTGTGAGGATGCTGACAAATTCTGACTGCAGCTGCTGCTACTAATGGCACTCCTACTGTTTCTACTAATAACAATTAAGTTGTTTAGAGCCTTTTTGCTAACATGTGTCTGATATTTTCTCCAGCTGGCTGGTGCTGGTGGAATACACGGATATTAAACAACTCAAAGCAATTTTACCGGCCTTGATGTTATCAGTTATACAGATCTACAGATCTAAAGTGTTAGTCATTTGTGTAAGAAATCTTCACTGCTGACTTCATGTTTACTGGTGTCCCCTGTTCAGCTGTCTTCTTTGTTTACATAAATCCACAGGAAATGGCTATACTGTATGTGTCAGGGTTTTGTGGTTAGACTGCAAAAATGACACTTCACAGAAAGCAGCCTCCACTTACTTTTCTCGCGGTTCCAGTCGACAGCCATGACTACAGCGAGCCCTGCTACCACTCCAGTCATCAGCACGAACAGCACTAGGAAAAACACTTCCAGGGTGCTGAAGACACCTCGCTCTACCTTGCGTGCCATGACCGCTACAATATATGACAAATACGAGAATCAAGAGATTTGTTCACTGGGCTACCACTGTTCTTTTAGCTGAAATTTATTTCAATGGCTATTTAAAATTTGTTGATTTTTGCTACGTGGAAACGGAATGAACTATGTGTAAAACCGATAACGAATATTCAAAATGCTTTAGAGATTAAAAAAAATACAGAGAATAAACATAATGTAAGCAAAAGTTGTTTGGCAGCTTAGAATGTTGTTTGGCAGATTAGAATATATTTAACTATTTTTATCAAATATTTTACAGATTTAATGAAAGAGAATCCATGCTTAAACAGTGCAACTTGAGTTAATTGCTGACCAACAGACTCGTCTCCTTCTTGTGTTCTCGGTATTTATATTAGTTTCACATCCAGGAGTTGTACTTTCTTTGAAGCAGCGGGCCTTAACCTGGGGTGCTTGAACGCCCTGGGGGGTGAGACGTGCCAGGTACAGTACATCATCGAAAACACAAATTAAGCACCGGCGCGTAAGTAAAAAAATAAGTTTCGTCGAACCTACAGTACGTATTTTAGGGGTAAAATTAAAAGGGTTATTATCAGTATATTCTTAATTAATATGTATAAATAATTCTCTCTTTTAATTCATAGTTATGATACATCTTAGGTTTAAAGAGCCGACCTACTTTAACGATCTTTGAAAAGGGTTGCGAGAACACATTTTGAGAACCCGAGGAGTGCATGCTGCAGTTTACATTAAGAACCGCTGTGTTACACAGGAAGGCGGGTACTTCTCTATGGAGTCAGCCAGGAAAATCTCTCGCTCGCTATTCTGTCTCAAACTGAATGAACGCTGAGATCAGAAGTTTCTCTTAATTTATTAAATGAAACAACGATATACCCAAGATCAGTATACCGAAATTAAAGAAAGACACTGCAAGGGGAAAAAAAGCATAACTAGCATATAATTTTGTTTTTAATAAAGCCATATAATGTCAGAGGAAATAAAGAGGGGGTTCAATACAAAGAAAAGCTTGAAACAATTGTATATCTAATTTCATCTTGAAACAAAACAAATGATGTGAATGATATTAGCATGCAAAAAAACGTCGTCTTTTACTTACCAAAATAAAATGAGTGGATCAAGTAAATTTCGATTTAAAAAGATTGTACAGAGGTAAAAAAAGAGCAAGTCATCAAATCACAGTATCCATGTACTGAAGAAGAAAGGATGGAAATGTGCATGTTCTTTTATTACCTCTATTTGTGGTTACCATAGTTCAAAGATTAACGATTAGATAAGATTATATATAATAAGATTATATTGCAACTATTTATTTCAAAACCTAAAACCCATGGTAAAAGAAATAGTAAACTAGAGTCCTCATGCATGCAAAAAGCATTGGGATGTGAAGGAAGACAACTATAAACAATATTATTTGATGTGCCTTTGAAAAATACAAATAGCGCTTTCAACCTGAGCAATGAACGACGCTAAACTGCTCTTTTTTATACCGCAGATCAATTGCTACATTTATGTCAAAGTCAGCAATTCCTGTAGGTAAATCTATGTGGTTTCAAAGGTTGTGTAGATCTATATCACTGTAATAACAATAAGGTAGATCATGTTTTTAAAATCATTCAGAAAGTACACGGGGTCATTTAAAACAATAAAAATGTTAAATAACGTACAGGTATATATAAATGTTGTAACTGTTAAATACCAACAATGATCAATATAAAGCATAATATTTCAAATTACTAATAGTAGCTATATCCTCATACTGACCTAATAACGAACCAAAAGGGTGAACTTTAATATAACTGATATTTGCAACATTTGTGGTTGCGGCAACATTTCACAGTTAAAAAGGAAATGTATCTTTAAGGCCGTGATAGTGTTACCCTGTGCAGCTAAGTGACGTAGTGCATGATAATTGCATAACTAAGTGCAATTCTGTGCTTTTAAACGTTATTGAAGTTATTTACTGCTTATTCTAGCTTCAACACATAACAAAGGCTTGAATCTAGAACTGACGACCCAAAATACAATGTGTTTTGGAAAAGAAAAGCTGTTTAAAAGTAATGCTTGGAACTAATTAAAAATGCAAGGGGCTCCGGATCTTTCTGATCTTCTAGGATATCAGGGTGCACTCTGTGATCACGGGTTCGAAATCTGGGTCATGTCACTAGCCGACTGTGAGCGGGATTCTCCGAACAGTGGCGCACAAGTGGTTGAGTGCCTCCTACAGTAGGTATTAGTCGGCCAGGGCTCTCTCCTTTACACAGCGACGCCTGTGGCCTCTTGGGACAGAGACGCAGCCTTTGCTGCAATCTGCACTGAACGTCCTACAGGATGCGGTGCCTGTGGCGTATTAAAAGACAAGTGGCTCTGAAAGTGGGCTTGGAGAGCGGAGTCTGCACACACTTCCGCATTCTGCTATGTGATCTATTCAACGAGACGTGGAAAACACACAATTCCAAACTCTGGTACGTATAGCAAACTAATTGGCGACTATAAACACAAATTATGTAAAGTAGCTGGTCCTTCAAACACAACAAAGGAGATAGACAGAATCCAAGCCTGTTTTTAATAATTTAATTTTCAAATGTGAATATTATCGAGAATGAATGTAACAGAAAAACACTTCTTGACTAGAAACAATATAGACCCATTAAAGCTTAAGAAGACATTTTAATGTTAGCTAACAATGCATTTCAACATCCTGGATGAATGTGGATCAAAAGAAACATTAAAGAAAAAAACACTTTTTATTTAAAAGCCTTTTATTTTCCATCCCTTACCATAACTGTTTTACTATACAAATATCACCTTGTGTATACACACAAAAATCTACAGAAAAGGACCTGTTTCACATAAAATACAGAATAACATTTTTCATAATTAAAAAACTAATTTGTTTTGCGTATTGGCAATAATGGATAATATTATCTCCTTATTTATTGCAAGGAGCAACACTTGTAAACTACATGCATCACCTGCACAAATATAAATTCCATAAAGAAATTAAATGTACGCCAGTCTCTGACCTTGTTCCACACAGGTGAAGTTGAAAAGGTCTTGTTTTAAAAAAAAAATTCTGCTCAAAACAAGGGATATTCTGTAGCTTGAAAAACGGAACGCCTTTTCAAACAGAATTGTGTGTAATTTACCTGCACATATATTTGATGGTATGCCAATTGTGTGCACTTGTTATATACGCCTAAATTATTATTCTCAAGACTACACCATAATTTTGAAACTTTAAATAAAAGGATATCTGGTCTTCAGGTATTTTTTATGCCTAGTGTTAGATTGACCCTTCCCTGAAGGATTCAGTGCAAATTTTAAGACTTAATTGCAGTTTTCACATCACTATTTTATCTCGCCACAGAAAGCTGTTAACAAAATATCAAAATTTGTATTTTGCCAATGGGCAGATTACCACACTAGCTAAAAGAACCAACAAAAAACAGTGGTAGATCGCTTAAAGCTTGCTTTAATACTAAGGAATCATAAGGTGTAGAAATTTGTACGATAAAATATTTGAATGATTACATGAAAAAAACAACAACCAGGTTCTGGCTAAATTCATCCTTGGACTAAATCTAGTAATAAATTAATGTGACCCCCATTAAATCTGAAAGATCAAAAACTGTTCACAGAGGAAGGAGAAAAAAAGACTGTGCCAATATTCATTGATGCTTAATTTACCATTGTGAATGCCTCAGTGAAGCACCCAAACATACTGTAATTTACTGGCACTTCTGTGACCATAAACTCCATATTATAGAAAGAACAGCTGAAGGTGGTCGTGAAGGTAATCCAATGTGAAGGTAATCCAATTATAATACAATACAACAATGTAATAGCTACTGTAAGCCTCAGTGGGAAGACTTCCACTGTGGTAATTTGTTTAGGTTGGTAGGACAGTAAACTGACATTTTGATGCTGGTATAAATGTCCTTCCTTCAAACCAGGAGCCATAATTTGTTTTGAGAGGGCTTCCAGAAAGTTAAACGCCGATGGAAAAATTAGGTTTTGCATGGTTCTTAAGAAATCAGCACTGAATGCTCTGAAGGTGAAGGGTGTATGATTTGTCTTTTACAGTTGGGCCTGCACTTATTGAACCCTCCTTGCACTGTACATCAGTGTGAGCTAAAGACAGCTAAAGAAGAAGCCCCACAGGAAGTTAAGGCTAAGAATGCAAGCCTACACATTACAAAAGCTCTTCTGTATTGTGTACCACTCACATAATGCTATTTCTCCTTCCTTTGCAACCTTTATCCCACTTCAATAGTAAGACCAGAACTATTCCCATACAGTATATTTATTTAGTTGTCTAACTTCAACACAGGTAGTGAGAGGACGCTTGCTTAGCTGAGATATTTCCACGACTGAATTTAGATAAGGACAGTCAACCAATCCATTTGCTTCATCAGGTTCATAAAATTTCTATTTCAGAACATATGAATGTTTCAGTCATTTATTTATCTTTATCAAAGAACCTAACAAAGAACAGCTGTTTGGGGCCAATGCTGAGAGGTTTAAACACTGTTGTAGAATAGGTGGTCTGAGAACAGTAGTTTCTCCTCCTTGTAGTAAGGTTACCATCCTGTGATGACTGTGTTAGTGCTATTCAGCCAGTGGGCAGAGGCATCGTTCTTCACACAGCAGCACACCTATACAGACCGCTGAAACACTCACCATACTCTTTTACACTTGTCTGTACAAACACTTGTGCCTAATGAACAAAATTATTTGGGCTTTTCTTTTATATGTTTAAATCAATGCTCTGTTGATTAAAATACCTGTAGAAAATAAAAAAGCTAAGTAACCCCAATAATAATCATTAATAATAACAGTGTGCAATTACAATTATAAAGGAAAATAAAATGGTCTTTAATACTGTAAAAGGGGAAGCTTAACAGCCTTGCTGTTTCATTCAAATGAAACAGGTCATACTATTGGTTAGTATGTACCCCCAACAAGTGTTTTTATTTAAAAGATACATTATTAATAGCAGCTTTTCATGTTAGGTGGTATATATACTTTCGAGGTACAGACAGAGGGAGATGCAGGGGCTAAAGGAGGAAACACATTCACATTGTCAGGCATACTGGTGTCAACAGTCCTGAAAACCTTCATAGCCTTGCATCCAGAAAAAACATATTCAAGTCAGTCTTTTAACAGTTGAATTTTACACATAACAGGAAAACACTGGGAGCCCAAAGCCCAAGTGGATGTTTGGCATTTAAAATTGAAAGGAGAATAAGGGCACAAAACAAAATACTCTCAACTTAAAAAAAAAAAGTCTGGAAAAATATAAAACTCCAGGCATTTCGGCGGTAGTATGTTTTTCTTTGCTGTTGTTACGTTCGGAAGACCAATTTCTTATCATTATAACTTAAGCATTACATTCAGTTTGTGAATAAAACTTCTTCTGTCCTTCAATCGCATAAATTCAGAATCAAAAGCCAAGACACTGCTTTCGTCATTGCAGATGCCCTTTGTGTGGTTCAAGCCAAATAAATTATGTACCTCTTCACAATGTTTTAAACAAAAACACATTAATGAGACCACCAATAGACTGTACAGTCAAGACAAGAAAGGCACTAGAAAACACTTAATATCACTCTTGGTTTTTCTCCACTTGCTTTCTTTTCAAAATGTAAAAATCTAAAAGTCAATTTATATCTTTAAACATCATTAATTTGAAAAATAAACCTGTGAAATAGAAAAAATCTTTTGCACCTTTGCCATATTTAGTGAGGATACATAAAAAACAATGATCATTTAAAAAAGGAAAAAAAAATCTTTCTGGATCTAAAACCCCTCCAAGTTCATTACTACATTTTCCCCCTGCAATTTAATTAATGTTATTTTAGAGGCAAAATGATTTTGTACATAGTAGACCTTACTAGAGAATGGCTTATAGCCCAGACCTTGGGGTAAACAAATATTTTTTAAGGAAATAAAAATAAATCCAGACATACAAGAGTAAATCATAAAATAACCTGGTTGAAATGTTCATCAGATTTACAATGAAACAATTTCTCTCTAATGGCAAAATACAAAATCATTAAAAGACCCTTTATTCAAACCACTGAGATGCTTAAATCCCTTTTAAATTCAATGGGGTTTCAAGCAATTAAGCGTCTTGAATACAAGATCCTTAGTGTTTACAGTGCACGTTTTGATCTGTTTGAAAATGAATGATGACTTTGGAAAATAAAAATCACAGTGCTGACCAGTGTTACTGGAACAAGTCAAAAGTGAACACTAAACAAGAAAGGAACAGCAAGGAGTTCACTATGGCATCTTCTCGTGATAAGATTGTAGCACTTTAGGCAGTCCATCAGAAACCCTTCTCACCTGTGACTTCACAGTCACCTGGACAGTCTTCGAGTCACGACACTGTTGCTATGTCTCTATCCTAGAGTATTTCACTGCTCCGTTGTACTTTAGTGTTCGCCAGGAGAACGGCCACTGATAGTTCCGAGGTACAATCCCATGCACATTCTGTTCAAAGTACTGGAAAAGTCTGTACCACCAAACCCGAGAAAAAAAGTTACTCTGCGAGGTTTCTTTTAGCACCTGGGGAGAAAAAAAGCACAATACAAAACTTAAATCTCTTAAATACAGAAAACATGCAATTCATCAGTAAAGAGGTCAAAGAACAATGTCGCAAGCTTTCATACTTTGAACATAATGCTATAATGACAACCTGTATGTGCCCAAAAACTATGGGCTGATGCACCAGATTTAAACAGTAGGTTGCATTTTAATTCACTGAAAGTCATCCTGTGTGGATGTTTGGTCTGAGACAATCTGAGACATGCACAAGGACAAGAGGACTTACTTGCTGGTTGGCCATGGTGTGGTACCACCAAAACAGACGTGTAGTGATGAAGTATGCTACCACCACATCCACAGTGTAGTGATCATGGGCAAGCAGAATGCAGAAGATTCCAACAGCACTGAGAGTCCAACATATCCAGTGGTACCACCAGAACCTTTTTGGAGAATCTGGAAGGAAAGCAACTGTGTAAGCCAATGTCACAAACATCCAATTATGCGTATTGTGTGTAAAATTAAAATCATTTGAAGTTATAGGTCAGCTTTTGTACTCTTAATCTTAAAATGACTGTAGGAATACAGGCAACAGCCACGGGGTCAATGTCTTCTGGTGTTTAATTCACTGGTAACAGAAATATCAATTCACATGCAACAATTTAAAATTTGTAAAAAAAAATTCCCCAAAGAAATCCATCAGACTGTAGTAATCTTAACCAAACAAAGCTGTAAAATTATTTAAAAGGTCTAGAACTAGCAGAAGTCCCTGTAAAGAGGAGATTTTGATAAGGGAGTAATGGGCCCCAGTGGATAACACAAGGATGAGCTCCTTGACTCCTTGATAGCTTGAGGATCGCCTGGTTTTCATTCCATCTTTGAACATTACAGCTTAACTGAACTGTTGATTCAATTATGAAGTAAAGTCCTTTTGAAAAGGTAATCTGTTGTGTTGTGAAAAGAAACCTGTGGGAATTTAGCTGAGGAAAGAAATTGTCCAATTTCTAGTTAATCTATAGACCCACCAGATGTCACTGTTGTCCGGCTAGGTCAGTGAGAATGACAATTTCTGGACTTGGACAACTTTGCCATTTCTTAAATAATTGAAATAATGAAGTGGCTAACACCTTTACAGAGCAATTCAACAACAATGCAAATATTTATATAGAAAACATTCTCGACACATAAACTGAGAATTTATGTACACCTAACATTTCTAGGTCTTGATAAACATACAAAGGCACAGTAAAATAGCCCAGTCAAGTTATTAGTTTAAATCTTACTAAAGCATCTATATATACAACAATTAAGTGATGAGCATCACACAAAATAAACGTTCTGTCTAAAATAAAATGATTTCTTTTTCAGAATTAGATTTTTTTTAATCTTTCAAGACTGTTTAGACCAATAGTCTGCATCACTGAACCCAAAAGTGTCTTCTAGTTTTTTTATTTAAATTAAAAAATTGGATCAAACAGTTTTTTCATTAGGAGGCATGAATATGCTTTCCAGACCTCTGCCCATAGCTCATTTAAGGCCACCTGTAAGATTTGTCAGACTGCAATATACTGTACGCATACAGAACTATAACTGTCCAACAACGGGGATGGACAACCCTAGTTAGACAATGGATTAGAAAAACCTAAAGCAAATCTATAAATTATAGGTTTAAGCAAATTAGCTCTTTAAAGAATCATACGGCATATGGCACTGTATCCTCACTGGAAAGAATTAAACCCCGTTGACTGAAACCCACGACAGATGAAGGGAGGGCTGCACATCGTCCCACACTTCCAGTTAAAGAGCTGGATGGGGTGATGATATGGATTACAAGTAGAGAATTACTGTATCCTCCCACTTCATTATTGTTTTTTTTTGCAGGGGGGAGATATGCAATGATAGTTCCTTTGATAATTATAGTTTTTCTTTCTATTTATTAATTAGAATAGAATGATGAATTCTCATTTCTTGATCCTGGTTATTGCTTGTGCCACTCCTGCACAAAAACCCTTACCAAGACCCGCTTGTTAACCACAAGGATTCTGAATCCCTGGCTGAAGGCTGGCACTTCACATTAGCAGAGAAGACCAATACCTACACTCTTTAATAAAGAGATAGGTGAGTGTTAGCATGACTGTGTGTCCGCTGTACAGGTAGTCCCCACACATGGTGTGAGACCCTGTGATGGACAGGCCTCCTCCAGCTATCATCTTCATCACTCTCCGCATCTGTGCTTCCCAGTCTCCAAACAGCTTGAGGAGGGAGGCAAGAAAACACAATGTCAATCACATGATAAGGGGGACAAGTCTAAATTTGATCAATGGACATTAGGACACCCAAACAGAGCATGGAAATATAAAAATATCTCAGCTAACTAAGTAACATGTTAAAAACATCGGTGCTCTTTTAAACTGCCAGCAGGCAGCAAACAGAAGTTTACTTTCATAAGTGATTGTGCCATCCTCTTGCTCTGCATTAACAGGAAACCAAACCCCGTGGCCCGACAGCAGGAAAGTGACTCTTCTGCTCATTCTTCAATCACGTGCAGTTTCCAACGGCCTCCGCGACTCTGAGCACTTCCTTCCACATCACATTAGTGATACCTAAAGCTGAGCCCCACCCGCCTGACTCAAAGCAGCTGGAGTTTGCGGAAGGCGCTGCTGGGGAAACACACTTTTAGTTTTTGATGTATAGCACTGCTTAATTCAAAACAGATGCCCACCACTCGAGCCTCCCGTCTTTGAAATGTGCTACATATATTAAGCAATGAGTGTAATGCAGTAGAATGAAAACCTAAAAAAACTATGCTTATTTTTTTCAGAGTATAAATGTCTTTACATTTTTTCAATATTTTATATATTCTTTTTCAAGGTTTCAGTTGTATTATAAGAAAGCACAGCCATGCCAAAACAGAAAATGTTGGATAGTATCAAGACCTACAGGATGCCATTCTTAAGAGAAGAAAGCAAGTCAAAACTGATCTTTTGTATTTATAGTACAGCGGCGCAATGATATTGTAATTAGAATAATCTGTCATACAGGTATTTGTTTCAATTCGCCAACTTTACGTAACCACCTCAAGGTCTACAACTCTATAATAAATTCTCACCAAAATGAAAGTGATTGATTCAATTAATCCAATACCACTCCATTTGACTTACAAATTTATCCCAGGACCTCTACAAAATGTAAATATTTTTAGGCCCAATTTGGCAGAGTTGGAACAATCATAGGTATTAAGTCTTTCCTCATGGTTTCCTTACTCTGAATAGTGGTTAAACCCTCAATCCACCAGTAAGAAACTTAGAACTGTTTGCAAATCAGGCAAGATAAAAATATTATCTTTTTGTAGGTACCATGGAATACACATTATTGTTAACTATGCAAATCCATAAAAGCCTTTGGTGAAAATTTAAGATCACTTTTGTATGGATTCTCCCTTCACGAGACAAATATTCAACAAAAAGTTTATCTACCCAGTTCCCTGGTTGGCCACGTGTCATATGGAATTAAAAGTCAGTCTTTGGCAAGAAGATTCAGTGACAAATGGTGGAGGGATGGACAGAGGTGCCAACTTTGTGGTATTCTGGCTTGTCCCCTAGAGAGCTTTTTCTATTCTCCTCTAATGTGGAAACTGCCTCATGGCACAGACTTCCTCATTTTGATCTACCAGAGTGTTGCTTCTCTGCATTCTTAGGTTACCTTGCGTTAAGGTTAACCTTCAGCATTGTATTTTTATCTAGGCATTCGCTGTCCTGTGGTGCGAGATCCTGTATTCAGCTTGCAGTACAATACTTCCTGATGCCTAACCCAGCAACGTTGGGATCTGATCTCAATGTTTGGAATGCAGTTCCTCTTAAAAACTTCAATGTCAGGAATTCCATTCTGCCAAGTGATACAGCAGATGGATCTTAATCAGCAAAGAAGAAATGCAACTTGTTGCTTTACGTGGCACTGTTCTGCAACTGAGCAACTGTTTTTCTGAGCTGTCAATGATGGTTTGTGTTGTGGATGTACGACCAGTCAGAGAGAGAAAAGGTCCAGGCAAGAATACGATCTCCTGTGGTGGTTTTCAATCATTTTCACTCTAAAAAAGGGGTTCAGAACATAGGGCTAAGGGTTTAATTAGGTAGTTAAGTCAAGATTAGGGGTTCAGTTGAAGCAGTAAAAATAATCTAGTTCCTGTAGGGTTAATGGGAGAAGAGGTTTGCTCTCTTGTTGGATTAATAAGGCATTGTTTACTACCCTTATGGCCATGAGTAAAAGACAGAAGCACAGCACCGCTCTCATGCCATTTAAAATTAGGCTTACAGGGGCATCTGGTGAGGAAAAGTAGGATGAGGATCAAGTCAGGATAGGAATTTTTTTATCCCAGGGTTGGTCCGGCCTCAGTTTCACAATTCCCCACTGTTTACAGTGACGGCTTTATTCGGGGTATACCACATAGGGGGCAGGTACCCTATAACAGGAATTTGTGTGCAGGTCCTCCATACCACTACCAGATTAAAGGAACCTACCCCAAGTGTCTATGTCTCACAACCATAGAGACATGATGTAAAACACCAGCATGGCGTATGCTCATTTTTTGTGAGAAGGCAGACTCCAAGCTCCTTCCAAAGTATATGGGTGAGCATACTCAATTCTGCCCTTGCCTTGGCCAAGCACTGAGCCTTCTCGTCACCCAGCAGGGCTAGCAAAGAGGGTACTCCCTTACTAGAAGAATTTCTGGACTAGGCGAGGTGTGTATCAGACTGTAGGGGTGGTAGGTTTCGTGCTGGTTAAAATCTATGGTGTCTATAACCAGTGTCTTTTTCAAGATAAATTGTAAATGATCACAGTGATTAGAAAGCATCTAGATTTCTTTTCTTGAGATCGTGCACCATGAGGGATCAGGCATCAGCACATAGGAACTTAGAAGCTATACTCTGTGTGAGTCTTGAATCACTCCAAGATGAAGAGACTGCAATCCAGGCTAATGTAAATACTCCTTGAAGACTCTGGGGCCAGACTCTGAAGATGGAAGACAAGCACTGTTTCCTTGTGGAGGGAAATCCAGGCCTGCAGGTATGCTACCTTTACATATTGGAAATCCCAAATCTCACTGTTAAGACTGATCCTACATGTATTCTTAGATCCTTTGGGATGAGAAGAACTACATATACAATGCTATTATGTATTAATATAATACCCTTTTTTAAAAAAGAAAAGGCACACAATGGTGAAAATGAAGACTCACCTTTGGAGAGCACTTGAAGTGCATACCAGGCACAGGGAGTGTTGTGATATACATTGTAATACACCTGTACAGGTAAAGGGTGCCAACAATAAAGAAGAATCGTCGGCCAATAATGGATCTGAAAGTGAAAACATGCTTGTGTTTCAGACAAGTTTTAAAGATTTCAGATGTATATTAATATCTGATAATATATTCAAATGTCATAGTAGTTTATCAAACTGGGTTGTCTGGTGATCACTGGTGTTTCCAGTATACTTTAAAAGTCTATGTTCAGAAAATTAAAGTTGTATGTAAATAAGTACATCAGCTTCTATATTTCTGTGGTGTTAAATTTGAATTTGTGGCTTTGTACAAAGCCATGCATAAATAAATCTATGAGACCACTAAAGCAAAAAAAATATGCAGTGCAAATTAAGCACTGCAGGCACTGGGCTGAACAAAGTATAGACACCACTTTCATTATCCTTAGTAAAGGTAATGGGATTCAAGCAGAACATCACTGTTGTGTTACAAAGACCATGACTTACAGATAATTACAAAGTTGAAAATAAATTTTAAAAAATTCTTTTCTCCGTTTCAAACTACACTGAAACAACATTAGAAGATACCTTGACGTGACACTCTCTCAATACTGAGCAACAACGGATTGTGAATTCGAAATTTTACTTCTTATGTGAAACCAGGACAAACACACGTGTCCAAAAAACAGTTGCTGTAATGTTGTTGTTACTTACTTGTACTTTAATAAAATCCACTGAAAGAGCCACAGGCCCACCAGAACCATGCCATTGATCTCACAGATGGAGAACGCCCACTCCACCCTGTCAAAAAGGTCAAAAAACTTGTCAGGCAATGGAGGGTTCTCCTCCTTGGGAGGCACTCGCTCATGGACCACGGAGATCATGACGGTGGTGAGGACAAAACAAGATAGTGCATAGAAAAAGGCCACGCCTGTCTTGACCCACTCCAGAGGGTAGGGCGAATGTTCAGGCTCGGGCATTGGGATCTTGACCATCTCCTTGCGGAACCCATTGGGCACCCCGTTTCTCTTGGCTTTGCTGGCAGCATCTCCGTCACCACCCATAATCAGATGCCCATTGGCATGCCCATTCTTGTGCACCTCAATGTGGTGCTCGATTTTCAGAGTCTCAATCCTGTCCAGTAGCTGCCGGCCATTGTCAGAGGTCACCAGAGAAAACGGAGGCTTCCTGAAGTCTTCCTCCGTGAGCTGCAGCAGGGCCTGGCCATTGAGATTTCGAAAGGGCTCGGAGTACTCTTGCATGCCTTCCTCTGTCAGCCAGTTGGACACCTCTGCTGCAGACCAGCTAACCAGTTTCTTCATTTCAGTCTCCAAACAGGGATGAGGAAAGGGAAAAATAAGCTGATGGGTGTGTATGAGCAATTTCCTTGATCTACGGAACACAGTGTCCACCCCAGGCCATTCTCACTCTGTATCAAGGGCATTGGGTTCACGAAGCTGGAGGATCCAGTCTGTCACATCCAACTGGGAAAAGGGACCACAACTTTGAAGTGGTAAGGAAAAATCCACATAAGCCAGGTGATGCGGTTCCTTCACAGCAGCTTATTCCATTATACCGCAGTAATACTTCCTACCTGTAAAACTGAAATGAAAAAAAGGTGTAAGATTGCTTTTTCCAAAATATAACATTCCCTTTGTGTACACATCTCCAGTTACTGAAACAGTATATTTCCTCGTAAAACTAGAGAAATTCTAATTGAATGAATTAAAACTGTGTTGGTCACATTATTTGCACAATGGTAAGACTATACTCAGGGTTCATTGTCTAGAAAATTAAAAAGGAAAACAATAACCAAAAAGAAAAGCAGTCAGTATAAAAATGAGCCCTGAACATTATAGGCATTCCCAAACTACTGTAATATAAACTTTAACCTGCTGGAGACCCATATCAGCATGTGGAACTATACATTGTTCGACCTGCACGCAAGCTCTTCAATGGATGAGAGCCTACTGTGCCAGACTCAGAAATCATTCTTTTTTCCTCAATACCTCTGCTCCATGTCCAGGTCAGAGATAACAGAACTGCAAAAATTGTACCCTATAAAGCCAGATTTCAGTCAATGTGTCCAAACTCTAAAGCTAACAATCTAATAACAGTGACACTTCCTTACCAGCGCCTGCAACCACACATCGTAGGTTCATTGTATAACACATGAATTAGCAACTACATTTCATTATAGAGAGAATATATTCCATCTTTAGTTGCAGCTTGTTTTTATCAGAAAAGGTTCCCCGTGTATTTACTTCTTTTAGTTTTTGTTGCAGTAAAAATACTGTGTTGCTAGAACAAAAAGATACATTTGTGCTTATTTTTAGTCAAAGACAGACAGAACATCCTGTTTAACACTACAAACAATGTGTCTTGGAAGCTAAACAGTGCCAGGAAAGGGCCAAGAGGCAGGAACCTTCTCTTTCAAAGGATAACGCGTTTATATCAAAGAACAAGCCTATAATGTCCCAAACATTCAATATCTAAAACAGGAAGAGGAGAGGAAAAGGAACCTGTAGGCCTGACCATGAAAAAAGGGTATGTAAGCATGTGATTCTATTTACAGATGAAACAAAATAGGACTAAAAAACATTAAAAGTATTTCATAAGACATGTAAGGTTTATTGATATGCCATACTACCAGAAGTAAAACTAAAATATTCTATATTCTTCATGAAAAATATATTTTTGCATTATGACTGAATTGCATGTACAGTATGCTTAATTTTCCATGCAGAAGCTTTACTTCAGTTTATGAGACGAACCTGAATTTAAGGATTTTGACCCAAGCCTGCACAGGCAGCATGGTGGCATGGTGTTGAGCGCTGCCAGCTCAAAGATCATGGCTTCTGGAATGAATCACATTGTATGGAGTTTGTGTTGCTCTGGTTCCAGTTAACGAGGAGGGTACGCTCTCTAAATTGAGTGCCTGAGTGCACCCTGCTGTGGGCTCCATCCAGAGAATATCCCCACACTCGTCCCCTGTCTTCAGGATAGGGCTCAGTTTGCCATAACCCTTACCAGGAATGAGAGGCTTTTTGATAAAGATGACTTTACTTAATTTAAAGTTCATCTTCAGAAGTCCTTTACAAAAAAAGTACATACCAAACAATCAAAAGAGCTTCTTTAAAACTGTCTCTACTGAAGAACTTGGGAACGAAGTTCCAGGAAAAGGAGCAAATGACACCATGTATTTACTATAAAACAGGAAACTAATTAAGGGATAAAATAACACCTTGTGTTTAGAAACGTTTACATTCCAATATCTTATCCTATAATGGGATTTCTCAGTTAAAAAAAGACAAGTCAGATGTTGGTAGGCAATTCGTGAAGGTACAGTATCATAAACCAATGAGATCAATCATCTCAAACATCCCCAGTAAAAGAAACAAATTAATTCATTTAGGTCAGAGAGCACTGCAGGAACTTTTAGCAAAAGGAGACTTGTTATCTCTAAAGAAAATAAAAAAGTTTGAATCTCCCATTCTATGCATTGGTAGTTAGAAGCCAACTGATCCCAGGATCTCATTCAACTATTTCTTGAGAGAAGTATTCAAATACCCTGGCTTCTTTCAGGTCCTATTAACAGTCTCTGCTCTAAAAAGCTCCGTTCCTTCAACCTGTCTGTGTAGGACATTCCTTTGAGCCCCAAAATATATCTGGGTGCTCTTGTATCAAGTATAGGAGTGACCAGGCATAGACAATGCTGTATTCATCTCTAGTGCCTCTATACATCATCCATCTGTCAAACGTTTTGACTCAACCTACTGTATAGTGCAAGCTGAGAAAAGTCCTTTACAGCTTCACATAAACATTCTTTCAAAAACAGCATTCCAATTCTACAACTAACTACACAGTTCGAGAAAAAGTAATGATAAACCAATTCGTTTGCATTTAACCTTGCTATTCAGTTAACCGTTCGCAGTTATTCCAAAAATAATTTTGGGAAAAGGTTACTATAAACAAAAGTCACCTTTTACTTCAGGCATCAAACATCTTATCTTTGTGAGGAAAGCACGATATACAGTACATGCTTAACTTTTTTAAACTAAGAAGTAAAACAGTAATGGCGGTCGGAGTATAAACAACTGCATGCCCTACTTAAATTCTACACAGGGTATGTCGGCCAATAGCATAAGAATCCCACCCACTGAAAGAGGGAATATTTACAGTTCTGGAATGAAATAAGATAAACAGCATTCCACTGTGGGGGGAAAACATCTCACATACTACTCACAGGTCCCTGCACGTCATTCAATCCCTAATTTTACCAATCTCGCGTCAACCACGCTGAATTTATCAGTAATACACATTCAAGACTTCAAACAGAACACACCTGATCAGAATTCCAGGGGTACAAGCCCCAAACTGAACACGATTTCAGTCCAAATCATTCCTGAACCTGTTTTAATTTAATAACACCGATATGGCTAAAGGGACGGCATAAATCTGAACCCCGAAACGTACTGTAACACCACTTAGATGCATTTTTTTTGTTTCCTTCTTGAAGTTGTTCATAAAAATGGTCACGTGTTCATAATGACTATTTCAAGAACGACACAGTTTTTACGTTTTCCTGTTTGGTCACGGTTATTATTTAATACCTAAAAATGCATAGTGCCGTCATTGTTTCTGCTGGGTACACGAATTTTATTTTCCGTGAATAACTCCCAGAGAGCCTCCTCTGTACGGAATGCGAACAACGATTCATAAGCAAGGATGGTCTCTGCATGCCACACACCGCGCATTCTTCGCAGTCCAGGAACCACTCGTGATTTACAATAAACTCTTCCATCTGGAAAGCCGAGGACGTGGAGTACATTATGGATCTGCGCGAGTGTACATAAAACCCCCAAAGGCAGAAAACCACCAAATCCAAGTATTAACTCGTCTTGGAATAGACCTTACCAATCTGCTGCAAAACAAGAGAATGGGACGGAAGAGAAACCACAAAAGAAAGAAAACGAAGTTTCTCTAACCAAGAGCACGTGTGTGTGTGTGTATTTCCGGAGGGATATCTTTTAAAAAGGTAAACACTATCCACTCGTGAAACTCTTTTACGCTTGCCTCAACCGTCTCAACTGTGCGATCTTTATGTAGGCCTCATATCTTCTAGCTCATCTAAAAAAAATGACTAGTTTCAAACAGGACATCCAGGGAAAAAGACGGCCGATTTTTAAAATGGAAGCGTGATTCTTTAAATAGAATGACTGAAGTGTAAAATGACAAGAGGTGAATGACATTCGAGAGTGTCAAAAATACCAACCACCACTTCTTTTTTACTTCGATGCGGCGACGCACCTCTGTCAAGAGTCATCCTATAAAGAAGCGCCCGTTTAGGACTGGGTAACACATTTCCGGCGAAAAGTCCTTAAAAACCTTGTGTTTGTTCGGGCTTCACAGGCGGACAGTCTTTGAACTCTCCGAGTTCGTAATGCAAATACAAAGTAGGCAAATAAAAAGGCAGGTCAGACTACTAGAAAAGTTTTAAGTGAAAACCATCGCAAAATAAAACGGCAACAATTTCCGACACCGCTTAGCTGAAGTTCAAGCTTTAACATTCTCAAAGAACCGCTAGTGGTGAAATTACTGAAAATTAGGATCAAGTCCTCAGTTTATCCCAAACACGCCGAGTCGAAGCGCCCTAAACGTCTTCATTTAAAAGCTTTTAAAGTAAAGAATAACGGCAGGACCGACGTTTCCAAATCCGAAAAGCAGTTCAGCGACGACAAGGAAAAAAATAATTCTATCAACGGAAAACAATTTCGTTTTCAAACGGAAACCTACACATGTATTTTTTAAAGAAATGTGCTTCGATGCAGTCAACACGAACCGTTCTTCTTTTACTTTAATATCTTAACAATTCCCACACCAACTATAAAAATAAAAAAATCCACAAGGACACTGCCTGTAGCTCGAATTTGAACGCACGTCACCTCCTTACCGTTCACGAATTTCTTCCATTAAACTAGTTTTCCGTCTTACGCGTCCATTACAGTAGTAATTTTTTACTCCCAGGGTACTTCGGTCCCTTTCCTCCAGCTGCACTGTGGAACCCTCAACTCTTCGGTAATGGCAGCGGTAACTTCAGGAAACCTGGATTACAGACACTGCAGGGCAGGTTTCAAAGCAGGGGTATGCTTTAATTACTGTAGTACCTACGTCAACAGTCATGACTGCAACAGGGGCGTGTCAGTCCTTGAAACTGTGCAGTTGAAGAGGGTGTGTTAAATTATTACTTAAAATGAACTGGGTTTCCTCCACATGTCAGTGAGTAATCTCTTCGGCGTTACTAGAAAACAGAGCTCTCAAAGAGCGTTGCGACTTTAAACCTAATAAGCGGCCTCGTTCAGGAAATGACTTGTTACGTTTACAGATTTCTCCATAACCTCTCCCCAAACAGCATCTCTCAGTAGTAGATAGGCTCCTTCAAGAGAACACAGACTTTTTTTTTACCTCGATAAAAGAAAAAGTGCAATGTAATAGACGTGCATAAGCCTTACCAAAAATAACATGTGGTTTTGTTTTTGGTTACAAATTAATCAACAGTAGAAAAGTGCAAACTGAGTTCCAAGTAACAAGTTATCCAACCACGTCGTTAAAGCTGATACCTTTCTTTTAAGAAACGGCGTACTCAGTTCTTCATTAATTTAACTTAACCACGTTTTCCTTTATTGATCTTCTATAAAACGAAAGGAAACTTAAAATTCTTATTGAGATAGCAGTTGAATATTTTCATACCCTACCCATACTGTCAAGATGGCAGTATATTAGGCTTGAAACCATCTACTTTCGTTCTAATGCCACTATTGCAAAAGTAAATGGTTTTAAAAATGTCTGCTCAATTACACAGGCCACAACAGCACGTTAAATATGTGGTTAAATATTTGTATGGTTTATAGATGCTGCATATTCAATCTATTGACAGAAGAGGGATTCAGCTCCACATTCAACTCATAACACCCTGTGGCCCAGTATGTCATTTAATTAGCAATTGCCCTTTATGCCAAATGGTGTCTCCTTTCTGTTGTAAGAAAGTTGCCATCTCTGCTTTCCGGAAGAGGGATTTTTTTCCATTAAAATATAGTCTGTTCTAATTAATACTGGATAAAATTCCCTTTTCTACAGTAAAACTATTAATGTGGGGGCCTGCTGTTTAAAGTATCATCTGCGAAGTCCAATTCACCCTTTCACTCTTCCAAGTGTAATGGAAGAGGTTAGACAAATTACTGGCATGATCAAAAAAAGGCATGTTATTAGGTCAATAAAGAGCCAGCTGCAGGTTTAAATTTATCAGACAGCTTGCACTTGCACAAAAAGCCTTTTACAATGTTCTCGTCTTTCCAGCACTAACTGCACAACTGAGGCAGGTTTGTTTGATCTTCAATACTATAATAATCAAGCTGTGTCTTCTAGTACAGCATTTCAAATACAAACTCACAAAAGAAAATAATCAGATGGCATAACTTAAAGAGTATTTATAGGATTGATAGAAACCTATTAAATTTGCTTGTCAGGATTCCTAAATGTTCCAATCTCATCTGGTCACTTTCCAAGCCATGTGCATCATGGAGAGCAATTTCTAATGCCACTATTGCAAAAGTAAATCATTTTAAAAATGTCTGTATACCACCATTACAAACTTAAAAATGGACCGGTGGCTTATTGCTAAAGTTAAGAACAGCGGTGAACGTGAAAGTATGTGACAAAATCAGAGAAGACAGGGGTGTGTTTGAGGAGGAATCCACAACCAACCCCATTGATGTCATTGAGCCGTCCACATCAAGTGCAGGGCTATGCTCAGAACTGAGAAACCTGGGTAAAACTAAAGGCCCCGGTGCAACAAAATGACAGAAATATGGTGAAAGGCACATAAATTATGGATTCATGTGTATCATACTCAATGACTAACTACTAAATGTGTTTTATGTTCCGAGGTTCTTGCAAATGACAGATTGAAACGTGAAATTAATGAGGCACTTAAAACACAAGGCACCCCTCATACAAAGATAAGACAGTTGACTTTTTCTGTCATAAAGAATCAAAGTTGGCTGGCCAAAAACTAACAATGACAAAACAATAAGAAAGAGCCAGCAGCCATATCACTCTGCAACTCACAACTGGAAACCCACTGAAGCTAAGCAGATATGAGCCTGGTCAGTACCTGGATGGGAGACCTCCTGGGAAAAACTAAGGTTGTAGCTGGAAGAGATGTTAGTGGGGCCAGCAGGGGGCGCTCACCCTGTGGTCCATGTGGGTCCTAATGCCCCAGTATTGTGACGGGGGTTTTACATCTTGTCCTTCGGATGAGACGTAAAACCGAGGTCCTGACTCTCTGGTCAGGGTGTGGCCAGGGTGTCTCTCGAAAAGAGTAGGGGTGCCCCGGCATCCTGGCCAAATTTCCCATTGGCCCTTACCAATCATGGCCTCCTAATAATCCCCATCTATGAATTGGCTTCATTACTCTGCTCTCCTCCCCACTGATAGCTGATGTGTGGTGAGCGTTCTGGCTAGGTGGATGCTGCATATTGGTGGTGGTGGTGGAGGGGAGTCCCCTATTACCTGTAAAGCGCTTTGAGTGGAGTGTCCAGAAAAGCACTATATAAGTGTAAGCAATTATTATTATAAAACAGACCACAGTAACAGCCAAAGCCCTGACTGCCTCATTTGAAGTGGCGTATTTGATTGCCAAAGCTAAAAAGCCTCATATGATTGGCGAGACTCTTATTCACCCAGCAGCATTGGGTATTTGTCGAACTATACACGTAGAGAAGTTAGCCAGCGATATTGAGCAGATTCTCTCAATCAGCCTCCGTATCAGTGAGATGGCAAACGACATTTTCAACTAATAGAGAGAATTAAGGGCAGTGAGAAGTTTTCATTACAATTGGATGAGACGACAGACATCTCGAATGCTGTGCAACTACTTGTATTCGTTCGCTACTGCTATGAGGGAAAAATGCTTGAGGATTCGTTATTTTGCTGTGCACTTGAAGGAACGTGCACAGGGAGGGAGATTTTTTATATATTCAATAGCAAATTTGATGAAGAAGGTCTGTGCTGTAATACTTGTGTCAGTGTGTGCACAGATGGAGCAGGTGCTTTGGTAGGGAAAAGTAAAGGACTTAAAGCAATGGTTCATGATATAGCCCCGCATGTTCGATTCACCCACTACATGATTCACCGGGAGGCCCTTGCACCAAAAACGCTCCCTTCAGAGTTGAACAGTGTGCTGCAGACAGCGGCACAAATTGTAAATCTCATAAAGACCAGTCCAGTAAAGTCAAGGCTGTTTGCCCTGTTGTGCAAAGAAATAAGGTTAGAACACGAATCATTATTCCTACACATGGAGGTGAGATGGCTCTCAAGAGGAAAAGTGCTTTAGCGCATATTTTCATTGCAAGATGAACTACGCATCTTGCATACAGTACCTATCGGATATTTTTGATAGACTTAATACTGTTAACTGTCACTTCAGGGCCCCCATTCAAATGTACTGATAGTGACTGACACAGGTTGAGGGGGGAAATGTGGACATGCTCCCCACCATGGAGGAATTGATAACGGAAAATGATCTTCGCTTGGACGCTATGAAAGAGGAAATCGTTCATCATCTGCAAGCCCTTTCTGAACACTTCAGGAAATATTTTCCTGAGCAACAGAGTCGGGACCAACATGACTGGGTTCGTAACCCCTTCATTACCAATGCAGGGTGTCAGCTGTCGTCAGGCCAACACGATACTCTTCTGGAACTTTCAAGTGACCGCACCCTGAAAGCAGTCTTCAATTCAACCCCACTTGCGGAGCTTTCTTTGGCTGTTAGCTGAGGCAGAGTACCCCATACTGTCAAGACTCGCTATTACTGTATGTACTTTAGCCTCGACTTGGCTCTGCGAAACAACGTTTTCTGTCCTTACTTATATTAAAAACCAAATCCGCTCACATTTAATGACAGTGGAGGATGATTTAAGACTCGCAGTGTCTGGAATTGAACCAAGAATCTGTTGTGCTCTCAGAAACAGGCTCAACTATCACACTGAAGAAGGTTAGTTGTAAACTATGTCTCCTCCCTTGAAAGTAAATTAATGAAAGGTGCTGAAATGCATGTATGTATACACAATGTCAGTTATATTGCGTGAGTGGGTGTGACAAGGGTGTTCGCATTGTTTTCTCAATGGGTTTTGGGTTCGGGGGAGCAAGTAAAAAAAAAAAGGTTGAAAACCCCTGACATAGGCTACAACAGCACGTTAAATATGTGGTTAAATATTTGTATGGTTTATTGATCCTGCATATTCTATCTATTGACAGAAATATCAAATAAGCCACCGTAAATATCAACAAGCAACCATCATTTCAGAGACAAAACGCACATGGGATATGACGCTGTGATCCATAGCAAAGAACTCAATGAATCCAATGACACAACCATTAACAAAAATCTACATTTTCAATGAAGAAGACAGACAACAGAGAATGGATCTATACAAATAACAGGAAGGACTGTAATAAAGTCCTTTTTTGTTTCTCTTCTGTTTGCTCAAATGCTTAACTGGACAGTTATGTTCTAATGGCATAATTGGTGCTTTGTGGAAGAACTAATGTGTGTAGCTTCTGAATTTGGCTGGCATGTGATTTATCTATTTATAGTTTAAAATTGTCCTCCACAGAGGAAAATAACCAAATAAAATGAAATGATTTGGGATTGCTGACCAATGAGTAAAGGTTTTTACTATTATAACATATATAAGCACAATCAAGACGTAACTTGTCTTTGTATTATAACAAATTCAGTGTTCTTCTGTGGATGTATTGTGCCTCGCGCCCATTGCTTTCTGGAAGTGGCTCCGGCTCTCTCCGGTTGCTTTGGATAAAAGCAGCAGCCATATTAATAATAATATTTAAAAACTGGACTGTAAAACATATTAACAGTTTAATAATTTAGGTGTGAGGAAGTTACTATTTAACTTTCAAATATAAACAGGTCTGAAAGCTTTGTTTTCTTGAATTGTCAGTGATAAAGAAAATGTTTAATTTCAGTCCTGGAAAAAAAGTTCTCAAGGTACTAAATCAAAACTTTGGTTCATCAACTTTTAATGGTGCACCGTGCTTTTATTGCCCTTCTTTTACATTCATTTTTACACAAATGTACACTCAGACAAATGAATATGCAGATGAATTGGGCTCCTAGTAGCAGACCACACCACTAGTAAACAGACTTGAGAGGTTGAACATTGCCTTTCTGCAGATATTGTAGCTCTTTCTCTGCTTCACTTTGGGCTTAAAGTATAAAGCAAATGACAATGCATTGAGAAAGTCCATCCAACATGATGACTAAATTGAATGTGCTCCAGCCTCCAGATTAAATAATAAGTGAAACGTGTTGTCTGCTTACTATAGATACAAAATGCCAGTTTTCAAAGCGTTTGCTGTAATACTGGGAGAACTGCAATATGTTTTATTTGCTCTAAACCATTAATTGCACAACTATTGAAGACAGCAGTAAAGCGCTACAGATCCTCCAGAGACCTACACTCTGCTAATCTGTCACATGTTGCCATACTGTAGGTAATGCAATATATTAAAAGCATGATAATATTAGGATTATAGAGGCAGGAAAATCCCAGTTCCCACAGTGAAAACTCTTTAGCTAAGATAAAGTGCTCATCTTTGCAAAGCACTATAATCACTCTCAGATTTAAATATCTATTTAACAAACACTAAACAAGAGTACCCCAAACAACAGTGTTTATTTTATTTTGTCACATTTTTACATACCTGCATTGTTAGCAAGAGGCCAAAATATTTACTAGAACTAAATACTCAGACTAAATAAACATCTGTTTGTAGAATAATAATGACGTACAGTAGTATATGTGTTTCATCTGAATGATTGGTTACATTTTGTGACAGCCATTCAAATTCATATGAATAAATTACAGTTTTCAATGACAAGCAAGCTAAAATCTAAAACAAGCTTTAGATTTAAGATACAAACAACTGAAAAAATCTGTTTTATTAAAATGAGAAAAAAATCTTACAATACATAGTTGCAGTATACTTTCAGTCCTTTAGCAAACATATCAAGTGATATTACAGCAACTCTAATGCATATTGAAATCCACTAAATGAAGGGTGCTATAAGAGCCTGGCTTTCATCAAAAGATTTCAGGACAATATGTGATTATAAAATGATTAATGTTTCACAGACGTTTGCGATGGGGGTTTCATTAAACAACTGGAGATTCTAAACAATTACAAGAAAGTAGAGAAACCAAACAGAATTTACTAATATCCCCTGTGGCAACAGAAACGCATGCCATCTCTTTTGTGCATAGTCTCGGTAAGCGACATTATTGTCCTGAAATACTAATGGATGAATGAACTAAACTATTCCTTGGATGCAGACGGATGAAATTAAATTTAGAGTAACATTGTAGTATTTATTGTCTTCAATAATGAGGGTACTTTAGTTCATAGGTCTTGCAACTGAATGATTCCCTAGTCAGTCAAAAGTACTGTATAATGTTACATTTACATTACAATAATGTTTTAAGTTTTAATTTCAACTGCACCACATAAGGTTAATTTGAAAAGCAAAACATCTTCCTGTTGGACTTGTATTTGGCAGATTTGCACAATATTACAGTTAAAACGTTTAAAAAAGAGATGCTTAGACTAGAAGCACTGAAGCAATATTACATCCCAGATCAAACAACCTACAAATAATTCACAGGCATCAGATTAACAGAATGTTGTTAACTGCTCTCTCAATAAACGACTGTTAAATTTACAGTGTCTTTTAACGAACCAAGGAAAGCGGGTCCAGATGGGTGATGGAACAGGCCATCAGAGATGTACATGGGCAAAAAAA
Source organism: Atractosteus spatula (assembly GCF_055471065.1). Lineage (NCBI taxonomy): Eukaryota > Metazoa > Chordata > Actinopteri > Semionotiformes > Lepisosteidae > Atractosteus > Atractosteus spatula. Next base: position 19,513,973 of record NC_142710.1, on the reverse strand, counting down.
AAGCATTATTGCTAGCTATGCTGTTGTTTGAACATTGTTTCAGGTTGCAGTCTGTTAGCACTGAGTAGATTATGTCAAGCACCAATGTTAAATCTTAAACTCAGATAACATGCATATTTTAGCATAGTCTTAATGGATACCAATCTTTGGGCGTGAACCAATCTTTGCTGTACTAACAAAATGACATTCTAGCTCTAAAGAGTATTTGAACTGTGAATCACTCTGTGAACTACAGAAGTACTGTATGCAAGTGTGAAAAAGTGCAATACTGATTTTATGATTTATGACTAAATCCTGATTCATTTTAGATACTTCAATTAAAGAAGCATCTCCTCTTGTGGCATACTGTATAGCCACTGCAACATTATATTTTCTACCATTCCTTATTGCACGCAACACCTGTAATAACTTGGAAATAGCTTATTTGGTGATATAGGTCTTTGTGCATATCCCTATTTTTTAGGTATTGAAGTTTTAAAATCAAATTTTAAAGGGTCATTAAAGAAAAGACATTTTAAGAAAGCCTTAAGCTTTTAACTTCTTATAAAATATGATAAATCACATTACATCTATACAAACGAGTAGGTCAATAAAATATGGTACACAGCAGACACTAGCTGTAAACATGTTGCAGGGATATATATGCAGCTAAACACTTTTCTTCAAGATACCTTTATATCAGAAGATTGTTTCTGTGGTTTCCTGCTTTTTGTGCACCATGCCAACAGGATAAATATTTATAGGCATATTATTAGCACCTCTAAAACAACAGCTTCAGGACAGTGGCACAATAAAGAACAATTTTCAGCTCAAGGTACACTATAGTTATTGTCACCAAGCTTTCTCTTGAAAATTAGTTTCAAGAAAGAATATTAGTTTAGTTATTCCTAGGATGTTAAAAGTTCACATGGTGTCCAAGGTTGACTTAGCTGTTGCACAATTTAAACATCAATGCCAGGTGGCAATGAGGAGATAAATCACTTTGATTTTAAACTGGTCTGGATTCTTCATAGCCCTCATGTTGAGAAACGGTTCCAACAGCTGACAACAGCAGAAGCCTGAAACTTCTACTTCTTGCACTACTGAGCAAGCCTGTTTGTACAGTACCCTTTTCAACACACAAAGCTAAGTAATTACAAGACATTAAGAATTTTTATTCTTATGTCAAAAATGTTAGAGCTTTTCTTAAACCTAAGAAACTCCCTTTTATCCAATCAAATACCTTTTCTTTTCTCACACGTATTTCTTTCAGTGCACTTGATAACCTATAAAATAATTAATCCTTTCAAGATTCTACAGGGGAGTTACGATTCAGACCTTTGGCCTCAAGGTAGAATGTTCATTTATGTTCAGTTATATTTTCTAAAAAACACAATCCATGTGGATAAGAACTATTTTCAGCCCAAAAATGAACACATTTTCCCCAAACCTAAGAACCACAGGGTACAATTTCACAAAAGAAAAATATAATGCCAGTTTTGTGCTCAGATATGAAGGTAAAACATTTACTCACAGTGTGTACAATTAAGAACAGGTAAACATTCATTCCATGCTGAAAGGTAAAGAAAAGAAACACTACGTTTCAGATGAGGAACCTTCTTCAGGTGTCTAAGGAAGGCTCCAAAGGCTTTTTCAAGTGACACCTGAAGAAGGCTCCATAGCTGAAACGCAGCATTTTTCCTTTCAGCATGGAATGAGCCCTCACCAGTTCCTGTGCAGCGTACAAATGTTGATGCAGCTCCCGACTCGAATGTGTATTATTCATAGTCTGCAGAGCTTGGCAGTCTGGTGACAAAATATCTTGTGAAATGTTATTTTTTAATTGTTCATTTCATTCAGTCTTAGTTTTTATTCTTCTCCTCACCAAAGTGATAATCCTTATCCAGACAACGAGTAGCCTCTGTCAGAAACAGTACATTCTACTTCCAAGTTCCAACAGTACGCCCCTAACAGTTATGACACAGTGAGTGAGAAAGATTAACAGACCTTGTGAGTCATTTGCCCACTGAGAACCTTTTACCAGGATTGCTGCTGGCTTGATGATAAGCTCACAAAGTGCAAAAAAGATCAGAGGAATCAGAAATAGAAGACAAGACATTTCTTTAATCACTCAGGACAAAAGCTATTTCCTTCAATCAAGGCTTCATTATTCAGTTTATTGGCTGTGCTTATTTTTATATACATGCACATATTTGTATAGTTTATACTTTGTTTTAAAATTATGGTAAAATTATTTTGTCACAATTATGTGATCACATAGGTAAAAAGATGATTGTTCAGCTGGATCTTGTAGTTGTTAAAGCCTTCCATTTTCTTACACTTGTCCCAGTTTACAAAGATGTGTTGTACTGTTTATAATACTGGCTCCTGTCCGGCACCTTTCGAAATGTCACACTGTAGGTAATGTTTGTTTCATAGCTTTTCTGTTGGTGGACCTTCAAACTGGGAACATTTTTCTATATAATGTATGCCTTATAACTCTGAGAAAAAACACATTAAGGCCATTTCTAAGATGTGTTAGTCATGTGCTACTAGGAACTATTGCTGTGTAAAAAACCCACTAAAGCAAATGGAATGAATAAATGTTCTTCTGTTCCTAAATGAGATAGATTATTTAATTTCTTCACACTTTTTAATGTTCAATGTTTGATATCACTTTGTATTTACTGTAAATATCTTCACCATGTGAAAGAGCCGACCAGATCCATTCAAATAAAATTGAATGTTTGAATACTACTACTACTAATAATAATACTGCAAGTATTTCACTGGAATGAAGAGAGATTCATGAATGAAAATACCATTCACATTTAGTTTTTTAATATAAAGTGTACAAAAATATAGACAAATGTGTTTCCAATTAATGTATTTAAACATTTAATGATTCTGTCTACTAAGATCTTATCAATCCAAACAAGTAAAAATTCACATGTACTTGGTGCCACCAGCACTGAAAAAGGCATCAGCATCAGCCTCAGAATGTTTACATTTGTCATGCATTCCCCCTCACTGCAGTGAAGAGAGAAGGCAGAAGCCTACCTGTGATATTGGACATTGCACTTAAAAAACCCTAAAAAAATAATCTAAGGAACATCAATAGGTGATACTCTGCATTCAAAAGACTGTAATGCTGGAAAAGGTCATGGAAGAGCGCAGAGTGGATTTCAGAAGTTAGAATGTCCTATGTAATTCTGACTCTTGACATCTAGGCGAAACTTCTCATTAACTTTACAATACAATGCAGGAAATGACCTTCAGGCACTATCATTTTCCATTTACAGTGTTTAAATGGATATGCATAACTAACATGTTGGACCTAACATGGGTTCTAACAGGACAGAACTAGACTTCCAAGGTCTTTAAGTCCTAAGGTCTATGCATGGCCATTTCACAGCTCATTGCTCTCATCCACTGCTCATTCCAAGTGCAATAGCTATACCAAGAAACTGTAGCCCAGGGCCCACCCACCCCATTATGTTTACAGAATAGTATAACAGACTTGCTGAAATAAAGATTGGTATCTCAATGAAACATGGACCTGTTGTTGAATACAGTGAGAAATATCGATAATTGAATTATATGAAATGTTATGATTAAATAATATTTTGTTGAGTTTTATTTTACAGTTTTAAAATGCAACACAGTGAGAAGGATTGTTGATAAGTCTAATACCCAAAGGCATGTTTTAGATAAATGTGGAAAAACACCATCATCTTTAAAAATGCACAAATGGATAACTAAAAAGAAGCAAATACTATTTGCTAGGAAATCATCTGTTTTCATTACCAGTGTACTTGATTTGCATACACCAATACAGAGTATAGTACAGAAACATTCCAGCTTCACCATCAGCCATTTAAATGTATGCAACATTCTGGGAAACTGAGTCTTATTGCACAGCAATAAGAGTTGTTAAGTACAAATAAAATAACATATGACAAGTTAACAACTAACCAGCAATTATCCTCAACCTTGAAGCATTCTCCAATACCAACCCTTTTGAGGGTAGCTTGCCTTTCGGGCTCAGTGGATTAGTATGCCCCAAACCCAATTCTATAGAGACTTCTTGTTCTATTAAGCCAATGCCACAATGTGGAGCTGCATGTAAAGAAAACTCACAAGCTCCATCTCATGAGATGTACCAAAATCGAATACTGCACTTTTGAATAGATTTCTTCCTGGGGTTTTTTTCCTTCACTCTTCTGTTGTACTACTTTGTGAGTATGGTCTTTGAATCCACTATCTTTAGTTGTTTTACATGTGTACAGGGAGTAGGTCTGTATTACTGAGAGTGAAATAAAATCCCTGATAACCTCATCAGCAGACACACCTTTTCTCATTTTCCTAGAACCAGCCATTGTATAAATGGGGAGAAAAAAACTGGGACAGTGACTTTCCACTTGTTGCAACAACTACCTTAAGATGAATGCAAACTCAACCGGGATCAAGCCAGAATGCTGCAGTGTTTCCTAATCCCAGAGAATGCAAGAGGCTCAGGTTTCTAGGGGTTAAAGGAGTGAAGTGCAGACCGTGGGAAAGGAAAGGTGATGCCAAATCTTGCTGGGTTTGCAGCCTGGCAGTCCAGTACTGAACAGACGAGGGAGGAGTGTGTCTTTGTAGCAACAGGCAGCCATGCCGCGATGTAATAGTCCACTCCCTTAGCCTGCAGTGAGCAAAGACAATAGCAATTCAAACAAAACTTCACTTCTGAAACATTCAACAGTGATTCCAATGTCGGAACACAGGAAATGACTGTGAGAGGCCCTAAATAATTAAGTAAGGCTGAAGGAAACACTCAAAGGAGTATGTACCTTGGCAGATTCAAACCTCTCTCTTCCTCTCCTCTCCACAGTTTCAAAGATTTCTACAGTAGCTACTGTAGCAATATAACAAATGACCATGGGGCACAGAGAGGAGGAAATAAACCTCTTTGGGTTCCAGGCCCAGTAGCTGTCCCCCTTCAGTGAGATTGCACCACAGTTTATCGCTGACTGTGTGTCATTTAGTTTTGCCTCTCACTAATACACGAAAGGCGCAAAGGCCTGCAAAAAGGCATGACGATTCAAGTAAGCACACTGTGAGGAACCTTTAGAAACATAAATATAAGAATAAATAAGAATCTTTTCCATCTGAGGGTTGCTCAGGTTTTGAATATCATGTCATTTCATGAACATGTTCCTACAACACACTTGGGCATGTTTACATAATTGAAAATAACGTGCTTTTGAAATATCAGACAGATGGCCTTTAAGTCTAGTATAGTGTGAAAATAGAATTATTTTTAGAGAAATTTTAAAATCACTTTCTAGACACCATTTTACTACTAGTTCAGGTGGGTAGCTGTGTCAGCATGCGTAGGCTGCAAAGGAAAAAAACATTTTACTAGGCAGAGGAGAAACTACTGTATATGAAAGTGGAATGATCCTAGACACTCAGAAGTCGAAGGGACTCCTGGGCACAACCACTGCAATATACTGTACAGTATGCAGTATATTTAAGAAGCGCAGCTACATTACTTACATTATTCCCCACAGAAATGTGGGAAACAGAACAACGTCAGACAGCCCATATAATAATCCTTTCAGGTCTTAATCCATTTACAGTCACCTGTAAATACTTCCTTCAGCTCACTGGGGGTTGATTATGTTCAAAATGCAACTCCAGGTTCAGTGAGGGAGAAAAACCTGATTAACCTGAGCTGAAAAAAAAAACTATTACAATGCATGAAAGATTAGAATTTGTAACTGACAGGAAAGCAAAAAGAGTTTCAGTAAAGCTAAAGTGAAACCAAAGTTATGGTCCCAACACTCAGTAGATCACAGAATCGTCATAGCTGAAATTCCCAAATCTAAAAGGAAAGTCTACATTATGAAACAACTAAAAAGTCTACAAACATCTTTTTTCACACAAGTCTGCTCTTAAAACAAAACAATACACAAATCACAAGACAACACTTTCTGAACAATAGCTAAAATTAATGGCTTTACATTTTTTATTTTTATATCTCCATTAGCCAAAGAGCATTTGAAGCTCAAAATATTCCTATTTAAGCCCATACAAACAGCTATCTCCTTTGACAAAAAGTACAGCTTGTTATAAAGGACGCCAAATAATTTTTCAACTGATTCTCATGTTTCATGGGATAAACATCCTCCATGACTGTCCAGGACAAGCTTTGCAAATGCTTTCAACAGCCACCACTTCTACAAACCTTGCTGTTCAGTGACGCATTGACGCAAAGATTTTCCAAACCTGCTTGCCAATCTAGAAATGTGAGGTTCCTGTAGGGCAGTGCAGGACCACATAGTGCTTGTATTACAATGGCATCATTTAAAGAAAAAAGTCAAGGTCAGGCTATGGACAGGTTCTTTTCCATTAGCTGTGGGACCAACTTCAAGTACCATCAACAAGAGCCATCCCAGACCGACCATCCTTCGCTGTCTGTCTTGCACAGCAAGAGATCAGAGTTCTGTCCACAAGTTGACCAGGACCGTGTGTTTAAAGACTGTTTCAAGATTGTGTTAATAAGTGAGCAGGGAGGGTATACCTAATATTAACACTATAATGTTTTAAAGGTGTCTTGTTACATACTCAATACTATCAGGATTCTTGGACCTTCTTCTTCTGTTCTTTCACACGTTCTGCAATTTTATACGATACCCTTGTATAAAGTATTTGATTCAGCTCCAGCAACAAAAAATCTATGTTAAAGCAAAGATCACTCAGGATAAAATACCAAAAATCATTAAACCCTGACTAAAACAGGGTGATCAATTTGTAAAATCATTATCAGATTTATTCAACCTAAAACTGAAGCCTAAAAGCTTAGTTACAACACTGCTATAAATAAAAGTACAGAACCTGGGGTAGGTTTAAGTTCTGAACAAACAGCAATAAAACTATATTTACTAAAGGCCATGAGATTAACACATATTCAAATGTCAATATTAACTAAAATATATCTAATGCAAGGGCATCTCAAACCCAGGACTTTTGTTCCTCCTGCTCATTTTCCTGCCTCTTTTAAGCAAATATAGATCATTAGTCATGCAGACAAGAGTGTGCACCTCATTGTCAGATCTTGTAATGATGAATGTGCTAAAACTTTCCATGGAATGGTTTTCCTCTTCTGTGCCAAAGGCACTGTGGGCTTAGCTTAGTGGTCCCTTCTCTCCACTGCAATATGTATTTTTCAGCAAAGCTCCCCGATCGTCTCAATGACCTTAGTCATCATGTTTCCCAGTTTCCTACAAACTTGTCTGGCACTAAAACAGAAAAGGGAAGGAAAATGTTTTGCTTGTGTGTCGCTAGGCAACATTTCAGAAGTGTGTAGTTACAGTAAAAACCTCTTTTACTCCACACATTAAAAGCTTTAGGTTGCCGTCAAAACTTTAAAATGTAACTACTGCACGAGACTATGAGAACACTAAACTCTGCAAAGTTTCAGTCATAATCCATTTTTCTTTCTTGACAAACATGCAGTGAAACAAACAGCACAGGTCTTTGTTTCAGGAAAGCAGTTACATCCTTCTCACTTCATCAAATATGCTAAAAGACCTATAGTACTGTACCCCTCTAACAGTAAACTCAAGACTTAACATGTAATTGACCTCAATGCTTCCTTACTATTATTCAATTTCATCCATCCCTGGGACTTTGAAATCACACCCTTCTACATACAATAGGATTGATTTTTTTTCTTATAAACCACTGAATTGTTTAAATATACTGCAGTCTCAAATTTCAGAACCTATTTAAAAAAACACAAAGCATAAAATAAGAAAACAATAAGTGCAGAATGTGAAATCTAGTACGGTATGTACAACGTTTTCACCTCAAAAACAAAAACTATTTTATTTCAGGTCTTACACCCTGATAGCCAGTAACCTACAGGATATACCTGACAGAATTTAGCGAGATAGAGGCTTTACCCACCCAAGGATATTTTTCTTAGAATCATCAGAGCGTAACATTCCCAGCATTTAATAGCTTAGCGTCTCAGGTCTTTTCTGATAATCATAGGACAGGAGTGATTGGAAAAAAATAAAACTGTATTTACTGGAAAAGGAACACAAAATATTCAAAGGATAACCTGTAAGCAGATAAACTTTTAAACAGTGCCCAACTTGAACAAGTTGTTTAAATTAATATTTTAGGAAATACTTCGGTCTGAGAATAGTTCCATTTATACTTCTTAATTTAGTTTCAAATGTGAGTCTTTAATGATATACAATAATGCAAAACTTGGAAGCTTTTGTTTTTTTACAAACAATACAGTATACCTAAAAAGAACTTCAGATGTTGCCCTTCAAACTGACAAACATTATGTAATTATTCATTGAATAAAGTAATGTTTTGTTAAAAAAGGTTATTTTATTATACCAGATAACATCCTACATTGATAAAATGCCACAGTTATATTTATTCCTTTTCAGAACTACAAAAAAAAATTGAAGAGAAGAAATGCATCTGTGTTTAAAGGGTTTATTGAAGCTCTTTTAACAAGTGTTAGCGCATCAAGTATCTGGCACTACAATCCCAGAGCCTAGCATTAAAGTGGCAAGAAAGTTTAGGTTTTCAAATAAGGATTACCCACTATATAAGCAATATTTTTCCAGCAACAGTAAAGGAATTAATAAGAGTGCTCCATCGTACTGGCCTCAAACTAATAGACTGAACAATGCCTTTGAAAAGAAAAGATGGCAAGTAAATGGTTAGGAAATGATGAAGTGAGTTCTTTCCTTCTGCAATGAGAGCTCCCCATTAGGGTGCCCACTGAGGCTTCACATTTAATTTCAGAGCTGCCTTTGGTGCTTCAAGCCATCCTAACAGCCAGTAGCCATATATCAAGCTCTAACAGTAAAGTCAAAAGGATGCATTGCTATTGTAACAATTCACATGGCAACTTCTCCCATTCTCCGTATTTTCACTAAACCATACTCAACACGTTCATGAAGTAACAAACTACTATAGGGAATATTAAAAAGGAGCAATAACACTATCTTCGGTTAGACAGATGTAACCTAAAGTACTTAATTTTCACTTTCTGGTTTACTTTAAAACCCCCTCCACTGTACAGCACATTCAAACCAGCCAGCGCGTCTCCATGTACTTTCCTAAACACAAACACAGCAACAGAAAACAGCCCTTCCGCTGAAGAAAAAAAAAGGCCCTGTTTTTCCGATAGTAAGGGTTGGACCCGGGCCACATGTTTGATCCCCTAAACCTCGCTGCACCAGTGCCATTTCATAGCTGTCAGACTGCAATACGATTAGACTTTCCTAAAACCATGTCAATGAGGACAACAGGAAGGGATTATCAGAAGAGGGCTGCACCATATGACTAGCTGACCTTATTTTTTGCAGGGTGGAGCTGATAACTTAATTCACTTAACAGATCTGATGACACCACACTCGGTCTGAATGAAGCCAGAGCATTGTTTACGAGCTCCCTCATTCAGAAGGCACTACTAAAACTCCAAAATCTCTCGCATGCACACTTACAGTCACGATATGGATTATTTAGTGCAATACAGATCCAAGAGTGCAATCATATCCTTGAAACGCTGTCAAATGTCAGTTCACCTCATGTGCCTGCCATCCCTCCACAAGGAACAGAGACAGCAAATACATCTTCTTAAACAAGGGGATCTTTGTGTTAAGCTAAATAACCTGGCAAGTGTAGCAACTAAAACAGCTTGCAGACAGTTTGCCATTTAAACACATGAGCGAACAGAGTGAGCTGAGCTGAGCCCATGACTCATGGTTCTACAAGGATGACTTATCTGCATCAGGCCACAGTTGCCTGCTCTCTGGAAAGCATACTCTATGTAGAGAGATCCACAGACCACAGGCCCCTATGCCTCCTGAAACCGATACTGGAATGAGTTTTTAGCTTGCCGCAAATCAATGTGTGCAGATATTAACATGGTGCAATGGCATAAAAATATCCCTTTTTTTACCTTAAAGCAAGCGAACACAAAAATCTAAAACTGAAAAAAAATTAAATCTGGTTGAAGAGCGTTATAGTGAAAAACTCCAGAATTAAGTTTACTTAGACCAATGCTCATTCATTCACACACCTTTAGTTAATATCGGTAAAAAAGGGCACAAAAATCACACCATTTGCAGGGGATACTTGGAGTGGCCCCACATATGAGACTGAGTGGGTAGATAATGTAAACATGATTTTTTCAGATGGGAGGGAAACCCTTCCTGGCTAGCTGCCCTATACCAAGGACATCACCTGCTCCTGTCTCCAGGACCTTTACAGGTGACTGATAAAACTCCTCTATTCAACTAGCGTGTGCAGCCTAAGTAAACAACTGGAGCACATCTGAGAGTTCACATTTGAATATGTTAAACATTCCACTTTCATCTACAGGCTGTCTGCAAAACACCCATCAATAAAGCCCTTGAGCTTTTTTCCATGCCTTTTGTTCTGCCCTGTAAATAAAACAGAAAAAGAAATTGACAGATTTGGTGGCTAAACCTCTCCCCATGTCCCTAGTGTACACAAGGAAACAAAAGCTGTAGAACAGATACATTGATCCTTGCCAAAGCAAACAGTTTCTTGCTTGGACCATATGGACAATAAATTGTAAAGTAAATAAGTTTATTTAGTAATCAGTTAAAGTTAATTGATTCATGCAAGGTCTGGAAAACAAGGTGTTTCAATGCTGTTGCCTGGAGATCATATTGGGATTTTCAGAGGAGACAAATTATAAAAAATAATATCTTAAAACACAGTGCCAACCTCATCAGAGATCATATGGGCTTCCAAGTGTTAGTATACAATCATTGATAACTAGTAGCGCTGCTATCATCGCTAAACTGTTTACTATTATTGTTACACTTCTATAGTAAAAAACTACACTATTAAACCAAACTGTTTGCATTATTTTTTAACTTACCGAAAGCTGAAATACTAACTGTTAATGAATAAGTCTTGCAACAAACAGAATTTCATCAATGTGCTCCAAATATGCTCTATCAACATATGACCCCATTAGGATTCATGTTGACAGCAAATCCATGTACCATTCACCAGGGTGCAAAACACAATGACTTATGAATTGCATTACTGAAACTGAACTCTGCAGATACAGAGATCTTAATATATAAGATGTTTTTGATTTCTAGACACTTTAACAAGTCAATATGCCTATAAACTAAACACAGAATACTTTAAAATGAATTTCAAATAACCCTCCCTTTAAACATGCTGTAATCTATAAGGTATCAACTAAAGATGGAGATAATCCTGATGATTACCTTTTAAGTACTCATCAAGATTATAAAAGTATACTTTTTAAGTATTGTAAGAACAATCTTATGTACTGAAATTGTGTATTCTACAGGAGCCTAAACTAAATAAAATATCACATTTAAATAATGAGGAAAAAATAAACCTTAAAACCGTTTGTTCAAGTTGTCAGATTTAGACTGTTATAAAAGACAAATTAGATATATTGATACCTATAGATACGTTGTAGATGAGGTGATTCATATGTTTTAGCAGTTTTGGTAATGTTTTATTTATTTCCTGTGTTAAAATATATTTAAAGGGCAGAATAACTGGAAATCCTTTGACTGAGTGTGGGCTTCACTTTATGAGCCATGCCCATTTGCAAGGTGGAACAAGGTGGACATTTTTTCCTATTCCCTTTTCAAGACCCTCCCTTGTAAAGAGGAAAATATTTTTTTTTCACCTAATGCACTCTAAAGCATTACTGCTCTCATGTCTTACTGTATGTCTACAGTCTCTATTGCTATGATATTATTAAATATGGAATCAAAACAAAACACTTTGATTTGCATCTTTTATAAATTATCTTTCAACAAAGATACTGTATTAATAAATCAAACTATTATAGCTCTTCTATACAGATGGGCTAAATGTCTTGAATTCTGACAAGATAGATAAGACTTTATTGATCCCGTAGGGAAATTGATGAGTTTAAAAAAAATGGATTTTATGGTCACTCTTTTATACAGAGTGCCGTAATGGAAGACTGATGTTTGGAAGCACCTCTGGTAAAACAGTTTTGTGGTCCAGTACCATCCATCAATTTTCTAACTTCTTTTCCCAGTTGAGGGTTATGGTGGAGCCAGAGCCTATCCCAGCCAGTAAGGCAGGGTAAACTCTGGACGGGACACCAGTCCATCACAGGGCACACACACACACAATCACACCTAGTGCCAAATTTCCCAGAAGCCAATTATCCTACCAGTATGTCTTTGGAGTGTGGGAGGAAACCAGAGTCCCCAGAGGAATCCCACACAGATGCAGGAAGAACATACAATCCTCCTGCAGATAGTGCCTCAGGTCTGGAATTGAACCCAGGGTCACAGCACTGTGAGGCAGCAATGCTAACTACTAGATCAGTGTGCCACCCCTGGTCCAATACCATTACCAATAATTAAAATAATGTATTGTTTGAACTTATTATTTAATTAATGAATGCAATATGCAGTGATACATAACATAGTAAAGGTGTATGTGTGCTACACCACTGTGAGTTATTATATTTTCACCCACTCTGAAATAGAGCACAGAACACCTAGAATCCAGCCCTGAAGTCTTCAAACATCATTAGAGTGAGTTTATGAACAGCCATATTTTGACAAGAGTGATCAAAATCTTGTCACTAGAGACTTCAGCCCTTATCCTCTGCACAAGAGGAGAATCATTTAAGTAATGCTAAAATTCTAGATCCTTCTAATTTCAAAGTGGGAAAAAAATGTTTTTTGGAATATGGTATATGTAGCTAAAGGGTATCATGCTTACAGGTTTCCGATTTGTACTTAATCCTGTAGCTGTGTTTGGGTTGAATGGGACTGATTAAAGGGAATGCAGCATTGTATCATTTGCTACACATAGTACACAACAGCCAGCAGCTATACCACCTGGCAACCCACTGAAGCCAAGAAGGTGTGACCCTGGCCAGTACCTGGATGGCAGATCTCCTGGGAAAGCTAAGGTTGCTGCTGGAAGTGGTATTAGTGGGACCAGTAGCTTAACATTCGACCCACATGTGCAGCATATTGTCAAAACATATTTTTTTCACCTCAGAAATATCACTAGACTACACCCTATGCTATGACTAACTGTGGCTGAGAAGCTGATCAACACATTTGTGTTCTCTCGAATTGACTACTGTAATGCTCTACTCGCTGGGGTATCTAAATCTACTTTAAACAAACTGCAGTATGTCCAAAATTCAGCAGCCAGAATCCTGACCAGGTCTAGTGCAAATGATCACATTACTCCTAGCCTGGAGTCCTTGCACTGGCTTCCAGTCAAATTCCATGTAGATTTTAAAATCCTCATGCTCACCTATAAGGCTCTGCATGCCTTGGCACCTCAGTACCTGTCTGAACTATTATCGCCCTACTTCCCACCTCGCAACCTTCGCTCTTCTAATTCTGGTCTCCTTACTGTCCCCCAAGCCCGTCTACATTGTATGGGTGACAGGGCCTTCTCCTGTTATGCCCCCAAGCTCTGGAACTCTCTCCCCAAGGATATCAGAGAGTCACCTTCTCTAAACTCCTTCAAATCCAGACTCAAAACCCTCTTCTTTAGAAGAGCCTTTACTTAACTGGTTCCATTCTTCACCCCTCTGCTTTTCTTAGTACCACCATCCATGGTCTCCTCTATATATTGTCATTGTGTTTTATCTTGTGTATTCTTTTTATTTGTTGTTGTTGTCATTCTGTAAAGCGCTTTGAGAAGCCACCTTTAAAGGCGCTATATAAAATAAAGTTTTTTATTATTATTATTATTACTACTACTCTGTTCTCCTCCCCACTGATAGCAGATCTGTGGCGAGTGTACTGGTGCACTATGACTGCCGTCGCATCATCCAGGTGGGGCTACACAGTGAGTGTGAGTGGAGTGTCCAGCGCAATATACATCTAAATTATTATTACTTTTGGACTTTCACACCTGAACAACTGCACTACAGATTGAAATGATCCAGGGGGGCAGTTCCTGGCTTCATAAATTGGTCAAGAAACCACTCATAAAAGGCTCCTTTGGTTGTGGTCCTAAAATAGAAGTATTCACTCCTGGCCCTGGAGTCCTGAGGGAAAGCTGTGTACTCTCAATTTTATTCCACAGCCTCTAGCGGCACTAACCGGCGTGCTAGACATATACCCCTGCCTATGGCTACAGGGTCAGCATTAAGAAATAATCTTTCCCTGACACTTCCTGGAAGTGTTACTATTGGTCACCATCATTAGGACTAATAGTTAGCATCAGGGAGCATGTTAGACTCCTGTAATGCTATTCGAGTACAAACAAGCAAGCCTTCAGATTCATGGATTAAACTCATCACTGCCACATGGATTAATGAACAAATTGGATTACAGCCCCCAATGATGTAATGTAACAGGTGTTGAAAATATTGATGATTTTGCCCTGTACAGTGTATCCACTGATGATCAGTCAACACAAAATCCCAACATTCACGTATTCTAAATCATTGTCTGTCAAAACACAAATTACGCATTCCTCCAGTTTTGCGTCTTGCGCGTTTTTCATTGTATGTGCCTAGTAATGATAAGTTTATTAATAATAAACCATTAGATGATCCATATAGTTTCAAAGATGGGCAAAGCTGCGTACTGATGGATTAACTGCACTTCTTTTAAATACAGATCTTTCTGATAATGTACATTACTTAAATTAAATAAGAACATAAGCGTGCTGAGCCAAGCAACAGAAGGGTAATCATTTTAAATGTAAATACATTTTTATAAGGATCAAGGTTAGGGACCCCTTTCAATATTAATTTTGTTTAATTTTAATATTGTTGGTTTTGCCTGTCACTTCTTAAACCAAGATAGATTACAGGCAGAGAAAAGATGGGAAAAAAATCCAAAAAGTAAAACATGCGATTCTCCATAAAGTTTTTATCTTATCAGTAACTGCAGAAGCTTAAGCCAAGTAAATAGATTTTTTATGCTTTTTACTCATGCTTCTCATTGAGAGTCTCTGCCAAAAGCATCCGCTAATGGGTAAACAACTGTCATAAAGGGTTTTATGAACCTTTTGATAGATTGAGACTGAAGCCATCTCTCAGTTGCACTAGCAGAAAAAAGTCTTTGACTGGGGGATGTAAACACTGTTACTATTACAGTGAGCGATTCAGTAGTCCCCAATGCCTGTTAGAACCCCCTTTGTTTCTCACTTTCTCTTATTGGCGAATATAGTCATATATCCCGCCACACAACCTTTCTCGTTGTTTATTGCTGCACATTGGTGGTGGTGGAGGGGAGTCCCCATTACCTGTAAAGCGCTTTGAGTGGAGTGTCCAGAAAAGCGCTATATAAGTGTAAGCAATTATATAATTATTAAATTAACTCATGATAAATGGGACTGGAGTGTGTGTTGTAGGCCTAAAATGACATCTAATGAAGTTGGAAAAATAACCGGAAACAAACAGGAATACATTGCTCCAATTCCTTCGTGTCTTCGCTGTGAAAGAACCTTCAGCAACAGCGGGGCTGCAGTGAAATGATTGACATGTATCTCGGCTCCTAGCACACAGTTTCAAACATGCATCAGTTCAAAGCAAAACAAACATGTTGAGTGCAAGTCATTTTCTTGCTTTCATTACAAACTTTTAATTCATGTTGATTTCAGAACTGTAATTCTCAGACATAATAGGGACCCACTTGTTGAGTAAAAAAAAACAGAACAGAATCTTTTTGAAACATTTTTTTTCTTAAATGAAGAAGAGCTGTTGCAATCATTCGCCTATCATTGGAGAAATGTCTTTTTTCCTGTAACATATCATTACCAAGGCAGAATTGTTAATGCCTGCCATTTGACAGTTTTTCTGAGGAACTTTATCAAAAGCCTTCTGAAAAACTAAACACACCATATAATACGTTCTGTTGACATCCAGTATTATTGTCGCTTGCGGAAAGAACTCTAACAAGCCAGCTAGGCAAGACCTACCTTTTCTACATCAATGTTGACTATTCCCAGGGATATTTACTGTACATACTGTAGAGGTGACCCACTAGTTTACTTTGAAAGGTTTCCATAGCCTTACCCGCAATAGAAGTCTGCAGTAGACTAATGGGTCTGGTTTCAGTTCTGATGGGTACTACCCATGTCCTGAGTGATTGTTGAAAGACTGGCACTAAAGGCTTCTGAATAATGTAGTTTCTTCAAGTACAATGAGAAATATACAACCAGACCTTGGGGTTTTGTTAGCTTTGAGTTGGCTGGCTACCCAAAATGCTTCTGCCTCTTCTGTGATAATATTAATTTAGAATTTTGTCCATCTGCTGTATGAGGTATGTTGTTGACTTCTTCCACAGTGAATATCCGAGTGAAACACTAGTTTAGTACAGCAGCTTTTCCCCCAGTATTGTCTGGAAGTCTCCCATTATTATATATTTATATATATATAATTATATATATTTATACATGCCGGATATTTTACATCATCAGTTCTTTTATCGCTGTAGTACAGGAAGAACTTAATTTTAACCTCATTTGCTATATTGTTTTCAGTTCTCTTCCTGGCCTTTATAATATCATTTTTACCCATTTTTGCAATTCTGCAACCCATTGTACTTTTATTCATTAACTGTTTTTTCTAATCATTTCCTCATATTTTCTAATTGACTTGTTGAAGCATTTTGCATTTGATTTACAGACATTTAAATTTGTTCTGTGCTTCAATTGGAAACTGTTACCTTTCTTTTTGCACAGATTTCATATCTGTCCTATCCACTTTTACATCTGTTGACAGTCTCATTCTTTCAAAGTCTGCTTTCTGGATATTGTAAACCTGCTTTGAACAAAACCTGTACAGTTTCAATATATACCTCAGACACTTACCACATAATGATAACACTTCCCTTATAGTTGCCCTACTCTATCTTGAGTGATGAAAATACAATATTTATACAAGAATTTCCCTTTGTAGGATTTCTGCCATTCTGTCATTAACCATGTACACCATTTTAGTTTCTGCTGCTGACATTTTCTAATCTTCCTCAAGTTCCCAGTCCCATTATCAAAAGCAGTTAAAATGCATGTTAATAGTTATTCAAAGAAAGTCAGTAGAAATAAATAGTTCAAATGAAAATACATTTTAAGAAATGGTCCTTTTCAAACTGTTTTTTTTCTGCAGTGTCAGCACCTATTGTAAAAATAAGAACATGCTGGAACCTTGGGTAATACATGTTGCATGATCTGGGACAAAATATGCTTTCACAGCAAGAGAGACAATGTCCTCCTTTATCAAACAGCTGTTTCTAAAGTCCACAAAAATACGCTGATAATGAATTCTTTGTTTATTTGAAGGCATAACAAGCTGTCCAGCTTTCAGGAATGTTACTGATAAAACACAAACATTTCTCTAAGTTCTGGATATCTACACATACAGTAGATACCTGTTATTTGATGTCATGTTTGTATAAAATCCAGTTATAAGCGATTGCTTATCCAGTTAAAGTATTTGTGATTGGTATAAATGCATATTGAACTCTGTTGTGTAACATTAACTATCATTCTTTAAATATAAACTTAATATTGAACTGTTCTCTTTGACTTAAAAGATATATGCTGTATTCACCTCTACAGTGGGGATCTTAGACCTTAGACCTCTAGCCCTGGTCCAGCTATTCTCTTAAATAAACAATTTCTGGCGATTGGGAACATGTCTGAAGAGTATTCAGATTTGTGTTCCAAATTATACAATTTGTAAGCAAATCACCTGCTAAATTAAATTATTCCTATTTTTTAAATGACAGGATTGACTACTTGGGAGTTCTCAAAGAGAGGGGGTTGGAGACCCCTAAAGTAACTTATTTAATCAAGTAAATTCTCTGTATTTAAATAAATATTCCACAGATGAAAGACAATGCTTGATGTATAGGGCTTACAGATGTTTCAGTCATCCAATAACCTTAAAACACCGAATGCAGCTGGTTTTCTAACCTGTAACGGTTATCAGCATTTGCGTAGCCTCAATATATTTCATTCAGTGCAGCCTTTTGTTCTCTCTGACACTGAGCTGAATGGGTTGTATTGTACAGTTGCTTTTCTGGAGGTGTAGGGAGAATATGCAGTGCAAGTCATCCTGCTATTCCTTTGTTAATAAAACACCGGTTTACAGTGCGCACCAGAAACGGCTTCTCCGGGTCATCCGTGTAGCTGGATAAGCAGTACTGACAAAAACTCCCTCTTAACTCAAAAACAGTCCATT
The DNA here is from genome assembly GCF_055471065.1 of Atractosteus spatula. Classification (NCBI taxonomy): domain Eukaryota; kingdom Metazoa; phylum Chordata; class Actinopteri; order Semionotiformes; family Lepisosteidae; genus Atractosteus; species Atractosteus spatula. Next base: position 19,495,741 of record NC_142710.1, on the reverse strand, counting down.
GTGTCCATTTAATGTAGAAACTATTTGATAAAAAAAAGTTAGTTTACTCTGACAGAAATACATGCTGCACCAGAGAATATTGCCATTGCACTTGTCCGTCACATAGCCGGTGCCAAACATCAAGTTACAACTGCTAATAAAATGAGCTTGAAACAACACAGCTTTAAAAATGGTCTATCACTGTGGGGCAGACACAAAAGTCTCAGCAAATACACATTTTTAAAGCAGCTGAATAATAAAAACATGCAACAATTTTGTGTAAAAGTAGTAATTGGTGAATTGTATTATTTTACTAAAGTTAATAATAAATAAATAAATATTATTATTATTATTATTATTAATAATAATAATAGCACTGTTCTCCCAATGTATCCAAAAGCACTTTACACAAACAGGAGACCCACTTCATCAACCACTGAGTACAGCACCCAACTGGGCAACACATGGCAACCATTCTGCGCACAGCAGATCAAGTGAGAAATTGCTTTATCAGGTCAATTAAGGGGTAAATTTAGGCTGGCCTGAATGAGCAACCCCAGAATGGAATTTAGCCAGGCACCATGGTTAACTGCACTACTTTGTGAATAGTGCTATGTGATCCTTAAAGACCAAGAAGTCAAAAGCTTGGTTTAATGTTTCATCTGAATAGCAGCATCTCCTTCAGCAAAGTGTCCTGTGTCACCAAACCAGATCATTACTTTGTAAATTATAGTCCAGAGGGAAGAGCATAACCTACAACTGGCCCATAAACAAATTTTAGCAGCAACCTGTTTTTCCACAGTGGTCTCACATTCCAGTAATGAGCGGCTTAGCCTTGCTTACAGTCTCAAATTATTTGTTGTTTTTTTTCCAGCAGGCATTTGCAGTGCAGCTGATAACTCTTGTCAGGATATGATTGTCCAGTTGGTTTATGCAGATGTCTTCATTTGAAAAAATGAAGTATTCACCGCTTCTTTTCCCTTTATGGATCTACCACAGGCATGGAAGAGCAAAGGTTCCTGTTAGTAAAGCAATAGAGAAACCACAAAACTTTAGCATTAAATCATTCAGTATCCTGTTTCAGATCACTTTTAAAAAAAACTGCTTAGCTCTTAAAACATTTGTGAACTGAGTTTACACACATTTGAATGGGCCATGTTTTGTCATAAAACAGCCCATCATAAAAAAGCAATGGAATACTTTCCTTTTTCATATGTGAAAAATACATATGGCACATACAAAAAGTGCACCCCCATAAACACATTTCTGGTTTAATTTAACACTCTGAAAGAGGTGGTACAGCTGCATATTTTACTGGAGTAATGGGAGTGAAATGCCTTGCTGCAGTGTACAAGAGCATTTTGAGGTCTGAACCCACAACCTTCCAGTTACAAGATTAGAGCCCCTGAATACTACTCCACAGCACTACTTCAAGTATCCCAGTTTCAGAGAGTATCATATGTGCTATTGTCTGCAGAAGAATTCAGAAGGTGGATACTCAATCAGTGTCCTTCCCCCGAAGACACTGGGCACAGATTCCCACATTACAAAGCAATTGTTAAAGGGAGATCAGTCTCATACGTACAGTATATAGTATAGGAGCGTGTTACTCTACCATAGTGAATCACATGGTATTTCCAAGATTCTCAACAAAGCTAAGACATTATATTTCTGCTTTTTAAATAACTCCAGGTTCGAAAATTACAATCAAGCATCAAGGAAACTGAACAGCCATCCCACAGTGCTGGAAGTTAACACATCCTGATTGAGTTGCAAATATTGGTTTAATGGTTGTAACTCAGGAAATCAGACTTTGAAGTGCAGTCATGGCAACAGTCTCCACTACAGAAGACCACAAAGCCCACAAGGCCTGCTTATATTTACATTATATCCTGGGAGATATTTAAACACAGCAAATTTGTATTAGAACCAATAGCATTTATGACATTCTAAAGGCCTCTCAGTATATGTAAATATAGATTAGCTATTATGGGAACATCACCTGAAGTCTTCAATTATAACTGAAATTTTCTGAAGCAAAAAAAAGTTACAAACCAGATTTTGATATTAACAAGTAATAAATTTAATGCTAGCATAAACAATGTGGGAAGTGCTCAATCTGCTCTAAAGAAAGAGGACGTAATTGGTCAGTTATGGTCGTCATGAAGAAAAATCTTCAGAATTTTAACAAAAAGTTCTTATGGTATTAATTAAAAAATGTCATCTAGAATGATAAAATCAAGAAAATAGGGCTTCAGTAATTAGTCATTTGGGACAAAACCCTTTTAATAACAGCTGTAAAAAGTCCATGAGCCACATTAGTTAAATATGTACAACAACTAGCGCTTCGGAAGAATGCGACACAAAATTGTAGTGTCATGCAAAATCCTTCAGGGTGCTATTTTAAGAGTCACTCTAGGAAGTTCAGTTGTGGTAGATTTTCTAAGCTACGATTTTGCCTTTTTGGTCTCCTTCAGGCTGTGTCCACTATTACTATTAAAAGCAAATCAGATTATCAATATCAAAACGCTGCACATTAAAGTCAGAAGAAGACCTTGACCTATTTTTCAAAAATTATCCCCTCCTCGACCGTTCAAGAAACTTTCACAAACCAGTGTTACTGGTAGACTTGTTTAACGGAAAAAAATTAGGTACAGTAGTCTGAGATTAATGCTAATCGGGTTCTGTGAAACCAAGTGGCAAATGTGACATTTTAAGGTGCTTAAATTTCTCCAATCTGATTTAACATACTGTAGCTAGCAATTAACCTTTTCAGTTGGCAATCATCTCTTTCAGTGGTCTCCTTTAGCTGTTTAATTTTAAAACATCAAGCGGAAGAATTCCTAAGTACTGTTTAGGTTCATATTCTGAATTCCCCTATTCTGCACAAACTGTTGCTAGTACTTTGAACTGTGGTCATGTCGTCTTCTTGCTCATTGTTTCAATCCAGATGCACAGCACATTCTGCTGCCTCAACTTTGCTCAGCAGTCTACTCATCTTTTTTCCTTCATTCCCTGCTGTCACCTAAGACAATCCATCTTCATCATTAGTCCATGCAGCTTTATTCTAGTTTCATTCCACATAAATGCATTTTATATTAATCAAGAACCTAAATCCAGGCTCTCTAGTGTCTTTTTGCCTCTTTGCCTTTTTGCCTCAAATGATCGATCATTTATCCTGGACAAAATTTAATTTCCTATTGTTTTGCTTTCCGTTAATTTAAAAAAAAACAGGTCAATCCATGCAACAATTTTATTCTGTTGGTTTTCTTTCCATAATTAAGAAATAGGGAACAGAGTCAAAGTAGAACCTAAAAGCAAAGAAAAAAGTGTAAAGTGCAATACAACAAAAATGATCAAATTCCAAACTCACAAAACTGACAGCAGATTAATCATTGTTCAAACAGACATCCTCTTAGGAGTAATGTCACACTACACAATGACCACAAAAGGAAAGGGCAATCAAGTTTAATCTTGCATTTAAAACGCAAGCTTTCTTTTTTTAAAGAAATTCATGCCTACAACTATTTTTTTTCCTATTGCAATGAATGCCTCTTACAAACATTTGAATGTAGTTTAAATATGAAGACATTTCACGCCATCTGTTATTTATATCTCCGATACATATGATATGATTTACCTCATTTTGAATGAAAGGTCCTTCCCTTGCAAACATGCCAAGTGCATCGCCAAATACCTCAGATTTACCAACAAGGGGCTCCAAAGAATCATTGGCATTTTTATGTAAGCTTCCCTGTGAGTAAACTGACACATCTGCAAGCTCAGTAAGCTTATAAAAATAAAACTGTAATGCATACCTGAAAACCGAATACAGCTCTAAACCTCCATTTGTTTCCTGATATACATTTTGCACACCAATTTACTGTAATACGTAGTGCTCCTGAGCGTATTAGCATAATGCTAAAACATGATATTACAAATGTGAGCAATGCCAAAAGAAAAACAAACAATATATTATATATATATATTATAACAATATATATAATATGCCATATTGCAAGTCTTAAGAACACAAAGCAAAAATACAATTCTCATTAAGCCTCAGAGAAACGCTCAGTTGCCTTGCCAAGCTTACATGCTTTTTTATTCACACTATATACAGTACCTTCAAAGTATAAAGTTAAAGTTAACAAGTCACTGCAATATCTCAAACCGTATTACAACAGGATGACTTTAGCATGTTGTGTCACTTTGTTCCCTGGATCTGAATGCTAAAAAAAGGATAACGCACTGTATATGGATTTATCACACCCAGTCACATGAACCACTGCAATCATGCAAGTAATGTCAATGTTGATGTTGCTTTATTAGCCCTATACAATTTCTTGCATTAGGAATTCGTCTTTTCGCATACCCCAGCTTGCTCTCCATGAGACACACGGACAGGGAGAGAAGCTGGGGGTCAGAGCGCAGGGTCAGCCATCGTACAGCGCCCCTGGAGCAGCTGGGGTTAAGGGCCTTGCTCAGGGGCCCAACGGAGTAGGATTCCTGTGCCGGCTGCGGGATTTGAACCGGAAACCTTCCAGTCACAGGCACAGATCCTTAGCCACAGAGCCACCGCTCCACCCCAAAGATCCAAAGAGCAATGTCCTGAAGTCAAAGCTCACGGCTCCTGCCTACACTGCCGTGTTGCCTGCAGCCATTTCACCAGAGACACAGACAGTGCTCTACAGCTGCCAGGAAAGTGAAAGCCTTTCCAGACTCTCTGATCGGCGAACTTTGGCAAAACAAGTTGCCCATTTTTGGCAAAGTGAGACAGGCCAATTACAGTGCCAAGTGTTTGTATTATTCATGTATACAGTATGCGGCACTATAACTTTACTGAAATATGAGGGAATGCAACTGTAGGAAGAACTCAGGTGTGCCGCCAGGTGGCGATGTATACTGGAACGCCAATTAAAGGCCTTCACAGCTAGGTGTTCAGCCTCTTTGTGGACAGAATCCGGTGTGTCTGAGTTTTGAATTAATGAACCAAGGGACTCAAAAAAACACAACACAAACCACAAACTGTAAAAATGTATGTGGAGGGTCTGCTTTAAAATTATAATTTGAGAAGAGAAAAGATGTGTGTGAATGTAAATTTTTTTCTGTAAAATGTGCTCAGGGACCATTTATTCATCTTGTTTGGATTTTTTTTGTAAATCAGAGTGGCTTGCACAACAGAAATAAAAAAAAGGGAGCAGCTGAGACAAAAGAAAGACTGTATTAAGTAAAAAAATCATTTTAATTAATGCAACTGGGTATCAGGTTGAATTTAGAGGAGTTAATTGAAATAATAAGCTTTATAACTCAATAGTTATAGATTTCCTCTGAATAAAAATATGTTTCTCAGCCTTTTAACAGTTTCACAGCCAAGAGCTGTGGCTTACTTACTGTAAAGAGGAGGTAAAAGCGGTGAGATGTAAATGTGTTATTTAAGTCCATTAATGATCTAACGATCTGCTCATTTATTAAAAGCAGGCCCATAATCCACAGCTGCCAGGTCACATGTTAGAAAATGAAAATAAAGAAAAAATAAACTCTTAACTCATATGTCTGGACAAATGTTAGTTTTTGGCCATAAATTACAATGATTATGTCAAAACTGAAATGAGAGCAATTCTAACATCTTAAGCTTTATAGAGTCTTAAAAAGGCCCACATTAGGCTCATACAAGGAGAAGGCTATTTAAATGTTGCTATTGTTCTGATGAGAGTACCAGTGTACTACAAGACTATTGCAATTTTTGACTATTGCAGGAACCTATCAGGTTCCTGCAGAACCTGTCCCACTAGAAGATCCCTCACCCACCTCAAAAAATAAAAAGAGAGTTTTTCCTTAATTGTAACAATCCTCAGAGCAGCCACACAACACTGATGTTCTGCCTATTGCACTGCAAGCTGTCTGAAGGCATTAATAGCTCTCAGGGCCTAATACTTTTGAAACCGAGCAGGTTCCAGAGGTGAGGCAGCTCAGACCAGCCCCTAGTGATTGATACAGACGGCCAGCTGTCACTCCACTGCTCAGCATCTAATTTCAATTTCTTCAAAGACTGCATTCCTCAACAATAATGGAAAACATAAAAATAATCTCTTTTAATTTTTCAGTACCACAACATACTCCTCTACATTTATAGGAATGCTAACACTTAAATGTAATAAGTGTAGTATTAATGTAAGAACTGGATATAATGATGCATGAATACTGTACTCGAAAGTGCTGTAATACATGTTTATTGATGCAGTTAAGGTACTTTAATATACTTGGAATAATAGCACAAAAGTATTTACAAATAATTTTCAGACACATAGTAGAAAAAAGAAAGAGCTCATTAAAAACCCCAAAATACCATAGAATTAATATTTAAAAAGAGAGAAAGTAAAATACTTACAAATTAAAAAGAGATCCCTAGTTAAACAGGAAGGTCCAACACCTTTGGCAGATAGAGCATTTGTTTTCAGTTCACATTAACCTGATACCCACTGCAGAACAATGGTCTTTGTGTTTCAATATACATTTATCCAGGAATTACAAAGTACACATTACCCGTGGCAGGCACAACAAGATAACCTTGAAGAACGAGTCCGGTTTTCTAGCATATTGAAATCAAGTCCTTGAGTTTTTAGAGACACTCAGTGGTAAAGATGGTACACTGGCACTCCTCATACAGGTGAGAATGTGGGAAGCACAAACCTGCCCCGAGAATTTCCAACTGCTCCAGGAACAGGCTCTCATATGACATACATTACAGTATTTGCTGTACCATAGCAAAAAGGCTCCACTTGGAAAAATGTGATGCTTCTTATCAGTAATGATAATCCCACAGTTAATTCAAGCATTACATTAATATTTTCTGGAGGACTCACCGTCTCTGCAAGTGAGCTATTGTATATCAGTGTTTGGTCATTGAGAATTTCAGAGGTTCCATTTCAAACACTGCAAAAATACTGATTTTTTTTCCAAATCCTGCAGGACTCACTAGCATCTCTATTGCATAATCTGTGCAGCCAAATAGGATCCCACACAATAGATGCAGACAAACGTAGTCAATTTGGCCACGCACTCCTTAACAGAGCATGGAACCTGAACAGGGCCTTGGATCAGGGCTGGGCATTGAAAATGCATCTAAAAACAGAAAAGTAGCTTTTGCAAAACAGCCAATTAAAATGACATTTTTAAGGTGCTAAAAATCCCACAAAACACAAATGACATACAGAATACAACACATTACCTTTTGACGATATCAAAGTCCCTATGATACAAATTAAATGAGATTTCTGGAGACAATTAAAGGATTAAATCAAAAGCAACCTGTCTGGTTATCATAACAAATAATGAAAGTAGAAGGAAAATTCTTAGAAAACTGCTTCAGGTTACTGATAGCCATGTCTTGATCAACCCAGATCAAAGTTCAGCCAGTGGCCTCATAAAATACTTGTAGATGCCATAAATTGAAAGTTGAAATCCAGGTTGGGCATGTGACCCAGGTCATCCCTACCAGACCTCTAGAATCACTCAATTAAAAGATTAAACAACCTGTAAGAAGTGATAACTGATCTCCCTTGTGAGGTCATTGTTTTATTCAGATCATCTCACCATATTAACTGGGGGGAACAAAAACACAAATAAAAGAGCATGGCTTTGCTTTCTCAGAAAGAAAACAGTATCTGAACAAATACGCAGAAAATAAATCCTGCAAATATCCTGAAATATGAAGTAACCTGACTGAGGGGAGAGGGCAAGGGAGAAAATCGCTTTTTTTTTGTTATGTAGCTGTATATACAGATTGATCACAAAAAAAATGTCTACCCTCACTAGAAGAACAACAAAAGCCACTGTAAACACATGACAATCTGATGTTAAACGCAAGGTCTGGACAAGGGTACACATGGCAGGCACATGCCCTGACTGATGAGTCGGACTGCAGTAGCCGGCAGATAGATGGTTGTCAATGACAACTGGATTGAAAGATTTCTAATTACTGCACAAAACTGTAAAATGTTCCTGTAAAAAGTGAACATTGGAAACCCATCAGGCTGCTAGTTTTTAAACTGTCCCACTCCAACTGACTTTCGAGAGTACAGTCATATCTTTAATTTTGTTAAGTAGTCCAGTAGTGAGATGAAGACTCTTATAGGGTCAGAGCATGACAGGCCTTGTCTACAAAACTGTTGATAAGGAGATGTCCACACAACCTCTTCTGAAGCACAAGGACCTTTTCTGGAGATAAGAGCCAGTAACAGAATCACAGATTCAAGGGGATAAGCCCTTTGAAGTTATCACTGCTTGCAGCAGACTTGGAGAAACCTGGAACTGCAGACCTGGGTTTGCACCCTGGCCCTGAGCTAAAACAGCAAGACTGACCATTTCAACTCTAGTGTGGGATTAATGAGTTACTATTTAAAGTGACTCTATTTAATAAAGAGTACCATTTCTACAATACAGAATTAAAACTTTTATTGATATGGTTATTAAGAAAATACACAAGAGAGTATTACTTTCACTTACCAGATCCCAGGAGTGGAAAATCACTCTTTTAAACCTGTTTGCTTCCACAAAGGCCATAGTCTTTAGGACCTTTCAATTGATTCAATCATACATTTGTATACTGCCAATATATTATTGGACAGAGCCCAGAATTATGACCAACAGAAATACTCCCATAACCCGATTTTGAAAGGCACAGCACTAATGCAATGAAGTTTGCCAGCCATTAAACTGGTAATAAATTATCTACTACTAGACTACAGCTTCAAACATATGTACATACGATACTCGTGTATTTTAGTCTCCACACAGCCCTGATGCTATTTACATTGGCTACAGAGTAATCCTGCAGGAATTTCAGATTTTCAAATATTCCACTTACCAAGGATAGTGGAAAAGTTTCTATATTAGGCCTGCAGTTATCCCATCCACTCACATGGAACACTTTCCAAACGTCAAATCTACAGGCCCAACCATGGTAAAGTAAACAGTGACAAACATTTAAGGAGCAATACTGTATCTATGCACTGTAGAAAAGGATTTAATCCCCAGCCTAGGAAGCAAGAAAGAGGAGCTTTGAGGCTCCATTACAATAAAGAAGAGGGGGAAGGACTAAGGCTCCAGAAAATCTGTTACTCTTTAAATTACATTATACCAGACCCCCCTGTGCATACACGTAATAACAGGCAACGCCACTGAAATTGAAACCACATCTTTTTACAAACATTTTCCATTACCGCCTTCATTTGAGAGCCAGTTAATCAATCTCAATAAAACACACAAATCTGCTGTTTAGTATGTTGCTCATCAGTGAGTCAGTTCCCTGTGGGCTTGGAGGAACATGTTGTAATGGAGACCAACACAATGATACTGTAGCAGAGTTTCTGCAAAGAGTACTCAGCGGTATATAAATTTAAAAGTCATGACACTGCTTCTCAACAAATTAATTTCAGCAATGCACATCATACCCTCCACATTTCACTGCTTTAGTCTAATTTATTAAATACAATTCTTCTTCTCTGCTCCTCTGCTTATGAAATAAATGTTTTTCAGTGAACAGTGAAGCTGCCCAGGTCCAGGAAGACAAGGAACTCACCACTGGGAAAGGCAGCCTCCTAATCAATTAGCAACATGTGGCTTGAGTGTCACTGAAGGAGCTCCCAAAGGCAATTACACAGGCTGGTATCAACCCACTTAAGAGTGCTGGTTGCTATTAAAATAACTATTTGAGAGGAGTTAATTGTTTTTTATTAAAAGGAGAAACAAACTGACATGTATAAGTCAAATCTTCTTACTGGAAAAAAAAGAACATATTTTCATCCCTGAAGAGTTCCATTCCCACTGCAAAGAAGTCTAGATACCAAGTCAAGATAAATAAGACTGAACTATATTTTCAGCCATTTATAAAACATCTGAACTGATAACTCACAGCTTAGCCCAGTACTGAGCTTCCCATCTTTATAACTCAAGCAGAATCATCGCAAAGATTAAAGAATCATCCAAGTTAATCAACACATCTCACTAGAAACTGTCAAAGCTTTTATCATTTGTGTTACCTAAAGGTGTACGTGTCATCTAACCCGCTAGTATGTTTCCCACTCTGAAGAAACTCATGTTCTAAACCTGGCTTCAAGATGTCTTTACAGGTGACTTTTTCCATTTCCTGCTATTATACAGTAAAAACAACAGCACATTTTTTCCTTGTAGTGGCTATTTAAATGCCTTTTGCATTCATCAGTTGAGCTATATGTGGATAACTCCCAATCAAAAAGAACTGTGAACATCAGCAACATTCTGCAAGTTACCCACAGATTCTTGCATCACCACCACAAAATACTGTGTACTGCAATTTCCCAAATCAGCTGTAAATGTGCAAATACACCTGCCTTGAAACATATCAAGCAGTTGCACATTACGTCTGCTCTGACAGGCAATGTCACACTGAGTGCCTGGATGGTAGGGATACTGAGAAAGTACCATCAAAAACACTACTTCCTGCTTTTGGGAGTTTTCTTCAATGAATACCTACTTACTAAATACTGTATATTAAATGAAGTAAAAAGGACATCAGGCTAGATGTTTGGTAAGGCTATTTATTTTGAAATAGTCTATCAGAGACACAACTATCACATAAAGCAAAGTATGTCTAAATGTGGTCTGGACTTACAAAATTAACTCCAATTAAATGCTATAGACAGGCTACATAAAAATAAAATCATGACTGTTTTGACTGTGAAAGTAACCTACCAGTGATAAAGGGTCAGCAGATCTCCAACAAAACTCACTCTGCGCAGCTGGATCTGTAAGTGGGGAAAAAAAAACCACAAAGGGTTATTATTAGCTAAGGCTCAACACATTTGGAACTATGGAAAAATTATCTTAATAGTTTATGAATAAAGGGACCAAGAACTCTGAAGCATGACAAACATATATAGATACAAAATACCCTTCCAGCATAATCTGTGAATAATTTTCAGGGACTGCAGGCAAACTATTTTTAAATTAGCTACCCATAGTTTTTAATCTTTTTTTTAAAAGATTAGTGATTATAGGGCTGTTTCCCGAACTTTCCTTTGTTGTGTACTTGTTTATATGCATATAGAGATCAGATCTACTGCAAAAAACATTTGACAGGTAGTAGAGAGTGTGTCTTTATTATTCCCAAGGCACAATTTGTTTAACGGCAGCAGACAATATAAAGAAAGCATACAAACATTGTAAAATATTAAGGGAACAGATAAGAATTGACAATTTTATTGTGTGATGTATATTAGTAAATAACAGGAATGTTGTGTAATGTCATCTGTATTTAAAATGGTTTTATCGGTTCTCTTAAATTAAAAATAAAAAAAAAACATACAAACAATACACATAAACATGACCAAGAGAATCAACTGTTGAGCACGGTTATGGCCACAGGTATGAAAGAGAACTTGAACCTGTTTGATTTTAAACTGGGAAATCCGTATCTGTGCTCTGAGGGGAGTAGTTGGAACTCATTAAACAAGGGGTGTTAAGGGTCATCAAGGATGGAATATACTTTACGCAAGACTTGTAACTGATAGACGTGGGGGAGAGTTGAAAAATCAGCACCAATGACTTTCTGACAGTTTGATAGCACTCCCTAGTCTATGTCAACAATGAATTAAAAACACTAAATAACCTTGAGCTTTCTGAAGAAAATAGAAGCTGTTGTCCATTTTTCAAACTATAATCTACAATTTTCCTCAAAAATTAACTTGTAGTCCAGAACTGTCCCTAGATACTTATATTCAGTAAATATCTCCACTGATTGTTCCATGATGCGGGTTTTAAGTGGATGTCTTGAGTGTTCTGCCTGAAATCAATCTCCAGGTCATGCAGCTCTGTGACCAACAGAAAAAGTCAAAGGGAGAATAAAAGCACATTTTATAGCTCTCCATTTCCTGATCATTAAAAGACACAGTCAATTGATCAAGAACACACAGAAGACTACCTTGGCTTTAAAGCTGAAAGTGGGTCTATCTTAAAACTTGAAAGAGAAGGTATTAAGATCACTTTATGGGCCAAATACAACTCTTGTATTAGGAATTTGTCTTTTTCATATACCCCTACCTGCTGTCCATGAGACACACAGAGAGGGAGAGAAGCTTGGGGTCAGAGCGCAGGGTCAGCCATTTTATATGGTGCCCCTGGAGCAGTTGGGGTTAAGGGCCTTGCTCAGGAGCCCAATGCAGTAGGATTCCTCTGCCGGCCACAGGATACGAACCAGCAACCTTTCAGCCACAGGCGCAGGTCCTTAGCCACAGAGCCACTGCACCGCCCAAAGGAAAAGCTGTCAGGAGTGGGTTTCGAACCCACGCCTCCAGGGGAGACTGCGACCTGAACGCAGTCCTTAGACCGCTCGGCCATCCTGACTTAAGAATTCCAAATTTTATTCTATAACTTAACAATTGAAAGAGGACAGAAGTTTTAGCATTCCAAATTTAAAATTTAATTTTGTAAACATTCCGTTAAAACCGAACCTGAAAAATGTAGTTCTAGTCTAGTTACATTAGGAAACCGATTGGTATTTAAAGATCAAAATCCTAGGAACAACTAAAATAACAGACATTTTATGGCCACCAATAATAAAGGTGTGCTTAACCCTGCTACTGTTTTTTTCTCCTGTAAAAGCTTGTTGGTCAATTAAAAAAAACACTTGATTTACAAATTCCTTTACAATTCAGTCTCTGTCTTTATGAATTAAACACCACAGGAACCACAAGAAATAAAAAAAAATATTGGTACAAAGACTATACTGCAGGTCTGGTAAAACCAATACATATATTTAGCAAAATGGAGAATGAATTGTTTCTCAATGCAATTAAATGACCACTGTCATTTTTATCAGATGATTTATGAATCATTTGTGAAGCAAAATTCTTGCGCTTCCTGTAATGAAAACACCAAGTGTTTTGCATACTGCAGTATCATTACATGAATGTGTCTTACAGCTTCACTGCGTGTTGACCACTGCCACATTCGGCCGTATTGCATTTTTATCTCACCATTAACACACCACAATAAACCAGAAATCTCTTAAAGAAGAAGTTGAATTATTAAACTAAGTAAAGAAGCCTGTTGAGCAACAGAAAATGTCTTGATAAAAATCCTTATGACATTATTATGGTATTTCAATATCTTTAGGTAGGGAATGTACAAAAATTAAGCTTAATAAGCTTGAAACAATAATTTATTATTTATTGAATATTTTAGGTGTAAGCTATACTTTCCTTATTCGACTAGGATTTTAAAGTTTTTTTCATTAATCAAAATGCTTTTAGTACTCAATATCACAAGTAGTAACTATACACATTCACAGAATAGCCAAGGAAGGTTTGAGTAACAAAGTCAGGAACAACCCTTTCCAGAAGTTAACTAATTCAGCGGACAGAAACTCTGCCCTGGACACATGTTCTAACTGGAAAAAATAATACCAAATGGAAGACTGAATGAAGGAATTGGGTTAATGCCATTTCCTGGGCACCCTAAAGCCTGGCTCTGAATCCCATCAAACCACCATCTGGATGCATATGAAAAAATGATAAACGGGAAAATAACAAAATCTCTTTCTAAGCCACACAGGAAACAGACACTGAGCACATTGCAAACATGCATTTGTCTCCTTCTAGATCAAAACAACCAACATGCCAATCTTAAATTATAAGGCCAGCTCTTGGTTGGAGCTTGCCATCTGCCAGAGCCTTCTCACATCTATCCCTACAATATGAAGCAGTATTATAATTTGCATTTGGTGGCCAGGCTGTGCTTGAGCCTTTACATTCAATCCAGAGGTAGAAGTCTAAGCCAGAAATGCACCAGAAAGAATACAGCACTGCAAAACCTCTGAATCACTGTGACCCGGAGGACTGGCTGGTGTTGTAATATGGCCTATATATGTCATAATCATTATTAATAATAATTCCTTATACATACTGTATATTTCTGGACATTCCACTCAAAGTGCTTTACAGGTAATGGGGACTTCCCTCCACTACCAGTGTGCAACCCCAGCCACATATAATGGCGGCCATAGTGCTCCAGTACGGTCACCACACACCAGCTTTCAGTGGGGAGAACAGAGTGATGAAGCCAATTCATAGATGGGTATTATTAGGAGGCCATGATTGGTAAAAGCCAGGGGGAAATTTGGCCAGGGTGCCACGGTAATACCCCTACTCTTTTCAAGAAACACCCTGGGCTGGGATTTTAATGACAACAGAAAGTCAGGACCTCAGTTTTACGTCTCAACCAAAGGATGGCGCCTTTTTACAGTATAGTGTCCCTGCCACTATACTGGGACATTAGGACCCACACACACCACATTGTGAGAGGCCCCTACTGGCCCCACTAACACCTCTTCCAGCAGCAACCTTAGTTTTTCCCAGGAGGTCTCCCAACCTGCTTAGCTTCAGTGGGTTGCCAGTTGTGAGTTACAGGGTGATAAAGCTATTGGCAGTTATAAACAGAACAAAGTCTTTTCTTAGTCAGGATCATATATTAAATATCAAATCAAATTGAAGAAAAATTGGGTTTATAATGCAATCACTGTAGCAGCTAGAGGTTAGCTAATTGTCCTATGCAAAAAAAAAGTTTTCTTTCGTAAGATATTTGCAGTTCACTTTTAACTGACTTTGGGAACACAGTACCCAGCTGCAAATTATCCAATACCTGATGATACCAACTGTTTAATAATATGCATTTTACCATTAAACACATATCTGAGAATCTCTTAATTAGTCCCCAATCACAAATGTCCCTTTGAACCCTGCAAACTGCCATGTGACAGCCAGCTCCAGATAGCCACGGGCAACAGCACAGAACACTGCGTATCTACACACATAAAAAAGTAGAAAAGATTGGCTAGAGCACGAGGAAACAAAATGTAGAAAAACATTGATATTGATAAATATTGATTGATCGATGGGGCAGTACCTTCATGGTGTTAAGCACAATACAAACACCTTGCAAAGTGTGAAAGATGCCACAGCCTAACTGGGAGCTATCTCTTAAACGCTGGCTGCTCTACAGCGCCCAACAAAAGTACTGGAAAAACCCCTTAATTTTGTTTTGAGGGTGAGAATGGGAAATTCCATACACAATGATTATATTATATTTAAACTTAAAAATACCACATTACCTTTTACGCCGTTTTGCAAAAGTACAGATAAGATGGCTCTTGACACCATGCATTTATATTAAAATCCATATGGTTCCATGTGTAAACCTCATTCTTCAGATTTATACTACAGAGGTTGCATAGCACAGAATTTAAGAGTCTGCATTCTCAGCATATACAGTTTTTTATAGCACACATTGCAACAGTGGCTTGCCCCTGCCTTTACTGTCCAATGTCAAGGCATCCAGGCTCCTGGGAAGCTGACACAAGATCGCAAATCAGATCAGCCTCTTAAAAATACTGTGGGACTTTAATGGATTCAGTCCTGTTTTAAGTATTGCTAAATGCACAGTCCTTGAAGAAGGTGAGCCCCAGGCAAAAACAGGATTTCCAAATAGATACGGAAAGCCTGTAGCTAAGAGGCTACAGATTAGTTTACTGCTCATTACAACTACAAATTCTGAATGCCCAGAGACAATCAGTTCTCTTGCCTATGGACAAGTGAAGATCTCATGATCATTTTGCAAAAACTTTGTTTTTGGTTATTATTTTGTTCAACAGAATAATTAATCCAAAAGCAGCTAAAATTGTTAATGATAGATTTAATTAAGAATGAAGAACAATTACTACATTCTGGCATTCTACAGTCAAAATCTGTCACAATCTGTATTGTGCCTAAAATTCCTCCAGATCATGTAGTCAATTAGCAATACAATACAAAGTATAAGTTTGATATATTTAGAAAATAAAAGGTATAATTGTGTGTAATAGTGACTTTTTAAAAAAGATATTATGTAATGCGTTCTAAAGCAGCTCACCGAAGAACAGTTACAACCTTCTTGCACATTCACTACCAACTTCTGTAAATTGCAACAGCTGCATAAGAACAGAAGCTTTTTCTTTGTTACATTTTTGTGGGGTCCAATAATTCAGCACTGCTGAAGAGTCACAGATGCAGATCTGAACTTACATGGGATTAAGAAACTCACCCAATAACTTTCTCTCCCAAGTAGCTGCTGTGGGTCCAAGATGAATCTTGCCTTGCCTGTGCAAAGCGGACAGCAGAACTCTGGAAGTGGAAAGATGGTGTCAGGTCTGAAGTCTCTCGACTGCTGTGCAAGGAGGCTGGCTGTTCCTCCACCCACCGCATCACTCTTCCCTTCCTGGCAGCTCACAGGGGTACAGGCAGAACCATGAAAGCATTGCTTAAACTCAATTACATAAAACAGAAGGGGAAGTCCCTCCTCTTCACATAATTTGCTTTTACAACCAAATCAAAAGGAAATTCACTTACCAAAAAAAAACCGTTTAGAAACAGGGGCAGTGTGACTCATAAGAGAGGATAACCCTTTCCTCATGACAAATTCCAACTGTGTTACATCAGCTGTAGCTACGGCCTGTATCACGCTGGGGGCCAAAAAACAATATGAAGGAATCTGACCAAAAGCCAAGCCCTGACAAGTCCAAACTGAGGCTGTGCTGTCTGTTCAGACACTGCAGGTCGCCCCCCTCCAACTCAGCTGCCAAGAACCTTTGGCTCAATGAAGAAGAAATGCAAGTGCCATTTCGAAGTGCTATGGCCTTCTCACCTATTTAATACAGCTAAGAGTTTTTATACATCTGGCTGCTGTTGTGCATATAACGAGTTTTAAATTTAAATTGTAAAAAACAGTTCCTTTGTTGAATTCTAGACTTCTGCTAGACAATCCTTCTTTCATGCTTGAGAGGAAAAAATACATATAATTTGGCTATATGTCATAAACTCTCCTCAATAACAATTTCGGGCTTACTTTATTATGCGAACTGCCTCAGTGCCGAGTGTCTTTAGGATTAAGGAAAGATCACCTCAAATGCCTTCTGTCAACATGAAATAATTAAGGGCACCTGCAGCCGCATCCCAGAAGTGGGAACTGACACACACTGGATTTCCTATTATGCCAACAGCCTGCTTTTCATAATTAACGCTGCACTGGGAAACGGCGAATTGTGATAAATAAGAACATGTTTAATTCCACTTTTCAGTAGCAATTACATAAAAACTACTTGCTTTCTGTTAAGTGGACCCTGCTTTTCTCATCATTTAGTACTTGACATACAGTGAGATGAAAGAGCTTTTGGAGAGCTCCTAAGAACTTGTTACTTTTCAGAGACTATCCTTTAAAAAAAACAGGACAAGACAGTCAGGTTACAAAGTAATTTGCTTTTTAAATCCCATCTGCCTCCTACACATTGCCTTTTTGGAAAGATCCAGCAGTTCAGATCAAAAGAGACAGGACACTGCAGTGTGGAGCAGTGGGAAGGGTTTTAGACTCCTAACTAAAACAACAACAAAAGGTCATGGGTTTAAATCCTAGGTACGACACTGCTGTTGGATGCTTGAGCAAAGTACTTTACCTGAATTATTCCAGTAAAGTACCAGCTGTATAACCGCATGCAAATGTAAGTCACTTTTGAAATAAATGTCAGCATAAGCCCAACAAATGTAAATAAGTAGTAATTAGGTCTGGTCATTCAGACACTTGCAGCTGGAATTTCGATTCCAATTAATAAAAGTAAAACTGGATGAACTGGATGGTGCTTAAGCCTGTTTTGTGCTTGTTTTGTTCAGGTATTCATCTCAATGTTTTAATACAAATGCAATGTCACGTGAGCATACATAACCAGAAACATTTTAGAGCACTAAATGTGTAAAAAGAGACCAACCTTTGAACAAACCATGGACTTAATATACATATTTAATGAACTCATTAAACTCAGGATTTGACTATTACCTCTTTTTTAAATGTAGAAGTTATACACATACTGTAATATTGTATGTATAGGATTCACAGAAAGACAGAGAGAGAGGGATAATGCACATCTTTGGAACACAGAGTAATGGTAACAATGGGCTATTATACTAAACAGATGAAAACTGATAGCCTCTCTGTCTGTTGCACGTCCAGTACCAATCTGTTTAAAGTTAACCTCCAATTTCTCTGCATAACTGAACTCACTGCTGACCTTTATTTTCCTGACATGCCCTTGATGATTTGTGGGAACTACGTGGACAGAACCATTTCCTGATGCGTTTAGAAAAAAAACTTACTGAAGAATAAGATGACTGTCTTGAATATGTCTTGCATATGAGAGGAGCCTGATGAACAATGGGTTAACACTAGAATTCACTCTTAAGCAGCAATATTCACTCCTGGTCTTGGAGGGCCACAGTCCCCCAGATTTCATAGGTAACTTATAACCATCAATGAGTAACAACCTGGAAACAGTGACAATATAAAGCAAGTGAATAATGGATTCATGTCAAGCCGTTAAAGAGTCCAGGGTGGATTGAAAACCAAAAGACATGGTGGCCCTCCAGGACCAGGAGGGAATATCAGTGCTCTAGACCTGTTGTCCAGTAGAAAGTTTTACCTGGCTTTGTTTTATAGCCATATAATGTTGTTTTTTCAACTTTTATAAAAATTCTAAATTCAATAAAGGTTCAGGTTATGTGATTTTTCTAAGATCTCAGAGTCACACAAGACAATTACCACACAGGTAAAGAATTTGCCAATATTCATTCAATATCAACCAAACAATATTCTTTATAAAAGTTTAAATTTTCAACTGTCCAAATAAATGAGAATATAATTTTGCAGTAACATGGGAACTATGGTAGATGAATAAAATCAAGTGATATTTTGCTGTAACATAGATTAATGACAATATTCAAACTGGATGCCTGGCATTATTCAATCCCATACCTAACCATGCTTGGAATTTATACAAGTAAGAATGAAAATTAATCTTTTCAATAAAATAGGTCCAAAATGCAAAAAAATCATGAGAGCAAGGGAGTTAACCTAGAGCTGAAATTTGTCAAAACACTAGGGTTACACAAAATGGCCACACTAAATTCTCCACACAATTTGGTCAGTGAAGTACTTTCTCTGGTTAGTAAGTACGATGCACTGCGCATTGGGGCTGCTGGCACAGAATGGCTGTTGGGTGTCACCCAGGTGGGTGCTGTATATAAGTGGTAGAATAAGTGAACCCCTTTTTCTATGTATGAAGCAAATGCAACACTTCCTTTCAGATAAAAAAAACTACAGTATATAATTGCAAAAAAAACAGTAATATCAATATCAATGCACATGTAGATATATACTGGGTTTTTTTTAAATAACCATTGCTTTAATAAAAAAACAAAACTATAAACACAGGAAGTACACATATTCCTTCAACCTTAATACTGTCAAGTAATGACTCTCTGTTTGAGTTTGAATTCCAAAACACTCACTGAACTAGAACCCCTACAGTAGCAGTGGAGATGGTAAACAATATTACCCTCATAATGAAGCACTGACCAATGCTGAAACAGAGATCTGATCTAGTGAGACCAATATAAACTGTTTAGGAATCTGGGCATGGTCCTGATATACGTCTCCTATGCAATTCTGTGCAATACTGATCTTCACATATTCTTATAACAAACACAAGAAAATGTGCCAGAAAAGTGCCATTGGCAGTTCTAATATCCTTAGTGATGACAGCACATGAAAACCACTCCTGCTCAGACAAGGCAAAAGGAGTCTATTGCAGTATTAAAGCAAGTTAAAAAGAGACTTGGTGTTTTGTAACCCATGTTTAATCCAATTGACCATTTGACAATGAACCTCTGCAAAGCAAGTATTCTGCAGGATGTTTTACAACCATTGATGTTTTTATCGACATGTGCAAAGACACTGACTCCTTGGTGCCATCCTCAAACTGCACCTTATCAATGCCAGTGAACCATAAAGTGTATTCAGCTGCAGAAAATCAACTCAACATCGTTTGACTTGTTGCAAGACTTCCCTGGAGTTTCTAAATATGAAGGAAGCAGGCGAGCCGATCCATATCACCATTTCATCCCAGAAGAGTTCCGAACCAGAACCCTGGAAAGTCTCCACTAGCTATAATTGCAATACCCCTCTCCTCTTTCATGTTGGGTATTTGACATCAAAACAAGGAAGTGTGCAGTGCTACCTCATAGACCTGGAATCTGTTAGCATGAAAAGGTACAGTTACAGCAACTTTCTAAAAACAATTAAATAAAATAACTCTAAAATACAGGACACGTATGCCTGGAGATTTAAAATAATGTTAATTACCAACCCTGCTGCACTTAGACTAGAGTATGCTTCATTGACTGAGCCAGGATTTAAGTATTCAAGTATTTTAACCTGTTTGTATCATTTCATTGACTTGATTCACTTTGGCTACAGACAACCAAAGTGTCATAGTGACACAACCCAAGGCATTACATCTAGAAAAACTTCACACTTTATACATTTCTAATTAAAGAGCAGGAGTTAAACGCTGTAATTAAACTCATCTGACTGAAGGCTGCATCATTCCTATGCTGCAAATAAAGCATGACTGAGTTGTCTTTGAAGTGCTCCATCCCAGATACTGACAACCCTTTTTTATCCATTTATAGAAATTCATTTTGCTGAAAACATATCCCTACCAGTACAGTCTCATTGACTGCAGAATATTTCATTAACATGTGCATTTGATAGCTTAATTTTTACACAATTGTTACATGAAACAGCCATGCCTTCAACAGGGAAAATGAATAAATGTATAAACTTACATATTTTAACAGCAGCACTTCTAGCTCAATGAGACTTTGAGACATCTTTCATTGCATCACCAAAATTCTGATAATTTTCTGCAAACAATAAACCTGACCCTGTCCAGACTAGCTGTAACCATAAAACCAATCAAAGTAGCAATGTAAATCCATGGTTTAACTCTAGATTTATTCCTGACTTTAGCATCAACCACACCCTGACTCAAACCCAGCACTATTTATACCAGCCTCAAACCCTGACTTGCTCCATCACCTGATCTAAATCAAACAGAACATAAGGCAAGAGCTGTAAATCAGGCTCAAAACAACAAAGGAGCACCAACAGCTTGACTGAACTGAAACATTATTAATTTGGATGACACAAATGAACATTTATCTAAAGCAATTTACACTTGTTCTCAGTGTATTGCATAAAGCTTGATTGTTTTGTGAGATATTCATGATACAACAGGCTTTTGCTTGCTTAAGGACACAAACAGCTATATTCCATGTGGGGCTTAAACGCAGAACCTCCCCCACTGCTGCCCAGATAGACAACTTAAGAAGGAAAAGTATTCCCAAAAGTGTACCCAAAGGAGCACAGGACAGGAAAGGAAAGGGCGATTTGAGTCTTTTACTGAGCATCTCATTAAATCTTACTTTCGTCTTTGATCGCAGACAAATGAACAGAAGCTGGTGCGTCTTACCAGCTGAGCACATTCCCTCTAGGTCAGTCAGCACACATATGCTGCCTTCCATACCATACAAGTAGTTATGGTTGAAACTCTTAAATTCATAATGTTTGTCTTACTGTGACTTCTTATACGGGCTTCATTGCATATGTCAAGAAGTGTAGCAATGAATTTCCACTTCTCAAAAGTGCTTAAGAGGGAGAGCAGTACAAAACAATCACTAAACTCTAGTTCAGAACATACTGGATCACAGTATACTAATCATATGGATCAAAACCTCTCCACACTGCCAATCTTGGCGTTATGGTGCTTATAACGCCAAGGTCGTGGGCTTGATCCCCATACGGGCCAGGTGAACACCTTCTCTTGTGGCGGAGCGGTGGTACTGTGGTTAAGGATCTGCTCCTGTGGCTGGAAGGTTGCCGGTTCAAATCCCGTGGCCGGCAGAAGAATTCTACTCTGTTGGGTAGAAAGGCCCTTAACCCCAGCTGCTCCAGGGGCGCCGTATAAATGGCTGACCCTGTGCTCTGACCCCAAGCTTCTCTCTCCCTCTCCGTGTGTCTGTGTGTCTCATGGAGAGCAAGCTGGGGTATGCGAAAAGACAAATTCCTAATGCAAGAAATTATGGCTGATAAAGTGATCTTATCTTATCTCAGGAATGAGGCTTTTCAGTGCAGCCTCCTCTTGCACCACCAGGACAGGCCCTTGCACTGATGCTTTCTGACATCACCAGCTTCGGGATGGTAACAATACAGGTGGTATTTAAGTCACTGGGTGGCAATTTTCCCCATTCATAAATTTAACTCTAGGAAATAGCATAAAAATGTAGGTCACTTTGAAATAAAGCGTCAGGCAAAATAGATTAATAATCCCAGCCTCATCCAGCCTCGATTGTCAAACACCTACCTTTTTCTTTACAGTGGGCCAAGTGCCTCTTCTTTTAATGTGAGAAGGCATCTTCCAAAGCTCAGGAGGAAGCATTAAGAAGAGTGATTTTGTAGACTTTAGACTGGCAGTGTGGCATTACAGAGTAGTGTTAACACTATGCAATTATTACACAATGGCCTACTATGTTCGGCACTGCAGCCTGAGATAGGCTGTCTTTTTTATTTGGTTTGGCAATTTAAAGCATCATTACCTCATTGTAGTCTATGGTGCTGAGGCTGTTGTACATTTATTTCTTCTGCTACAACTAAAACGTCAAGAAGTGTTTGTTGCATCACGGCATCATGAGCCAGTCTTCCGCAGCCGTCTCTACATTACAGAGTGCTCCTTCAAATCGAACTGCAAACCACAGGCTGCCCATCTAAATAAGTGCAATGATGGTATGTCTCCCAGGATATGGTTTTGGCTTCTCATTAAACAGAAATCAGAGTGACTTCAGATGAAAGGCCTTAATGTTACTTTGAGTCCACTGTTTTCCCATCTGGTGAGAGTTTTCACCCATCATGCCTCTTTCAGAGGCAAGGGTAAAAATATCTACAGTATGTCATAGTTGGCTACGCAATTCCCAGACTGTAGTGCATATATATCATATAAACCAGGTCACACGTTGATATTTTCATCCTCAAATATTAACCAACTACAAATGCCAATAAGTGCTATTCTTTTCAAACAATCTAACATTTGAGAAACAAGATATTAACATTTCACTTGCACATTGAAACATCGGAACCTCAAGATGTAAAAAGTACCATCCAATAATGATTTAATAATCCAATAATGACCCTCTGACACTTTCATGGTAAATTTTCACAATACTTTCTCACTAAAATCCTAGCTTTGTATAGTTAATACACAACCATGCAAGACAGTGGTGTTTTCTGTTCAAACTGAAGCTCCAAATGAAAGACGCCACAATCTGTGTACTGTGTCAAAATCCAATTACGTTCTCCCTTGCACTTCTAAAGCTTCTTGGTCACAACGATTAGCACCCAAGAGACAGGTACAGACCTGGTAATGGGTTTATGAGATGGTAATTGCACTCTGCACTGTATGCTTTAATCCCATACCATTAAAAACTATATTTAACCTTATGGTTGTTCCCAGGTATCATCAACTTCTAATACAGCAATAAAAATAACCAATTCTCTAGAAATTGTCAAAGTGCACTTTTATTGCTTCTTACTACAATGTACACATCTTTGAAAACAGCATGAAAGAAAATTCACCACCATCTGTCTGATGCACAAACAACTAGATCAAGCAATAATCATTTTATTGTTTTTGTACACAATCCTACAGGTCTCTGCAAACAAGTTTAAAATAATTGTAAATAACCCTTTAAATATTGAGAAAGCTCTAGTTACAAATTTAAAATCATACGTTTGCAGATATATATTGCTGTTGTGCCCTGCTACACCACAACCTAGGATATTGGTTATGCAAACTGTTCAGGAATTAGAAAAATTATATGCATCTCTGCAACTTATAAATAAAACATTTTTAGCATTTACTTCTTCAAAAGTGATGTATTTAAATGATATGTTATACATCTAAGTAGGTTTTACACTAAAACATTTTCAGACTGTGACATAACTTCTCAACAGTTGGCAGTCAACTAATAGTAAAAGTACAGTGCTTCCTAGATATATTATAATAAAAGAGTAATTCATTCCATATAGTACTTTTCAACCTTAAACTGTGTTGCTTCTGGGATAATATGCATAACCATAAACCTATCCTAAAAGTTAGTGTTAAAAATACTGACACTACAGAAATCAGTCACAAATCTCAGGATTTGTTAAATGCTCAATCAACAAGGAGCAATATTATACACAAAATATGTTTCGATATTGCCGACAGAAATAAGTGTTTTAAATGGTAAGGATAACTTATATATTCAATCAAAACATTCAAAATATTCTACAAAACAGCTTATGTTCAAGTCTATATAAGCTTACAAACAAAAACAATTCCTTAATTCAGCGAATTCCTGTTACAATTTAACACGGAAGTTAATTTTGGAAAATAAATTGCAAATGTGCAGTGTTTTATACAGAATATCCTCAGATCAATTAACTTCTAACTACCAAATGCACTAGATGGACCAAATGGCCTCCTCTCATCTGTAGCTTTTCTTATGTTCATATATACACGTATAAAGTTAATACGGGGACTTGAGGAAGTAGAGGGGAATAAGGCAAACAGAAGCCTTTGTTCAAGCTCTTATTTACAAAGGCTCTACAGCTCCACCCTGCTGCAGTTCACAGTACTTACTCCAGTCTCCCCCCTCACAGTGTTGTAGTGCCTCCCCATTCCCCACTACTTGCAACAGTCAGCAATACCAGTGAGGACCACACCCTCTTCCGCACACTGATACTTAAACAGAACCAGCAGCACCACAGTGTTATCAAACCGGTAAATCAAACTGTTTTATCAGCTTCTTGCAGTTCCCATGATATTTCTTCTGGTCCAGGAGACACTGCAATACAAGGTCAATGCATGGAGAGGATGAGGCACGCCTGTGTTCCAGCTCTCTGTCCCAGAAATCAATTTGCTACTCACCCCCCTTGTGGGAGGCCTACCAGGTGTTAAACTGATAAGAACAGAAACTTCACTTGAGCTCAGCTTTAAGGTTAAGGAGAAGGAGCGAAACCCCTGTGTATTTCCATAGGTAACCAAGCTGCATCACACAATGGGGCAGGACTTAAATAAGAACTGGTACACTACCCTTAAAAGTTGTTCAGCAGCTAAGCAAGATCACCCCCAGGATGGCACTAACTTGGGCTAACATCCAGTGGCATCCATCCATGGCAGTGCATCCAGATCTTCTCCTTAGATCAGGAGGTTCGGATTCAAATCATTCCCAATTCCTAAGCAGAACTGGGTGTGGCAGGGCAGACAGTGGCGGCTGGCTCCGATACATCTTTCCAGGACTCCACCCACTCACAGAGCCCGTTCTCCTCCTCAGCACATAGGCCGTGTAAGATGACCGCCACATCCAGGTGGATAATTCCTGTATGGTGCTATAAAGCCACAGGCCTGCATGGTTTAAAAAGACCACCTGTTCTTCAGGGTCATCTTATGGAAGTATGTATGGATGTTTTTAAAGATGTGGCATTTATACAGGTAAGACCGGAAGTGCTTTAGCAACTTGGATCACAACTAACAGCTTCTGACATCATGCCATAGTTCCACTCCAGGTGACTGAGAGGCTGACTGTAGTCATTACGTGCTTCCACTGGGGAGCCATTTGATAGAACATTACAATCCCCATTTCAATGGCATCAGTGGCCACTACAAACAGTTGAAACTCTTGGAAAGCCAAAGTGGGGGACCGGTCAGACACTGCTTCAGCCTATTGGGGGACTCAAAGCAGACCCTAGAATGTAGGCTCCCTCTGTGGTAAATGGCTATGTCATCAAAGTCACAAACCAGAGGTAATGGCACTAGCACCACCAAGCTCCACACCTCTTTGAGGTCACAAAGGAACAACCGCAACTGTCTCTGACCTCTTGTCCTTACTACATCATGTGAAACTCTGGTCCTGGAAGGCTGCAGTACAGTAAGTCACAGACACCTACAGAAGGTAGGAGAACCATGAGGACTTCAGATGTTAAACCTCTCCAATGAAGCCAATTATGTGAATTTGATCATGAAAAGTTGAGCTGGAATGGAAACCTGCAGATGCAGACGCTCTCCTGGACAGGTGTGGTACACCTCTGCCCTACTGCTTGCCACAGAACTTCATCTCCTTCCAAAAGGAAGTGGCACCTCTTCAGGTTTAATGGGAGCCCCGTTCATGGTAATAATGGCCCTGCTGTCAAAACCTCTTCAGTCAGCTTCTTGAAAGGAGCTAGGTCATTGCACAAATTGATTGACATCACATGAGCTGCTTCAGTACTGCAGACCCAACAAAAACTCAATTTTTAGGTGAGTGTACAGCACTGATTTCACTGCCACATGACTGAAAAACCTTGTCCACACTGCACGATGGCTAAAGCACAAGCCTTCGCAGGTTGTGCAGGCCAGAATCTCAGGGTCTCACAACCAGCAGGGGGTAGCAGCTGCTGATCGCATTGCCACTAGAGGAGGTCATGGTACTCGATAATGTCCAAGACTTTGGCTGGCATGCATCTCCTTCCTTCTTGAGATCCTCTTCAGCTGTTAAGAATTGCCACCCAAGGTTGTTCAGCAAGCCCTGCTACCTCATCGACAGCTCTTGACGAGTTAGACATGCTCTTACCAGTCATACCTCCACTTCAAGTGAAGCTGCTGCCTCATCCTTCATAATAGGGTTAAGAGAGAATTATTTTCTCAGACTTTTGCACTTTGAACAACTCCACGCTAACCCAATATCTCTAGCTAGCGTCGGCTTATTCCAAACCAGTAAACACCTACTGCAGATGGCTCCGTTCTTTCCACTATTAACAGAAAGCAAGTACAGGAAGGACCATGGGGTGTCACCGACTCCCCCCACTGTGTTTTCACACACAAGTAAAAGAACTAACAGATCAATAAACTGAACTATTTATCACTTCTTTACATTTCCCGGCATGCCCTTTTGCAAATAAGCCCTGGATAAACTCACACCGTCACTGTTCCACAGCTCCATCTCGCGGTGTTTAGCTGCTGTAATACTGTATAGTATATCATAAAATTAATTACATTAAACAATGGAAAACTTAAATATATGTGAAGCTTTAGAACCTTCCAGTTTTACATTTCACCTGCAGCTATACTTGTGAAACTTTCTCTACTAACAAGGGCAACAAGCAGCACTGTGATGGATTATGTCTATACTGATCGGCTTTAAGGCCTGCCGGAGAATCCGTAAAGCCTCTGCAAAGCATTCAATAGAAGAGAAGCCATAGAAGCGTTTCTATACTGCGTTTCGAGGCCCTGTAATTATATACATATGCAATATATACATTTGTGTTCACATATGCCGACATATACAATAGCCACCCAATAGCATAAATATGCAGAACTGTTGCCTTTCAACCGGCAATTCAATTCAACCGGCGATTTTTTTCCTACATCAAAAGAACAGAGATATAAAAATGTAATTTGTGTTAAGGGTTCGTTCATTTACGGTGCACATTATGGAATCATTTGTTTCACAGAATCTCCCATTCTAGGTCAATCAAAACAACATGTTGCCTGTGTTCTGCCATTACAGGGGACTATGATCTTCAATAAGGATTTATACTGTAAACATAACGGTACGCAAATGCAGTCCGTTTGTTCGGTGTTACCAGTACAATTACATTTATTTACTAAACACTATACAACTACTATACGAGTAGTCGAACACAGATCTGAGACCTACATGGAGTGGCTATGTAGGTAACACTTGTTAAAGAGCCTTTAAGAACACTGAAGCATCAAATGTTCTGCATTTTCCCACGACTCTCGGCAATCCGAGTTTTTAAAGCTATAAATACATTATATATAACCTATCTTCCACAGCTGCTGCCTAAACACCAGACGACACTAGAAGAAAACAGCATAATTTGATAGGTATTTTTTCTTGTTTCCTTTAAAATAACAAGAGTAATATCCCTACTCACACTTCCTCTAACGTAAACACGCGTCAAGGCCATTGCTACAGTGTTGCGGGGGTTATGTTACAGACAAAAATAATATAGTTTCCTGAACAAGCCTTCACTCACCGCGAGGTCTACTTCAGCCACACCAGCAACATGTCAAAATACCACAGGCAGCATCTGGCAGGCTTTTCCGCTACTGTCCTCCTCACGGTAAATGGGATGTTCAATCAGTTGTGTTTATTCCTACGCCCGTGGTTATTTTCACAGCAAATTCTTTACATATATATTAACGCATTGACTTCTACGGGGATAGTGGGCGGGTACATCTGAGCGATTTTCTGTTCTGCGTGGAAGGGGGGTCCCCTTCTTGCCCCATAATCCACAGCGTGGTGCACGCAGACTCAGGAGGGTCTGGCTCCGGCTTTCCAAGGATACGTAACAGAATGATTTCATGTTATCTGCTGAGTGGCAGTCTTGTTGCGTCTTTGCACTAGGTTAAACCCATTATCATTATCGCACTAGCTAATCGCTTTGTAAATCTGAAGTTGTTTGTTACTAAATAGCACTAATATGAATAGAAAATGGAATGCATCGCTCACATCTAGTTTTGTTCCCAGAAAGAATGTATTAGGCGTGCACTAAAAACATTTAGTTTCGTCTTATTTTTGGATCCACATTATTTTAAATGCCATGCCAACATTTTTCATATTGAGAATCAAGAGAACTGATCAGAGCAAGTTGAAGATCCTTAAAATAATCCAAAAATTGCTGCTGTATACACGTATTAACAAACGTTTTGAAGCTGAAATGTTTAATCTGTGGGGAAAAAAAGACAACTTTCTCAAAGATGAAAGTCCTGCTTTTAGCTCTGAGTCCATTACAGATTCTGGGTTACTGTGAGTGCAAACAATTAACAATGGCCTTTAACTCTATTCATGATCAGCAAACAAATGCTTAACAGAGACTATAACAGCTTAGCCCTTGTCTGTAAAAACATGCCTACCAGTTTCAATCAAAGAGCATCTGCATTTGTATCACAAGCAAGTTACAAACGTCCAACTGACTTTTATTATTAGTTTTCATTGAAATAATAACTTCACTGAAGTTGACATCACTCCACTACTGTGCTGCACTCTACCTTTTCTCCCTTGTCTCCCAATTGTCAGCTATTTCTATCATTTTCTAAAGGAAAGTAAATGCAATTTGTTGACTTTCTTTCCTGATGATCAATGCCCTGTTCTAAGAAATTTGATTTGAATGAAACCTAATTCATGCCTAAAAGCTTTGACGGAGACATCCAACTCTCCAGAAAAGAGCTATTAGAATTCCATTAAAGCCTTTTCTGGCAATCAGTTCATTGATTTTTGACAAGGGATTTCCATGTGTAGACATTAAAACAGTTATTACCTGTACCATCTTAAAGCTGTCTAGTGGCAGGTACAGTATGTTTCGGGTAGGTATGTGTGCAAGGCACAGAGATAGCTTGTAGGTATATTTAGATTGATCACATACTGTGTAAAATGCAGAAAATAGGTGTGTATGTAAATACAGGCACTATAGTCAACCTGAAGAAACTGACTATATTTTAGATAGTTTCAGATTTCATGAAAACAGCAAGTGAGTTAGAAAGAAGGGGGATTAAGTAGGAGATGAAACATCCCTAACAGCTTAAAAAATCTTGCACTTCACGCACAGACAAGGGCTAAGCTTTTATAGCCTTTGTTAAGCGTTTGTTTGCTGATCATGAATAGTTAGAGGCCATTGACAATTGTGTCCATTCGCTGCAGTGGAATGTAACCTAGAATCTGTATCGGATTTCTTACGTTTTAAAAATAAACCCCACAATGTTTCAAAAATGTTCTTGTTGTTATTATTATTATTTCCCGGTCGTTATCTATCTCTAGCCTCCTACCCTACTAGAAATAATAAAAATCAGGAGTTAAAATACATTGTTATCTGTCAGAAAAAGACGTTAATAACACACTTTTTTTTCTGTGAAGAGCTCCCTCTGTGGTCCAGCAACAGGCATCGTTCTCATCTAAAAAAGAACATGTAAAACTTCCCTGTGGGGATACTCCGCTTTACTTTTCTATTTAAGAGTACGGTCCAGTAGCTGGGTGCCTCAGCAGTGTGATTCAAGTTGTGCCAGATGCTTTTGTCGGACTGTTGCTTGCCGAAGACACAAGCAACGTTATGCTGGGTTTTAATACTGTGCCTGTACCGATCTGTCATTTTCAATGACATAAGGGAACAAAGGCTATGGTTGCTCTCTCACAGCTCAGGGATTACGAACACAAGACAGGTGACCCTTCTAGCCCCTTAGGTAGCTAGTAGTTAATTATTGCCTTAGCAGGAGGAGAGGGCTTTTGCCTGCGTCACGCAATTTCTTCTAAAACTTTCTGCGTCTGGAGTAAACTAAGAGCGCTGCTGTTTGCATTTGGCCGAAGTCGATTCAAGTGTTTTAAATGCCTCTGTGCATGGGTAAAAAACATACGATTACTAGAATAAATAAAGTCTTGGGTCGCTTTTGCCTTCTGCATCACACTACTGTGTCACGGCTGCTGTAGGTTTTTTTTTGCGTTGGGCTATGGAAAATCTGCTAGGATCTGTAATGGAAAAGCGGCGGGACATCAGAGCATCACCCCACACACTTCCCGGAGAACAGTAAATTTAGGGTGACCAGACGTCCACTTTATCCCGGACACGTCCTCTTTTTGAGACCTAAAATATTGGTCCGACCGGGATTTCTTAAATTCCAAAAATTGTCTGGGATTTTCCTTTGCTCGTTACTCAGACTGTGTAAACAAACATAGGCCTACATATTTTCGTTCTTTCCATGCATTCCCGGTAGATGTTTTGAACTTACACGCAGCGAAGCTTGAAAAGGGTTTTTGTGCGTGTGGCTGTTTCTATGGCCATGAGAAATAATGTTTGACTTGTTTCATGATATTTCCAAATGTTTCGTTAAAATTGTTCATTTTTTGCAAATAATGAGGACAAGTTATGATGTCTTCATTTTTCCTAAGTTGTTAAGACTTTTTGTTGTGTTAAAATGAAAAACTGAAAGTTTAAAATAGGGCTATATTTTAGTTTTTTCCTTGTTTGCCATTATGGAAGAGAAATAGCAATCCTGCAACTGTTTACTGAGTGTACTAAGAAGTGTAATAAAAACTAGAGAGTTTAAACAGATTTTTGTATTACAAGGGGTAATAAAGATTCATTACTTTGGAGGCGTGTTTTTTGAAAACCAAAATATAGTCACCCTACTAAACTGCAAAATTTTGCAGATCTGTAGGAATCTGCGCCACAAGAACGCGTCCCCAACTTTTGTCAAAAGCCTTTATGTTCTGTAGAGACAACACACAATGAGTGCACTAACGAGGGATTCTTACTTTAAGGTGTTCCTCGAGGAACGCGCAGTTACACAGGGCTGCGTCTGCCTGCACTACAAAAACGATATTCAGGACGTGGCCGACTGACAATAGTCTCGGTGTTGTTCATAACGATGAATGCAGTATGAAAAAGCTGCTGGTATCCAGGTACTGGGAGCAGGGAGAGTAAAATTGCACCGCATACACATACAGTAGGAATAATATTGAGCCAATTAACCTAGCCCGCATGTTATTTTAGCTTTAAGAGTGAATGGGTAACTGAAGGCATTGTTGTTGTTCCAGAGTTTATCACCCAGAACATGATAAAAATCAAGTGATGAGAAAACATTTACAACTCAATTATTTATTCAAAACACAAAAGGACATAGTTACCCTTTTCTGAACAAATGGTGCTTCTATTAGGAAGGCCTAATAATACAAACAAAAAAAAAGCAGGAATTTTATGTGGAGGAACAAGTCATAGTTTATCCCATGCAGAAATGCTTACACCCGAAGAAGGCTCCACAACAGAAACGTTTCCTTTCTTCTCTTTTCAGCACGGAATAAACCTGTTACTTGTTCCTTTGCAGCCTACACATGCTGACGCAGCTCCCCACCTAGAAGTTTATATGGCCGAGTGTAAAAAATAGGCATGGGACAGGGCTGTAGTTGTATTGAATGGCCAGTGTCACCCTAAAGCTGACATCACACTTTTTGTTCAAATTTAATGAACTGCAGTTGTTGAATCTCGCTGCCTTTTCTGTCCTAGAGAATGTCAAATTATACGACTAGGAATCGGCAGGGGGTAACTAATTACACGATTCCCTCATGACTTTTCATCACGGTTCCAAATCTTGTATTGCGCTGCGAAAGTACCGCGAGGTTGCCTCATTTTCGCAGCCAATCAACGTGGAGCACACCGGAATAAGATGAGGAGCACCGCACGACAATAAACCAAAAACAAACACGAAACGTCGAACAGACATCTGTGCTGGCTCCAGAGTTCGACGAGCCTCCATTTGCACAGTCCAGAACACTCGCTTCCCTTTTTCCCTTGCAGGTACGCGTATCCCTGGTTGAGAACCACTGATAATAATTAATAATAATAATTGCTTACACTTATATAGCGCTTTTCTGGACACTCCACTCAAAGCGCTTTACAAGTAATGGGGACTTGTAATCGGGGGACTCCCCTCCACCACCAATGTGCAGCATCCACCTGGATAATACGACGGCAGCCATAGTGCACCAGAACGCTCACCACACATCAGCTATCAGAGGAGCAGAGCAGAGCAGTAATTAAACCAATTCATAGATGGGGATTATTAGGAGGCCATGATTGGTAAGGGCCAATGGGAAATTTGGCCAGGACGCCAGGGTTACACCCCTACTCTTTTCAAGAGACGCCCTGGGATTTTTAATGACCACAGAGAGTCAGCACCTCGGTTTTACGTCTCATCCAAAAAGAGACAGCACCTTTTTTTTTTATATAGTGTACCCATCACTATACTAGGGCAGTAGGACCTACATGGACTGCAGGGTGAGCGCCCCCTGCTGGCCCCACTAATACCTCTTCCAGCAGCAACCTTAGTTTTTCCCAGGAGGTCTCTCATCCAGGTACTGACCAGGCTCACACCTGCTTAGCTTCAGTGGGCTGCCAGTTGTGAGTTGCAGGGTATATATAATGATCTATATAGACTCCTCTGCCGCACCCACCTTTGTCCTGCTTTGCCCTTATGTTACCTCAAAGGCAGCACAGTCCAGTTTAGGAGGTTCAGTGCTGATTAGAGAAGCGGAGCCCCAGACCTGCAAAAGCCAATGCAGTTTCCAGCAGGAAAGCCGCAGGAAGGCACTGTGAGCTGACTAATCCCACCCTTCCCTCAATCAGCCACGTCTTGTTGCAAGGAGATTCCCTGTCATGGCCTGACTCGAACCTGCAACGCCTGTATTGCATAGCTCATCCTTGACATGGGTCTCCTTCTGTTCAGGGCTTGGGAGCTTCAGACATTGTTCAGGGGGTGTGAAGAAACAAAGGTAATCTTTCAATTCCCAGTGTAATAGCATGTAAAAGTTAGGGAATCAGTGAAAAAGTAAATGAATCTTATAAGGGATCAGTAGTTCAGGTGGGTAGCTGCGTCAGTATGCGTAGGCTGCAAAGGAACAAGTAATATGTTTATTCCATGCTGAAAAAAAAGAAGAAAGAGAACACAACTTTTCGGCCGTGGAGCCTTCTTCAGGTGTGAGAAAGACAAGGCAGTAAGCAAAGGTAATGTAGCGGGAGAACAAAGGCTGGGAGAGAGGAGGAGTGAGAGGCGGGAGCAGGGGACAGACAGAGAGGCCAGTCAAGAGGTGTGAAGTCAGAATAGGTGTAGAGAGGTGTGAAATGAAACCTCCAATGAATGGGGAAAATTTAGAAGAAGAGTAGTCTGTCGTTAAGAGAAGGGGGAAGGTGTGATCCTAGCTGCAGGATAATTTTGGATGTATGAGTTTGGAAAACCGTCTTTGAGAACACAGACGGAGAGATTAGAGTGGTCGTGGCCGTCAGAGGTGAAATGATAAACAACGTGCTTGGAGAGATCTTTAATCTTTACAGCCCTAACATGTTCTCTGAAGCGGTGTCCGAGTCTCCTTCCTGTTTCTCCAATGTAAATGGCTGGGCATTTACTGCAAGAAATACAGTAAATAAGGTTGCTGGAGGTACAAGATGCCATCTGGGTGATCCGGAATTATATAAGGGATTAGTTGATCTGCAGTTCTTCTTTTAACGCTACACATGTCATAGCAGTATTATATAATAAGATCATCCTGAGATGTATCATGTTAAATTTGGTGTCTATATTGAAATGGGTTTCATGCAAAGGGAGACATTAGGGTTGAAAACTTTTTTTTAATTTTTATTGATGCTTAACAAAAGAACAAACATTACAATACAAACAAGAGTACATATAACAATTCAAAACAAAAATATCTTCAGGGGTACATACATTAGGGTTGAAAACTACTTGATGTACAGTCGCGAACCCAGGGAAACACTTCTGTTGGCCGACTACTTCTGGAAACTCGGATACAAACAGGAAGTGCCAGGCAGGCGGCTGGTTTTCTTAGTACAGCATTTTCTCGTGTATTCGCCGGCAAAGATGATGTCGATAGCTTGTAAACGGAGCTTGGTGCTCGTGGCTTTTGGTTTTGCCGTTGTCCCGTTTTGTTCCGCCGGCAACGTCATGCGAGGTGCAAAAGTGAACCATCGTGCTGGAGGTACACCAGCCATTGCTGAATATTTCGGTACTAAAAGCAGGTACGAAGAGGTGAATCCTCACCTCATAGACGATGCGCTTGCTGTCAACGAATCTCTCTTAAAGCTCCCTTACAACGATTGCGTCCCAGTCCACCTTACCGCCGTCATTCGTCACGGTACCAGGTACCCAACGGCGAAGAACATCAAAAAGCTGCACCAGCTGCACAAGGTGGTGCTGGAGAAGGCGCAGGACCTCGGCGAGGGCTGGCTGGACGAGATCAAAAACAGGTGGAAGATGGACTACACCGATGACATCGACGGGAACATAGCCGAGAAGGGCAGAGAGGACCACAGAAACCTGGCAGTTAGGCTGGCAAAAACCTTCCCCTCCCTCTTCACGGCGGATAATTTCCGTCTGGATCGGATGCAGTTCATCACCAGCACCAAGCCGAGGTGCGAGGACAGCGCCAAGGCGTTCATCCAGGGACTGGTGATGCACCACTGGGAGCTGAAGGGGCCTTTGGACGGTATGCAAACTTACTACCAGAGTGATTTTAATTTCACGTTTAGATCATCTTCGAGTGACCGCGGAGATCCGTGTAGTAAGCAGTGTTTTTTTTTCTTTTGCTACTTTGTTTCCGGGCGTTCCTGTGGCGTTCTCTCATTTAACGCAGTGCCCTGCAGGTCTACTTACTGTACATGTCATGTCATGTCATTTGCCAAAGGGCTTTATACCATACGGTGTCGCGGGAAGCCGGAGCCTACCCGGCAAGCGAGAAGTGTAAGGCAGGGTACACCCTGGACAGGACGCCAGTCCATTGCTGGGCAAGTGCAAGCCAATCATACACGGGGACAATGGAGGCCAGGGTAAAGGCCGAGGGGGGGATTTGGCCTGGACACTGGGATAACTCCCTGCTCTTATCGATAAAGTCTCCTTACATCTTTAGCCAAAAGTAAATGTAATGAAATTGAAAGATTTATCATTTCATACTGGAAAGCAAAAAGAAATCGAGTCCTAGTGTTGAAGTTTCTCTAACTGCACCTCTAAATAGTGGTCGTCCATTTGCTAGTTTCACTTCTAAGTTAATGAATAAAACAGAGGAGAACTTTGAGCTTGAAAATATTAGTGTAAATAACATGTCAGAATTATTTTTATGATAAAGGCTGCCATCCTGTCTTTTATATATTTTAGAGCATTATGTATTCATACTTTTAGTTTATTGACCTTTGATATTGCCACGTGTGATGTGGTATGGACATCATTACTAAATGCTGAGTGGGGTGATTAAGTGATTGTTTCCTCTTAATGTTTTGTACATTGATTCATATTTTTCTTGCAGTTGAGAAGCATCTTCAAAGAAACGATAACCTGATGCGATTCTTTGAGCATTGCCGGAGGTTTGTTGTCAATGTGGAGGAGAATAAGACAGCCCTGAAGGAGGTGGATCTGTTCAAAACCAAGGCGGAAATGAAGACAGTTCTTGAAAAAGTAGCCAGTCGGCTGCATACTGCATGCAGTGACCTAACTCCAGGTAAAAGTCCGCACTACACCCACTAATTAATCATATTAAGGAGCTTAAGAGTTTTAGAAATAGGCATATCTAGTTTTAATGAATCGATTCTTTCATTTAATGGTGCAAAGAAAAATGACAGAAACCTCTGAGCAGAAGTGCCCGTCTGTAGTCCTGCAGGGTCAGTATCCAACAGGTTGCATGGATCACTTTATATTACCATAAGCTGAAGATCTTTGAAAAGCGTTTAATTTGTTTTATAATCATAGGCACAATTTCAATTAGCTCACTGCTGGAGCCCAGTGACTAGAGTTGTGCAGTTGTGGTTGTGCCAAAGCTCACTACTACAAATTAACATTATATTTTATCTCCACTAGATGGTGGTATTACCTAAATGTTTTAACAACACATTAAAGTGGGTGTAAAACTTGGGCAAGGCTGTGGTTTTCACAACTTTGAACTTTCCAATAAATTAATTGCTAAATTTATCCTTAATTGCTCATTTGACCCATGTGTTGAAGATCACTTTGATATTTAAAGATTAGGAGGAACAAATGATTTGTATTTGCAGAGGAATGGAAGTACTGAAGTCCAGTCTGTCTGCAATGCAGCATACTCAGGATCACAATACACACGAAATGAAGTGATTCTTTCTGACAGTTACTTTACATGAACAACATTAAATTTAATTTAAGAGCTACAGATCAATACAGTATACAGGAACAATGTGCAACTTCATTTTTCTTTCAATACATTTTAAATGTATGTTGAATTTGTGGTTCTGATAAGATTCATTGACAAAATCTTTCCATTTAGTTGTGTTCAAACATTGCATAGTTTTTATACTTTTTCTTTTAAAATACATTTAAGGTGAATTTCATGTGTGATCCAAATTGAACTTTTAAGTATTGCAGTAAATTGACTTGATGTGTAATTATATTGTTATAAAAAGGGAATTAACAAAATGGTGAATAAAATGACTGAGCGGATTAATCAAGAAATAAAGTAAATAATCATAACGCCTGACTTGTAAATGATTTTGCCAAGAAGTTACCTGAGCAGTTGGTATAATTAGAGGCACATGAGTTCTTTGTTTTCTGACACACCTTTGGTGAAATGAGTAATAATTCAGGCACACTTGGCTAAAACAATATTTATTACCAATGACAATACACACACTAAACAACACATAACATAAACATACACAAGTTACACAATGTACAACTTTACAAATAAGGCGTTTCAGACGCCTACTACCTAATCACCTCAAATAAACAGATAGCTGCCAAGTTTACAGCTTTTATATAATGCCTACAAAGACCAAAAGAAGAGAAAACTACCTTCAAAATTAAAAAGAATATGACCTGCAGTTGAATCTCTATTTATGCAATCCTGGATGCTAAAAATTAATGGGAACTTACCTCCCTATTCTAAAAATGCACCCACTAACCCCGAGAGTTTTTAACCGAGGGATTCTTTACACAGGAAACCAGAGATCCTTACAACACACTGGCAAGCTCTCTTAATGAGATACAAATACTTAATAACAGTCTGGTCTTTCTGAATGACCTGGACAAAGAGCTCTTGCCTTCTGCCTTCCTCTCCTGTGTCCTTCTGTCTTTTCCTCCCTTCATTTCTTTCTGCCTGTTTTCTGCCCTGTTCCTGGACTGTTAACTGACACTTAGTCATATACCCAGAACTTAATTAATTAAGGTAAACCAAGGTAAATGTTCTGATTGCTTTGATCACTGAATCTCGGCAAACATTCGCTTACTTTTTTAATCTGGAAATGTTGACACGAGCCAGTTGTTTACCATTGTACTGTATGTAGATTCTTAAAGACACTTCTTAACAATATCTTCACATTTCTCTGTGCAGATTTAATTGAAGCAGCCTTTTACTTGTGTTCCTATGAGTTTGCCATCAAGACCGTCAACTCTCCATGGTGCAATCTTTTTGATGAAGAAGATGCTAAGGTATTGAAATATACACTTGGAAGTTTGCAGATAAAAAGGAGCATTCAGGACCAGACAGACAAGATAGCAGCTCTAGCTTGGAACAGTTAAACGTATGGTACTCTATAAAATATGCAACTGCACAATGAAAATGTTGCTGTCTGGATTTTACATAAGCAGTTCATAGGAAACATAAGATGTAAGAAAGAGGGAAGTTGAAAGTTGGAAGGTAGTTTGGGAGGCAAACTTTCTCAAGCACAACAACTCCGAAGCATGGCATCATCAAGATACAGAGTCTACAGGACTCCCATTCAGGCTAGACCTAATGAATCTGATATGGACATCAGAATTCCATTGCACCTACAGAATGGGTTTGCCAAGTAGCAGCTAACTCAATTGGAACCACATCATCATCTTAAGTGAATCACAAACAGTTTTTGGATAGTATAACCAATGGAATTAGAAAAAAAGAAAAAGAATGTCATACTTTCTGTGATGAATACCCTGCTGTCCCAGTGAGAATTGAGGGCAGACAGAATCCCACATTTACCAAAATATTATAGCCAAAAACAGGAGGCATCTGTCAAGAAGCTCAAGCAAATTTATTTGTAGACTGAGGTCTTTCTAAATCAACTTGTGGGTACTGTATCATTCACTAAGGGCATGAATGAATTGTGTAGAGTATGGTATTCTGAAACGGGATATTGTTATACTTAGTTTAAAAGCTTTTTTTGTTAGAGCTAGTAAAAAATTGATTAGAAACTGTTTTTACCTTTACTTGTGTTTGGTAAAAATGCTTTGCTTTCTATTTTGAAAGAATGCGGCTGATCAAAACAAAAAATAACAATTTAACACAAGTGTTAGTAGCATGTTCATGTCTGTGTTGCTCACGGCAGGTTCTGGAGTATGGAAATGATCTCAAACAGTACTGGAAGAGAACCTATGGTCATGAAATAAACCGAAAATCCAGCTGCCCCCTCTTTCATGACCTCTTTGAACGCCTAGACAAAGCTGCGGAGGACAGCAAAAAGTGAGTAAGAAAGAGTTCAACTAAAAAGATTTCAATTATGAATGGATGCATTTTCAATGAAACACACTGGTGCAAAAAATTAAGCAACCTTAGCATTTTCAGCATATCCAGTATTTACAAGATCCAGAATAAGATTCACAGTAATTTACAAAGTGTGGAAGAAGTGGGACTTTTCTTTGAATTTCGAAAGCTGCTGGCTCTTGAAAATAACACTTTTTGTTTTGTACAAGGTGCTTGCAGAACGTCATTGCCAATTGCCAATCATTGCTAACATGCCACAAAACTTTTTTCATAAAATTTCTAACTTAAGTAGCTCCTTCTCTGCCGGCCTTCCTGCAACGACTGCTGTGGGCAAATTATGCAATCAGTCTATCAATTTTATATACTGTACATGTAAGTAAGAGCCCTTCAATCCAGAGCTTTCTTAAGGCACATTACATACATTATACATATAAAGAAGCACAGTAAACAAAAAATAAATACGCATCCCATGCATAAATGGGGAATTAAAAGAAAGGAATGGGTGATGAATTGAAGGGCATTGAAAACAGGCACATTTTGAGGCGAGATTTAAAAATAGCAGCAGAGGGGTCATTTTTAATATGGTCAGAAAGAGTATTTTAAGGGGGGGGGGGGGGCTGCTGCTGAGAAAGCTCGGTCCCCTAACGTCCAATGTGAAGGTCTAGAGGCAGAGGACTGAGGCATGCGATCTGGGACATGTGGGGATAGTAACTCTTGAAGATACACAGGATGTGCTCGACTCCTTTCTTTTTTTGTCCAATCATACATTGCAATGGCGACACATGAAAAAGCCAATCAAGACACCTATAAAAGCAGACAAGCTTCTTTTTTTCAATTAAAATTTTGAGTCTCCAATTCTTTTTTTATCATGCTGTCACACATCAGCTCACAGGGAGAATGAGGAAGTGTAGGCAGACTCCTGTGGCCCACCCTCCTTCGAACTGTTGGTCTTTTAAAACAAAATTCAGGCTCAAACCCTGATCATGGATTGTGCTCAGGGGAATACATATACAGATGCAGCCATTCAAAATGCGCGGTACAAACCCGCGGTACAGTAAACTACCCACAAGCCACCGCAGGGCACCGAAGGGCACCGCGGTAAGTGATTGGCTGGCCAAAATGACCGACAGGGGCACTTGTGGTGCATTTGTTGGTAGTGAAAAGATTTAATCATTTAATGTCTTTACTATGCACATTTTAATCCGCTTAGTTTTGAATATTTATATGGAATTTTACCACTAAAGGGAAATTTTAGTAGCTGAGCATAAAAAGAAGAGGAGCATAACGCATCTGAAGGTCATAAACTATATTAATTTAGGAACATAAACATTACTGTATGTACGTAAACTGTACTGTGTATGGCTGGTAGTTTAAAGAAAAAATACACACCAGTCTTCCATTTCTCCCTAAACATTTTAAGCATGAAAGTTTTATGAAACAGTACCCAAATATGCGATTGCTGTATAGAATGAATTTTAATTTTAAAAAATTATTTAACACGAAAATTAAGCTGTTTATATCTTCCGCCTGAGAACAGTCACCAATTGCTACCCAACGCAGAAACACAGCCACTAACTAGCAAAGAGAGGACATTAGCTAGCCAATATGATAAAGAAATAAATGATTATTTTGTTTATTTCTTTTGCACATTTATTTGAACATTTCCATCGATTGTACAAGCACTTGGAAACTGTCCAATCCCTAGTTCATCAGGCATTTTCTTTTACGCTGCGGGCATTCTCCCGGTCTGGCGTCTGTGTCTTCTAGGATATAATGCCAGCGAACTCTTGTTTTTATGTCCACTATAACAGACAATCTCCTTTGCTTTTAACCGAGCGTTTAATAATTTCCTAAAATGAAAATGATTTACTTTATTTCCCTCACGGGATCAATAAAAGTATCTATCATCTGTCTAAACTATGGGACAGAATTCTGGGGTCTCCCCATACCAGAGATTATGGTAGGGCTTCAGAATGGTGATTGGCTGACACCATCTGACACCCCTCTGATTGGAGAAAAAAGACGTGCTGGTTTGCTATACATACAGTACTGTACCAGGAAGAGGATTTCTTTCTATTCGAAATGTGTATTTTAAAAGTTTAAGAAGTAAAAACCTTACAGCGTACACAGATTTCTAAACTGATCAGGATCGTTATCTTTGTCTTATGCATAATAATGTTCACCGCTCTGTCCAGCAAATTAA
Organism: Atractosteus spatula; assembly: GCF_055471065.1. Classification (NCBI taxonomy): domain Eukaryota; kingdom Metazoa; phylum Chordata; class Actinopteri; order Semionotiformes; family Lepisosteidae; genus Atractosteus; species Atractosteus spatula. Next base: position 19,454,527 of record NC_142710.1, on the reverse strand, counting down.
TAATAAACTTTATTTTATATAGCGTTTTAAACGAATAAGTAATTAGATTGCTAATAAACCTAATCACTTATTCTACATAAACACAGCGTAATTGCTCTCTGAAAATGCTTTTTCTTTTTATTTAGGCTCAGATTTCAACTATAGATCATACTATTATAAACTTTCTTGGAAAAATGTCTTTTATGTAAACCATGTTTGATATTAATTCATTTAGGGCTAGAATATGTTCATTGTCTTCCAATCGAGTCGAGTTGACATTAGAAGCTTGCCACGCCCGGACTGTTACACCAACGCATTAGCATGTTAAAGCGATTTCATTGAGGAGCCTAGCTTTCTTAACTAGTAAGTACTGTACTTCCTTGGTTTTGGAGGGGGGAGGTGTCTTTCGCTGGAAATCTCGCCCCCTTCTTCTTTGAAAATACCTGTGAAACCGGTTTAATTCGTCACAGCCAGCACTCCCGCAGAGAGGGGGGTTGTACTCGTTAATGTCTTAGCCGGAACACATCATTATATCTCATTTTGTATTTCTATAAAAAAATCGTTTGCCCAGCCTAAAACTATTGTTGTTATTGTTTTTATCCTGTAAAGCGCTTTGAGGGGCACAGCTTTCTCACCACTTAGATTACTTTTTGATACCATCCTTACACAAAGCAGAAACTTCTTGTATTTTCCGATGACATACAAGTGGAAAGATTACAGATTTTAATTGTCTTTTTTCTGAACCAGGGAAAATCTGATCATGTTTCTCTATAACAATAATAAAAAACTTTATTTTACATATCACCTTTAAAAGTGGCATCTCAAAACAATACAGTAGATGTAAACCACAGATTTCAAAGTAAATACCCAGACAAACGCAAACGCGTTTTTAATAAAATGCTTTTATTCATTCAGCAGAGAGAGAGCGTAAAACCTGGGCGTAACAGCTGTTCCTTTTTCTGATCACTCGCTCTCTGGATAAACGTCTCACCTGTCCTGTTCTTTGTTTTCCTAATTTGCTGATTATGCCTTCTGCGATCCACTCCTGCCCTCACACCTAAAGAAGACTATTTTAAATTTCTTTGCGCGGTCCATTGTGCAATTAACCCTTGTATGTGCTGTCCTTAAGGTGATATCACATAAAGGTGATATGTAAAATAATGTTTTTTATTATTGTTATAGAGAAACATGATCAGATTTTCCCCGGTTCAGAAAAAAAGATCTAAAGTATACTAGTTAAGAAAAATAAATCTAAACGGGGAGAAAGCTATGCTGAAAGTTTATTAAGATACTTAGAAGACAAAGATATCAATTTACAGTATGTTGCATTTGTCTGCTTGTGAATCAAAAAACACATATATTTAAACCCGCGTTTACGATTTAAATCAAAACGCGATTTAAATCAATATAAATGTTTATATTGTAATGCCTAGGTGACTATTCATTGTTATTAAAATGACTTAAATTCGATCATGTTGTGATATTTAGAAATATACATTTGTTTGGTGCGAGTGAAGTTTTATTTAATCTCTGAGCCATACTGATTCTTATGGAAGCCAGTTTCCACCAGGGAGTAAAAAAAAAACACACTATGGTATTCTCTCCGATGCAGTGCAGTTAAAAACATATCTCTGATGCTGTTCCTAAATGAATATCGTTTATGACCATCGGACGCTTTATGCTCCTTTTCTTTTTTCCAGTGGATTGAACAGGGAGAGGCATTTCATGATGAACTTTTCACTGATGAAACAACATTGGCTCTGGAACAGTTTTCAACCATGTCATTTTATAAAAAGGGGAGATATGTACGCGTTACTGAAGCTAAAAGTTTAGCCTTTGTCACTAATGTAACCACTAAATAAAGACATATAGAAATCCCTACGTTACAGACTGTATATGGCTGGTATTGGTAGTTCAAAGAAAAAATACACACCAGTATTCCACTTTCTCCCTAAACATTTTAAGCATCAGAGTCTTACATGTGGTTATTTCGGAAACGTTTGTACGTGCTCCTTCTGACCATGTTACTGTTTACTGTTACTGACCATATTAAGTTTAAGTGCCTGTGGGCAGTTTTCCTGTCCGTGGGGGGTGGACCGTCTTTCATTAGAAGGTTAGTCTGTTCTACTCTGAGAATGTAGAGGGGGTGGAAAGTGCCCGCGGTCATTTAATTAGTATTAAAAGTCGCACTGATTCCCTTGCCAAGATACGGACATAGGAATATTTGTGCGTGGTCAAAAAAATGGCATAAAAACGACAAGTGAAGGCTGTGAAAACATTCACAATGTACTTTATACACAAAGCAAGTGTTCTCACAACTCTAGGAGGTTTCGTGAAAATGCTACAGGTGTGCCAAAATTGTTTTTTTTAAATTCAAGGTGGCTTTACCGCGGTTTTCATTTTCAGATTGTGAATCAAAAAGGCATTTAATTAAACACGCGATTGCGATTTTAATCAATTACTGTATTGATTGAAACACACATTCTGTACAGAAACAGTACAGTCACATTCTCCTGTCGTCCAGTGGTGTAAAACGAATTAGCAGGTGATTGAAATAACAATGCACCGACCACTGAGTGGAATGTTCTCATTTGTTCTAAATTTGTAAAAAGAGGTGATAATTCTTAATAATTCCGTGTCGCATTAACTAACCTCTTCAGTTTATTCCGCCAGACAGTACATGAATATAATTATATCGTTATTAATTTGTTTAGATACGCAATTCCATATTATATTCCCTGTTAATCAAATTCTAAAAGTATGCATTTGTTAGATAACAAGCGAATTCACAGAAAAGGTTAAAAGACTTATCACTTTTCACAAAGTATATAATCCTAATATAAGTCTAAATCCTAATATAAGTCTAAACAGTATCAGCTTTATTTACGGGTTGCAATTTAAAAAAAGTCAAAAACCGCACTCAAAATGCAATTTAGAGCTTTCTGGCAAGAGGAGACACCCAAACTAATAATGTAACATGCCACTGTTTGTGCATGAACAAGGTTATACTGCTATTTCCTTAGATATGCGATGCCTGTCTGTCCTGGCTGTGCTCTCTCTCTCTCTTTCTCAATTAAATTCAAGGTGCTTTATTAGCATGACAGATGGGTACAATCAGTGTTGGGTATTTACTTTGTTTTGAGATGCCACTTTTAAAGGTGATATATAAAATCAAGGCTTTAACTTGCTTTAACTACGCAAGTCTGAGTTCTTGTGTCTGTCCTATCCGAACCCGAAAGTATTACAATATGTATCTTTATAGCAAGTGGTGTACAGCTTTTTAGTATAGATTACACTTTTCTAAAATGTATTTAAAAAATAAAAACGATTACAATCTAATCTTTCCACGTTTGATCCCAAGATCCCAAGAAAAATAAATCTAAACGGGGAGAAAGCTATGCTGAAAGTTTATTAAGATACTTAGAAGATAAAGATATCAATTTATGTTGCATTTGTCGGATTGTGAATAAAAAAACACATATATTTAAACAAGCGTTTGCGATTTAAATCAAAACGTGATTTAAATCAATATAAATGTTTATATTGTAACGCCTAGGTGACTATTCATTGTTATTAAAATGACTTAAATTCGATCATGTTGTGATATTTAGAAATATAAAAGTCAATTAATTGTCCATAATGTTGCTATTCTATTTTTTCAAAGAAATGTCGCAGTACACGAATATAATAATATCGTTATTAATTTCTTTAGATACCGATTCCATATTATATTAGCAGAAAAGCTTAAAACTACCACTTTTTTACACGCTATTTCACATGTTAGTTAAAGACTTCGATGCTTAAAATGTTTAGGGAGAAATGGAATACTGGTGTGTATTTTTTCTTTAAAGTACCGATTCCTGGAATCTGACTGGCTGACACCCTTCTGAAGTGGTTCCATAATATCTGGTATACGGAAAAGAAAGCATTGATAAAAAAGCCTGGATTCTCATGTATCTGATACAAGTATCTTTGAATACAGTCTTTGCTGTGCTCTTGAGGATCCTTGTGATATTTTGAGCTCTGGTTGAATGATAAGTGTCGCAGTTTAAATAATGTTCGTAGTTAGAAATTATGAAACGCTCTGTTAAAAGCAAGGGAGTTTTTATGTCCGTTGCAGTAAAAGAAAATGCCTGACAAAGTAGGGCTTCGACAGATTCCAAGTGCTTGTACAAATGTGCTAAAGAAATTATACTTTGAGTTTACAGCTTGTCCAAAGTCATTCATTATTAATACTATTAGTAATATCTTCGGTAAAGGCTTTGATGCATAAATATTTCTGATAAAGGTAGGTTGTGTACTTTTGTCCAACTGAGCAATCTTGCTTTCATAAAATATACCAACTTTTTATTGACTGATGATTAACATGCTGTAATACACAGTTTAAATTTAAAAGCTCAAATGCTGTACATGAGAGGTTAAGCTTTATTGGCTCCTCCTGGCGGTTTTACAAGGTGATGCCGGATACTTTCCGGCATGAAGTCAAATGACGCGATTTACCCCGTGATACTGCGTGATACTGCAACACGCCCACCGGGGTATACCGCGAAATACCCCACCTATTTTGAATGGCTGCATCGGTAGTGTTGGAAGGAGGAGGCCCAAGTCTTTTCAGTCCTGTAGGAGATTATGCTGTCATTCCAAAAAAGCTTCAGCTCGTAGTGTTGAAGTGTGAGAAGTGAAGGTGGTGCAGGTTTACAGGACAACAATAAACATTCTTATTTCTTCTGGAACAGTGATAGTGCAGATGTATGAATATGCATAAATGAATGATTCGTGCAGGAAAGCTGGCAGATCTTTCATTCCAGAAGGTGTGAGTATCTCACCTAGGGATCAGTGTGATTTCTACCAGGCAAGGAAAACAAGATCGGGATGATTGTCAAAATGTTAGAAAGTGCAATATTTTCTTAACTAAATTATCACCAAAAAAATCTGTAAGCATGTATAAAGCTGTACATGCAGTAGCTGTATTTTAGATGAAAAGGTGTGTATTTGAATAGCTGTTTAATAATGTGACTATTTTAATTTAAATAATTTATTATGAACACACTACAAAATAAAATCACATCACATTTGTGTGCTTTATAGGGAGAGACCTGCAGAGGCAGTGATGGGCCAGAGGTCAGTGGTTCTGTGCCATTCAGGCAGCGCAAGAGTTCAATTTGAAGTTTTCTGTGGGAAGCAGGAGTGTAGGCAATTGCAGGAGAGGACAAGATCAAATATACAGTAACTGTCTGTAAATATGATGTTAGGTATTTACAATGGGTGTGTTTTAATTTTCATGTTAAGCACCTCAGTCTTGCAGCACCACCTGAAAATCCACGTACAGTGTGTGACTGCATCCTGTTATCAAAAGAGAAGAAGCAAGAATTCATGGGAGCTCTCTGACTGTAGGGTGTAGGAAAATAATGGACAAGCTCGATCACATTGTTCGTTCATGAGGAAACCTTAAAAACAACTTAATGCTGAGCAAAATAATAAATAAATCAATTTTATTTATCTGGGCAATAAATCAGAACTAAGGTCAGCCAGGATCAATCTTAACAATGGTATTAAACATGCAAAAAACACGCTCAAACAGGAATTAGAGGAACACTTCACCACTAATGACCCAAGGCGTATGTGGCAAGGAATACAGGCCCTCACAGACTACAAGAGGAAGAATATCTGTGCACCTGCCCATGATGCCTCCCTGCCTAACGAGCTCAATACCTTCTATGCTCGGTTTGAAGCCAACAACACAGAACCAGTCATCAGAACTGCACTCTCCGCAGCTGACCAGCTGCTCTCACTGTCTGCAGACGAGGTGAGGAGATCTCTGCTAAAAGTGAACACACGCAAGGCTGCAGGACCCGACGGCATACCCAGGCGCGTCCTCAGAGCCTGCGCCAATCAACTGGCGGGTATATTCACAGACATTTTCAACATGTCTCTGGCCCAAGCCGTAGTCCCCACCTGCTTCAAGACAACCACCATCATCCCAATACCAAAGAAAACCACAGTGACATGTCTTAATGACTACCGACCAGTGGTACTAACACCTGTCATTATGAAGTGCTTCGAGAGGCTGGTCATGAAGCACATTAAGGACACCATCCCAAACACAGTGGACCCGTACCATTTTGCCTACTGGTCCAACAGATCCACAGATGACGCAATCTCCATTGCCACACACACGGCCCTATCCCATCTGGACAAAAAGAACACATACGCAAGACTACTATTCATCGACTTCAGCTCAGGTTTTAACACTATCATCCCAGAGAAACTAGTCAAGAAACTCAGTGCACTGGGTCTCAACACCACCCTCTGCAACTGGATTTCGGACTTTCTGACAGGCAGACCTCAGTCTGTCAGGCTTGGAAACCACACCTCCGGCACACTAACTCTGAACACTGGGGTCCCCCAGGGGTGTGTGCTAAGTCCATTGCTCTACTCCCTCTATACCCACGACTGTAAGGCCAAACACAACACCAACTCCATCATCAAGTTTGCCGATGACACCACAGTTGTAGGTCTGATCACAGACAATGATGAGAGGGCCTACAGGGAGGAGGTCAATCTCCTTACAACGTGGTGTGATGACAACAACCTCACCCTCAACGTCAGCAAAACCAAGGAGCTGATCGTTGATTTCAGGAAACTGCAAACCGGACATGCCCCTATCCACATCAATGGGACTGAAGTGGAAAGGGTCAGTAACTTTAAATTCCTTGGCGTCCATATCACCGAGGACCTCACATGGTCTCTCAACACCACCTGTCTGATCAAGAAAGCGCAACAGCGCCTGTACTTCCTAACACGGTTGAAGAAGGCTAAGATATGTCCCCAGATCCTCACTAACTTTTACAGATGCACTACAGAAAGCACACTGACAGGCTGCATCACAGTGTGGTATGGCAACTGCAGTGCTGCTGACCGCAAAGCCCTACAGCGGGTGGTGAAAACTGCCCAGTCTATCACTGGGGTTACCCTCCCATCTATCCAGGACATTTATGACAGGCGGTGCTTGAGGAAAGCTCTAAGCATAATCAAAGACCCCACACACCCCAGCTACAGACTTTATGATCTGCTACCATCTGGAAAACGGTACCAGAGCATTCGGGCCCGGACTACGAGACTCAGAGACAGTTTTTACCCCCGCACTATCAAACTTAAACTCCCAGCCTCTCTCACTCTCACCTCACCTCTCACCTATGATCTGAACCTCACAGTGCCTTCTTTCTTACCAAAAACCCAAACACACATTTAAAATCTACCTCTACCTTACATGTCAAAGGCTCACTCCCCATAATTTCTATCCCTTTATTTCATTCTGTTAATGCATATTTTTGCACATAACCTGTTACCTTTTGTTGTTTTGCACATTGCCTGTTGTTGTTTTTTGCACATTGCTTGTTGTTGTTTTTTGCACATTGTCTGTTGTTGTTTTTTGCACACTGCCTGTTGTCTCTGTCTTTATTTTGTTACACAATTGTATTGTCGTTGTTTTTTTTCTTTGTACTACTTATGTCCGAGAGCTAGCTAAATAGCATTTCGTTATACCATATACTATGTATATGAGTATAATGACAATAAACTTGAACTTGAATAATTAAGAAAACACAACTTAAAACCAAACATCCTAAGACTGTAGATAAAAAAACTACTTTTTCAGAAAGAAAACATATGCATCCCATGTAATCCTGTTGGTACAAAGGCAATAAACCACAAGGCCACACACACACACACACTTCTAATCCTGTTTGACTTTGAAAATACAAAGGAAGCTTGCAAGATCTGTAATGAAAACATCCTGTGCTAATTAAAATACTTGGTACAGTATATACACGCACACTAGTTCATAGACTGTGTTTGAGAATACATAAAAAAAGTTTAAACATGTGAAAAAAGTAACTTGTTGCTCAGGCGTCCCAGGCAGACTCAAAACTACTTACTGTGCTGCAGCAGTAGTACTACTTCGAACTTGGATGGATGTTTTGCTGTTGTAATTCTGAAACCTCAGCAAGGGTTAACATAAAAAATCATCGGCTTCAATGGCTTCTGCTTCGGCTTACACCCGAAGAAGGCTCCACAGCCGAAACGTTGTGTTTTCTTTCTTCTCTTTTTAGCATGGAATAAACCTATTACTTGTTCCTTTGCAGCCTAAGCAAGCTGACTCGGCCCCCAATCTGAACTACTATGAAAAACATTTGTGCATTAGTATTCTGAGTTATTGAAAGCACAATATGTAAATGTAAGATTACTGAAGTGTATTTTTTGCACAAATTAGCATGAGTAGACTTCACAGAAGGTAGCAATGATGCAGAAGACTCCAATCAAATGGTCATAGTAGAGTACATTTGTGTCATCCCTGACCAGAGTTCTGACCAACTTTAATACAAATTTAAAATTGACCTTGTTAAAGCTAATTTGTAGTGAAAAGGTGAAAAATGATTTTTTTAAAATTGTAACTATACCATATAGCAATTGCTAGTAATTATTTATAAATGCTACACAGCTTTATTCTGTTATACAAAAAAATAGAAAATTAACAGATACTGAACACCTTTGCTTAGTCTAGGAAACTTTTGGAGCCGTCGTTTTACCATTTGGAGACAAACAATCGTTTTTGCTTGAATGTTCACAATTCAGAAACTCTCGGCTTGCTGAAACTTCTCAACAGGACATTTTGGAGCCAGCAGAGACTGGGTTGTCAATTTTAGAAAGCACTTTAGCCTCCAAAATGTAAAAACAAATAGGGAATCTGCATCAAATTAGTAAAAGCTGCTCAGGAGTTGAGGGGTGTAGTATCCCCGGAAATCTGTATCCCCCTCCATAAAGTGTACACGCTCCACACAACTTTCCTGGATACTTAATACAGGCAGCTTCTTGTGTATGTTTGTGTCTTTGCTTATCAGTATACAGTTAAAAATGAGCATGTTGTTTGTGTGTGTTTTTATTGGCTTAAAGCTCAAGTTATCTTTACACAAGAGAAGGAAACCAGAAAGAAAGCACACAAAGGCTATGTGCATCATTTGTCCTTATGTGTTACATCTAAATCATTTTATATGTGCAAGGTGAAAAAAATCCCACATCCCTGAGATAAGGGAGCATGCGCATTTTGGAAGGGGGATACAGATTTCCAGGGAACACCGAACTTGATACGACTCCTGTCACGCACAGAAGAGAAGCGTATAGGTCAGTACAATCGTGACAGAACTTGCTTCGAAATGCAAAAGAGCAGCTCCACTGTTTAAATCACAAAGGAACAGGCACTTTGTCCAAGTGCCTCGGGAGACAGCAGCCCCCAGCTTTGAAAGGCAAATACAGGAATCATTTGCTTGTGTACTGGAAATCTAATGAAAGGGACTGGGGCAAGGAAAAACTGTTCTTGGACAAGTTTAACAACTCTTTCATGCTCAAAGTTGAGTATTATATTTGCTCTTATTTTCTTTCTAGTTTTAGTATCAAGCCCTCCACTCATGTTCTAACCGCTTCTCCCAATTGAGGGTTGCAGGGGAGCTGGAGCTTATCCCAGCAAGCAACAGGCACAAGGCAGGATTCACCCTGGACAGGTTGCTGGTCGATTGCAGGGCAGACACACACAGACATGAACAGACTCACACCAGGGCTAATTTGCCCAGAAGACAACTAACCTCCCAGAATGTCTTTGGACTATGGGAATGCAAACATGGGAAAACATACAAGCAATTCCAACCAGCGTGCCTCCATGCCTCCTGGTTTTATAGTATAAGTACACATTTCGGAACACTTAATGTCAAATATCCTTATGCCTTTCTTTTCTCTGTATACCCACACACACAATAGTTTACTGGGTCTCTGATTTGTACTCCCACAAAGCAATCCATCACAGATTGCTCGGTGGAAACAAGACACCTATTCTATAAGGGCTTTTATACTGTATGTGCACTGGGGTTCAGTTGTAATGCTTGTACTGGGAAGCCAAGATGAGAACAATATGCAACTGGCTTTACTAAATCAGGTGCTTATAAAAAAAGTTATCAGTGGTGTTATTTTTTTTTTAAATGAGCAATATGTTTGGGTCATTTTTTGCCACTATTTTGTATTAAAGGTACTACATAGGATTGTAATGTAATTAGGAATAGCACTAGGCTATTGCACCTTTTAGCGTTTTCCTAGTATGCCAAAAAACACATAAACAATAATATGCAAAACTTGTAAAGATCTTTTGTAATAACAAGAATTTCTCTGTTCAGCATTCACTGAAATTTCACGTTCAACTTAAATCAATCTCAGTTACCATCAGAAACATTTTGCAACAGTACTGGAAATGATTAGGTGCAAAGACAGGATGTTTCACCATTTTCCAGTAAAGTTCTTATGAGACATTGTAAAGCTCTGTTAAAGACTTAGAAGCCATTTTTAAATAGAAATCAGACTTACCATGTATATGTTTTAACAGTGAACACGGTGTAAAAAAAGGCTGCACTGTCCAGTGATGTAATTCACACCACGCTACAATGGCACCACAGCTACTGGGATTCCAGTCTTTATTATAAAAGTGAGCGATGAGATTGACAGGTCAGTGGTATTCGCTAGATGGAGAAATAGACAAAACAACAGATCTGATCACTAACTGCAAAGTTGAATTGTGTGTCAATCAAAAACGAAGGAGCCAACATAATCTTGATCCGACACACTGCGGTTTTTATTGTAAGTAAAGGTCTGATGTCTAGTGTTCTTGTCCAGGGTGCAAGGGCAGTGAACCTGCGGTCGTGACACGGTCCCTGAGACATGCAGAGGTTCAGTCAGGGATTAACAAGATCTTGAAATTACCTTGTGCCATCCATACCTGGGGTGTGGAGTTCAGATTGTGATCAGGTCAAGGCAAGAGACTAATAGAACACAGCTAACTTCTTGTAAGCTGTGACTTGTCTAAGTGGCTACCATGGGTGATAAGCATTTGTAGTTGGTCATTTATATTGCTTACCAAATACATACAGCAAAGGTCTGTGATTTAGTTTAGTTAGAAAAGCAGTATACAAGCAATGGAATATCTCTCAGAACCTTCAGAAGCACTATCCCATGTATATCGGGAGAGACTCAAACATTTTGTAGTTCAGTGTGGAGCTTAGGCCTTTGTTGTTGTTTTTTCCTCACTTTGTAATTAAAGGGCACTAGTTCTTTACCTTACTGCTGTGTTTGTATCACTTTTCCTGAGATGTACCTATTAAGAGATCAAAGGCATCCAAGTCCCCTGTGTGCCATAGCCAATGGAACCAAGAGTTTCTTTTCAGAAGCACAAAAACCCCAGACATAATAAACCATTCACTCAGATAAAATAAGGGCTAGAACCACAGGTTCCCCCCACCCTGGCACTGTCAGACAAATGTTTTATTTAACAAATGTTAAATAAACAGTCCTCTTTCACTTGAATCACAGGGTGATTGCACCTTGGAAAAGGTCTACTATTACAGAGCGCAGTACAATCAGTATTTTACCTTTCCCTCACAATTCTGCATCTCATGATTTTTATGTGAAATTTTGCACATAACTTGCTGAACTTGCCGACTTGCTGACTTGCTAAACTGTTTTCACAGAACAAAAAAAAACACCTGTTTTGAAATCTGGAGATATATGTTTGCTCCAATATAAAGGTGCCTTTTTTAACAAAGTAATCACCTTTTAAAATGGCTATATTCTTGGTTATGGAACTTGCTGACCATTAAATCACTGTATTGCACCTAGAAAATGGCCTTTTCTTTTTAAGTCTTTTCCTCTAAATGCAGTCTCATGTGCTCATCCCATACAAACAGTGCAAAAGCAATTAAAAAGAGGCAAAATGCCCAGCAGAGACAAGGGCACGACTAAGGGCTGTGGGCATACTGGACCATTGAGCCTTCCAAGCCGATTCCCTTTTCTTGAGAAATGGCGGGATGAGATTCTCAGATCACTTAGCTACTGAAAACTAAACAAGCTACGGTAGATGGCTTCCTGTTGTTTGCAGACAATATGTTCTTAAAAAGGAAACAGTTCTGATTTAAACCCACAAAGTACTGTAACAGGAACTCAACAGACAGGAATGAGAACGGGAGGCAATAGTGCTGCTTGATTAACACTGCAGAGGGCTCAGAATCATTCTCTGATGTTGTGTTGATCATGATTTAAGATCCAATAACGTTCAAAACAATTTTGCGATTTTATTACAAAACCTTATTTAGGAATGAATTGCTAAATTGGCGTTTGTGCTCTAATAGTGCAGCGCAATGATAAACAGAATTGACTTTGGTACTGATATGATTTAAATTGGTTTCCACATGAGAAAATCACAATAACATAGTCATGTTTTGTTACATGCAGTTCACTGGCACCTGTAAAGTATGTCACTGTATTAAATATTTCCACGTTGATTTGGAATGTACTTGCATTTAGCCTAGAGACAGATACTCAATAATTAATATTTTCTGATATCATTATCTAGCAAGATTGCTATTACATATCATAAATTTTGTCAGTAAAAATGGGAAGACACAGAAGTGTGACTGACTGGGCTTTTGTTTTTTGGTTTGTCTGTTCTTACGAGTAAATTATATGCACTTTGAGCAAACAGACTCCACTCTCTATCTGCCTGCGTTGTATTGTAGAAAGACTTCCTTAATAGCAGGATGAGGAGCTTTTTAAAACCATATACCTCTCAGAGGTCCACTCCTTCCCTGGTCAGATAAATCACCATTGTTGACACTATCTCAGTTTAGGTGTGGCTCTGTGTTTGACAAGACATTTACTTGTCAAACTCGCTATCATTATTGCGTTTACCATTAAACTTCACAGCTTTCTTATCATCATTCTGATCCACGGATGAAGAAATAAACACCATAATGTAAAATAAATACTGTAACGCAATATATAGTTTAACCTTTGGAGACATTTTTGTATTAGGGACGGCCTACCTTGGGTAACATTTTAAACAGCTGCTAGATGTCTTCAGATGCACAAAGTGTGCAATGAAGTATGTGCTAATCTATCCATTCACTTTCTAATCACTTCCTCCAATTCAGGGTTTCAGGGGAACCGGAGCCTATCCTAGCAAACAATGTACACGAGGCAGAGTACACTCTGTACGGGACACCAGTCCAGGGCAGATAGACACACAGACAAAAAAAAAAAGGGTTAGTTTTCCCAGGAGCCAGTTAACCTACCAGTATGTTTTTGGACTGTGGGAGAAAACCCATACATCCAGTGGGAGAACACACAAACTCCACACAGAGAGAACCACAGGTCCAGAATTGAACCCAGGGCTCTAGGCTCTGCTGCGAGGCTGCAATGCTAACCACTGTGTCACTGTGCCACCCAGTATTTAGTGATACACTATATATTCCTATCATTCTGAAACGTCCAGTTGATCACTTCTATGATAATTGTGTGACATTATTGTATTTATGGACTGTGACATGTTAAAGAGTTGTATATAAGAGAAATCAGCATTGATATCCAAGTGGGTAGTGCAACCTACAAGGGAACTAACAGGTTAATTCCCGCAGTTAAAAGTAAAAAGCAAGAGGAAAATTTCAACATTTGACATTTCAACTGTCAAAAAAAAGCTTTGGATATCTTATAAACACATGTACTATCAAGAAGATTATTGACACCCCATTTGTTTCAATTGTTTCCATCCTTGAGAAACTGGAGACAATATTGAGCAAAAGCTCTGTGGTGAAAATCCTGTTGTGCAAATCTAAAGTGTGTTGGTTTAGGAGGAAGTTACACTGCTGTGTCATTTAACATTTTGTAAAATGTGTAGGTATGTTATAATTTATGCCATTTGTTACATAATAGAGTAAGCAAAGTTTGGGGGTTAAGGTTTCACCCAGTTCCTCTGAAACCTCAGAAATTGTAACAACATTTGGTGGCTCAATAGCTTATTATTGTGATGGCTTAAAAACAGAGCGATCATTCATTGTTTTTTTTCTAGGTAAAGCAGAAAAAAACAGTCCCAGTTTGTGTATTATTTATAGAGGGTTTTGTAGCACAGCTGTTGTAAAAATCTGCCTCTAAGCCCCATCGCAGAAAAGAGGATTCAGTCCATCCTTGTGTTTGCCTCTCAGGTTTGCCACTGTTGAAAAGCCGGTGACCATACAGGTGGGCCACGCAGAAACCCTCCTTCCCCTTCTTTCCCTCATGGGCTTCTTCAAGGACGAGGTTCCCCTGACCTCCGACAACTTCGCCCAGCAGCAGAACCGCACCTTCCGCAGCAGCCAGATCGTGCCCTACACCTCCAACCTGGTGTTCGTGCTGCACCGCTGCCGGGATAGCCACAGAGTGCAGCTCCTGCTGAACGAAAAACCGCTGCCCTTCCCTCGCTCCAGCGACCCCGCCCCAGAGTATCAGAGCCTCCGGGACCTCTACGGAGAGCTGCTGGAGGGCTGCGACGCCAGGCGGGAGTGTGAGCTGCCCAACCACAATTTGAGCAATGCGGAGCTCTGAGCACCCCAGGCCTGAAGCTTCAGGCCTGCGCAGAGGGGCGAGGGGGGCTGTGCCTGCTGTGTTGTCTGCTCCCTGTTACCCTGGTTGTTTCTTAGTAGCTGCCATCTCGGGGGCCCCTAGAAACAAACTGAATATCTGGCATTAGTTTTTAGCACCATTTCCATACTGAAGGGATCAGTATTGAGGCATGGGTTTGTTGCGTGGAAGCAGTCTCAATAAGACCTTCTTTTTCTGTACACCACTAGACTGATTGTGAAGAATATCAGTTCCCTAACTAGCTTCAGTGCTTTAGTTTGCATACTGTAACAGCCTTTAGGGAGGGTTTGCCCTAGAATTTTTCATTTTTACCTTATCTGTACTTGTTGACTGACAGATAAGTATACCGTAAGGGATATTTTTTTGTTGGCTGCGTACATATTATTCATTTTTTGTACAGTTGTACAATTGACTGAATTCTGCCAAGGGGTATCTCCCTTCTGTTTCAATACCACATAGATCATACTTTTGTACTGTAATTTCTGGAATGATGCAGGAGAAAGTAAACATTGGAACCGAAACTGATTCTAGATAAACTTGAACTCAGCTTATACAACTAAGTGCAGCAAATGGCTTTTATCCAAGCACATATTTAACAGCAAGTCCACCTTGGACTGAACAAAGCAATGTTATAGTGTGGTGTGGTAAGCAGGATCTACAGCAGGGGTTCCTCATACTGGTCCTGGAGGCAGGCCCATATGCATGCTGGTTCATTCCAGGTGAGCTTCCAGAGCAAATCCTTATTTTAACTAACAAGTTGCATGATTGAAATATTTATGTTTTTCTACAACAATGTTTGGATTTTAGTTTACTTAAGAAATGAGATAGTTACAAGGCAACCTCCATTGTTCTTAAGAGATGAACCAGTTTGGAATCGGTTTCACTTCAGATCTTTACTCCTGCACCATTCCAGCAATTACATTATTAAAGTAGGCATCCTGTCCAACTCACAAATCATGATTAAAACAAAGTTTGGTCTCTAATATGAAAACTTATAGACTAATTTTATTGACTACCTCGGAAATTATAGGAGTTTTAATGAAGGGTAAGTATCCTTACAGTATCTTTAAAGTTTGATTATTTCTTTTCTAGTTGAGTGATTTCACATTTTGGCAGAAAATTCCTGAAGGCCTTGTGTTTTTAGAATCAGATCTAAAACACACAGCACTCACATTACTGACGTTTTAATACATGATTTACAAATAGCACTTTATATAATAAAGTATTTTTTTCTTATGCTACAAAGTTTCAGTTTGATTTGGTGTAGGAACAATTCCAACGGCACAATTTATTACATTAAACAGTTCTTTAGAAAACTAGACCAATTTATTCAAGGTAGTTGCTGTTGTGCTGTAACTTCATTGGAAAAGAAGAGATACTGAACCACAGATCAAGAAAGCATTCCATACATACAAATGTAGTGCTTGTATATGTATGACAGTAGTAATGCAATTCTGTATGCCAGAGCAGTGTTTGAAAAAGCTTTCTGTGTACATAAGTGTTTTCAAAAATAGTCACATTTCATCTTTCTACCTACACTGATTGGGTATTTTCCGAACTTAAAAATATAGCAAGGTATACTCATTGTTAAAATGATATTTTTACTGGTAAGTACATTTCTATATATTTGAAGACAGTGATTGTATGATTTACTGCATTGCCAGGTAATGTGTAAGTGTAAGGTGCTTTTTTCCTCAAAATGCTAGTAACTTATATTTTGTTGTGATTATTTATTGATTCCTTTGGTATTTTATTGTGCTCGTTTCAAAAGTCCAATAACTTTGTAGGAAAAAAAGCAATTTGTCTGGCCAAAAAATAAATAGAAACCAGTAGACATTTTGATTACTGCTTTAATCCAGTTACATATGCTGAAGGCTGAATAAAAGTACAGCAGCTTTTTTAAGGTTACAAACTATACAACCTGCCTTTAGTTGTTTTTATTCTTTTTGCTTAAAGATTTTTTAAATAATTGTTGGTAGTGTAAATTATTATGAAATTAGGACCAGTGTTTCTTAGTAAGGATACCATGAGCTCATCTGACTTTTCATTTATGAAAAATAGTTTCTCTCAAGGGCTTGGAAGACCATTAAGTCAAAACAGATGTGTTTTATGAAAATGTGTCTAGAATTCTAATACTGCAAACATACTGGCAGAAATGTGACTTTTCCCCTATTGCTACATTTATGGGTGGGTGTGTGAGAATTTTGCTTTTGAGTGAACAATGAACAAGCTTTGCACAGACCTACAGAGCCCCCCAGATATATTCATACTCCTGATGGAATAGGAGCAATAAACATCACATAACAATGATTTACACTTTATTATTTTCTTTACAGTTTCTAAAATGTTATATAGTAATCGTAATGGCTTTGCACATCTCAAAATCATATTTGACAGAAATAAAGACCAGAAAAAAAACAAGGGTCACATTTATTCACCCCCTATAGTTATGCTGTTAATCCTCCTGTGGTAAGGATTACACTGACTAGATGCCTCCTGTAGTGTGCTACGAGGTTTTTGCACTACAGAGAGGATATTTATGAACATTCCTCTGTGTAGAATAACTCCTATTTCCTTCAGTCCCTTTAGTTTCCTTTGGTTTTAATGCCATCTTGAGTTAGAATCACAAATGTTCAATTGGATTGACATTGCCAGATTAGAACGTTTGTATGCAGTTATCCATTGCTTTGTCAATTTGGATGTATTCCCTGGATCATTGTCATGTTGGAATGTCCATTTCCAGCCAAGTTTGAGTTTCTTGGCAGAAAGCACCAGGTAGCTAGCCAGAATGTCCTGGTACATGTTGGAGTTTATGAGTTCCCTTGACAAGGTCTCCAGGATCAATAGATGCAACCCGCCCCTCAGAGCATAACAGACCCCTCCACCCCCACAATATTTCACAGTTGGTATAAGACTTTTCTGAACATGAGCTGAATCTTTTAACACCAAACATAACACTGATGAACTTGCCCAAAAAGCACCATTTTTAATTCATCTTACTAGAACACATTGTTTCAGTTGCCATTCAAATGCTGTGGGCCAAGTTTGAGTTGCCTCTTTTTTACTGGTCCACAAAAGGGGCTTCTTCCGAGCAACTCAGCTAGGAACGTACAGTACTGACCCAGGTAACCTAAATGGTATACATATATTTTTTTATTTTGTATCCCGAAGATGCCACTGTGTATTAGAGATCTCCAAATGTTGACTTTGGATTTATAGTTGCTACTGAATATTTTCCATGTGTTACCTCCTCTTATATCCCAGAGAAACGGGAAACGGGAAACCTTTATTGTTCGCCCTATATTGTTCCACTACACTTCCAATACACTGAATGTTGTTCACTTGTATGTTAAAGAAAAACTTGGATGGGGTGAATAAATGTGACCCTCTTGTTTTCTGGGATTCAGTTAATTGTGATAAATTCAACTTTGTCCTGTGCCATGCTAAAAATGATTGCAATCCAACACTATTGGAATTTTTTAAGTGAGACACATTAACCAGCCTATAACTCCATCTGCTATATGATGATTTTGTTGCTATTGCATGGGAGGGAATAAATAAGTCTGGAGAGCACTTTATGTTTACATTTTTAAAAGTTGTAAAAAAGTGTCACACCCTAGTCAATACTGTAGAACTATTTAGTCATAAGACTTTTGTTTTGTATCAGAATTTCGCAATATAATTTTCTATCTTCTCTGGTAGTCTGTCACAGCTATTGTCACTTGTTCTGTATAAAACCACCACACTTAATGAGGAATAGAGCAAAATTAATAAGGATGTTCTGGCCACCATAAGATATTAGTCTTTTTAGTCTTTAGGGCTCACCTTCTCTCTAAAAATCCTCATCAGTAGTATTTACTATGTGTGTTGCTGATTGCTTTTTTAATCTTTTCTAATGTAAATAGAATCTATATTACAAAGTCTGTAAGAGGCAGTCCTGCAATCTGGGTTTCTTGGGCTGCTTTTATTGCTGTGATCAGAGCAGTGAGCATACATACATTCATTGGGGTTTGTTTCCAGTGAATGACCAGATAAAGACAGACACATACTAATATAATAATAAACTAAAATGATAATAAACATATATAGCACTTTTCTGGACATTCCACTCAAAGTGCTTTACAAGTAATTGGGACTCCCCTCCACCAGCACCAAAGTGCAGCATCCACCTGGATGATGTGACAGCAGCCATAGTGCACTAGAATGCTCACCACACATCAGCTATCAGTGGTGAGGGGGACAGAGTAATGAAACCAGTTCACAGATGGGGATTATTAGGAGGCCATTCTCGGAAAAGGCCAGGGGGAAATTTGGGCAATTTTATTAAAAAAACACCCTGGGATTTTTAATGACCATGAAGAGTCAGGACCTCAGTTTTACATTTCATTCGTAGGATGGCATCTTTTTTACAGTATGGTGTGCCCATCACTATACTCGGACTTTAGGACCACAAAGACTACAGGGTGAGCACTTCCTGCTGGTCTCACTAACACCTGTTCCAGCAGCAATCTTAGCTTTCCCTATAGGTTTCCTGTCCAGGCACTGGCAAGGCTGGCACCTGCTGAGCTTCAGTGGACTGCCATTTGTGAATGGAAGGGTATGACAGGCATGATGCTCTCTCAGCTGGAATTTTTGCTGCTTGACTGTCATGACTGGTGATCAGTTACAGAACTGATCAATGCGTACTATTTGATAGAACTATATTCTCCAAAAGGGACTTTTGTGCTCGTCTGTCCAAAAAGTGCCATTATCACAAGTTCCTTAGAGGGATCTTCAGGCTTTTTCTTTTGTGCTGATCCCTGTTCACTCTCGTATAAGGATTTTCATGTGAAATTTGTTTTTATAACATTATTGTAAGTAAAGCTGCTTATAAGACTATAAAGGCGGAAATGTGTACCAACAGAGTATGATTAGGGCTTCCCCTTTGTGAGGAGCTCATATAAAGTTCCTTAGAATCTTTGGACCCCTGATTTGAGAATGTGTGGTTATCTGGACGAATTCCAGTGAAAAACTCTTCCATTAAACCCACATCCTGGGACTGCTGATCTCTTATATATATATTATACAGCAATATTTTGCTTGCGCTAGGTGTGGTTTTAGAATGAAAACAAGCTAAATCTACAAAAAGCTGGCATCTATTTAACTTAATCTAGCTTAAGTATAATTATTTACACTTAATTAATCATTTTTCAAGGGACTGATTCCTCACAACTTTTCGATACAGGTAGCCTAATGGATTAATTTAAAGCACTGGACTGCTAAAACGAGCTTCAGTTGTACTTTGCATTTGTGCTTTGGCCCATCTTTTTGCAATAACCTCTTAGTCCAATACAGGGTCGCTGGATCAGAGAGTGAACAATTGACTCAAGATATGCTGTCCTAGACTGGACACCAGTCTATTGCTGGACACACGCGCACACTGGAGAGGGAGGGGGGTTATGAAATGCCTATTAACCCACACAGCCCGTTTGTAGACATATATATATATAAGGAAGCCTGAGACACTCGAATAAAACCCACACGCTCCATATACTGCGGACAGAGCCCCCAGGTCGGTAACGAAGCCGCCGTGCGGCATCAGCGCTAACCGCCACATCATCTCGATGCCTTCCTGCGCTTACATTTAATAAAAGAACCAAGTTTTCGTTTATGCAGGAGGATATTTGGAGCTCTCCACTATGCAATAGTCCTGTATTCTGCAGCGCAATAACGTAGAATGACTTCGAAATCTGATAAGTGTTTCAACATGTTTGTGCCATTGCAGCCGGTTCCCTTCAGTTCTCAGTGTTCAGTGCAGGAATGTGGAGATTCTGACGCGCTGGGCTGTTCTTTACTGTGTATGCAGATGAGCGGATTTAGGAGGGGGGAAAGGGGCAGGACAAGGGAAATGCTACGTGTCTTGAAGCCTTTTAAACCCCTGCTCTTCTCGTTTACTTGCTCCAAACTAATCAAATACCTTAAAGCACAAGACAAATTCCGACCAGCCGTCAGAGGTCGGGAAGTAAAGGGGTCCGGGATAAAAGACTTGTCTGCACCATGTCTGGAAACAAAAAGCAAAAAACGGTAAGAAAACTGCATTACTGACTTTTCTTTATCTTCACGATGCAATCTCCCTCAGTTTCAAATGACATTTCTTTTCTGCCAGGAATTTACAAAATAACTGAGTTAACAAATATTTGAACTCTTGCGGGGAAGTGATGATGAGAGTTTATTGAAAGAAGAAAGCCCTATTTCTTGCAGTCTCATAGACAAACATACAACTTTTTTATTTCCATTTTATAAGACAGCTAATGCTTGTTATCTTTTTCAGTTAGGTTTGTCCACGAATGCTTGTGAGACTGAGACAGACAGATGACTATACTGTAGGCGATCGCTTACTGAAAAAACAGTCCATTCATGAGCATACGAGATTGCTTTTCTAAAACTGTAATTTCTCGAAGCGTAAGAAATGTTCTTCTCCTGCTTAACATACCCGAATAACGTGATAAGTAGTGAATAACTAGTTTGAATTATTATTTGTTGGGAAGGGCATGCAGGAAAATGAATATTCGTTTTCTAAAATGAAGGCTTGAGAGATCACCATGTCCTTCAGTCTGTTTTCTTTACAAATAAAACCATTAACATGAACCACAAGCACACAACACACCATTCTGGCTAATCTCCTATATACTTAGCGTAAGAAGAAAGTCTACTTTTGAATGTAATCCAAATATTTATAGTTAGTTAATTCAATATTTCTTTAATAGGGAAGTTTGTAAAAATATGTCTTGACAAATTCAACCACGATTTCTGATTATTATTTGATCTAGCTGTGTGTTTTCAATTGCCCGTTTCAAATAATTTTTTTGTTTCTAGGAATCAGTGTTTGCACAGGCAGTGATCAAAATGCCTGTTTGAGAGACCTCCCTGAATTGAGCATCATCTCAGGGGCATCTCAGGCTTCACTTGCATTTTACTTTTCACTTAAATAGCAAGAAGACACGTCCTTGTGAGGACTGACTTACTGTCCTGAACTTTTCAGTACAGAGATAAACTATTCTCTTTTTAAACCATTCAAGAGGTCTTTTTACCAGCTATGTGCAGCCTTTCTTCTTAGACCTGTAAATGAAAGTTAATTTCTTAATTTGGGCATTCAAAATTAGCTTAACTAATTTTTTTATAGTTCTGACCTATCTCTTTTAAAACAATTTTGCATTCATTTGTGTTTTCCAACACCCACATATTTTTGGTATTTTTACCAGTAAAAATAACAAGTTGGACAGCAGATACAGTAACACTTTCATCATGAACTAATGAAGTCTATTCATCCATTTGTTTTTTAACTGCTTTTCCAATGAAGGGTTGCTGGGGAGCTGGTGCCTATCCCTGCTCTCAATGGGCACAAGGCAAGATACACCCTTGATGGGACGCCAGTCCTTCACTGGGTATACACAGACAAACACACACATTCACACAAGGGGCAATTTTCCCAGAAGCCAGTGGACCTACCAGTATGTCTCTGTACTGTGGAAGAAAACCAGAGCACCTGGAGGAAACCCATGTGAACACAGGGAGAAAATAAATGCAAACTCCATGCAGACAGCACCCCAGGAATTTTACCCAGGGTCCCAGAGCTGTGAGGCAGCAATGCTAACTAATGGTATGTGCCACCATGCCACCCACTACTGAAGACATTCATTCTTAAAGAAGAATAGTTACAGATGAGAGGACGCCATTCAGCCTCTCTAGCCCGGTTAGTAGTTAGTAGTTAATTGGTCCAAGAATTACATCTAACACTTCCTTGAAATAAACCACAGTATCGGTTTCAACCACATGGGTACCTTGTTCCATACTGCCACAACCCTCTGCGTGAAGATGTGCCTCCTGTTCTCAGTCTTAAATGCACTTCTAATTATGAGTGTGCTCTCAGGTTTTTATTTCAATGTTCCTTTGATTGAAATACGCTGGTCTGACTTTGTCATTGCCTTTGAGGATTTTGAATTCTTGTGTCAGGTCCCCTTGTAGTGGTCTCTGTTCAAGATTAAAAAGGTTCAGTTCCTTCAGACTGTCAGGGTAGGACAGTTTCTTAAGCCCCAGAATGTATCTATTTGCTTTTCTCTGGACTGATTCCTGAGCCGCCATATATTTTCTACAATGTGGTGACTGTAATTGTACACAATATTCTCAGTAAGGCCTTACTAGTACGTTAAACAGTTTTAACATTACATCCCTTGATTTAATATTCTAGACTTTTAACTTTATATCCAAGCATTTCCTTTGCCTTTTTAATTTATTTCCCGCATTCGTTGGAATATATTAATGATGTGTCAACAACTAAGTCTTTAACTAAGTAATCATTTTCATAAGTAAATGTTGGATACATTTGAATTCTCAGGCAAACCACTGAAATGCTTGGTTTCATATATTTTTGCAATCTTCAAAAGCAGTTCATCACATTAAATATACCAGAGACTGATTAAAACATATTTCTAGTAAGGCATTAAAGAATTTAAGTGAAACACTGCATTTTCCAGCTGTGAACCAAATACAAAATAACAGAGCAAATCCACTGGCTTAGTGCTTTGTGCATTTTTAATGAGTCCAGCTTGAATCAGTGAGTTACAGTATGTAAGGGTTTTGAGTCTGTGTGTGCAAGCTACTGAATGAGTTAATGTTTCATCGCTTCAGTTTACATGACACTACACAGGTTTACAATATGTTGTAAAACAAAACAGAGGCTAAAGTACTGAGGAATACAAAGAGTTAAGATGAAACATCTGAAACCGCTCTGAAGTAAGGAAAGGTGTATTTCAAAAAGGATTAAACAATTGTTTTGCCTAACCAAATTCCCTTTATTCCCAGTTCATGGTGTTTTTAAGCTTAAAATGTAAGATAAAAACTTGAAAAGCAGGAATGCTAGTTTTAATCCTGCTTTTAACAGCAACCTTTCACACGCATGCCATGTTATACATGTTGTAAACTGGTAAAACTGCTAGTGCAGTTGTATTTATTTTGTCTTCATGGTCAGGCAACGATGATTAGAATGCAAACACTATGATTAACAAAAAGATTGGATTTTCCGGAACTAGTGACACTCAACATGAAGGTGTTCTTAAACAAAGTGTTGTATACTTTACTGTGCAAATATGTATTGGAATATATTACATCTTGGATATGTGCTGGCACTTCATGTTAGCTGTCTTTGTTTTTGCTTTGACATTTATTTTCCTTTTAAATACAAAAAACCCAATATTTAATTATGCAAAGGAACAGGTAATAGGTTTATTCCATGTTGAAAAGAGAAGAGAGAAAACACAATGTTTCGGCTGTGAAGCCTTCTTCAGGTGGCTTCACAGCCAAAACGTTGTGTTTTCTCTCTTCTCTTTTCAGCATGGAATAAACCTATTACCTGTATCTTTGCAGACTGTGCATGCTGAAGCAGCTACCCACCTGAAATACTTTATTTAATTATTACAGTTATGTAAGTATGATAAAGCATGTTCAATGGTTTATCTCAAGCTAATTTAAAACATCACATTGTACAGTGGTATTTCTAGAGCTTGTAGCTCTAGGTTTGTATGTTGTTTGCCTGAAATGTGAAGTGATTGTTTAAATGACTTTTAATCATTACTCCAATATTTTTTTTAATGCAGCAGTGAATCATGAAACAGTCACAAGTAGAAACGAAAGAGAGGTGCATTTAGAACTGACTGCATTACACAGAAAGTTGTGGGAGTGTGGAGCAGGTTACCTATCCAAGTTGGCAAAGCTAATTTTTTGGGTGCTTTCAGGAAATAATAAATGATAAGGTTGCTGGTTCAAATCCCAAGGCTGGCAGAGGAATCCTACTCTGTTGGGCCCCTAAGCAAGGCCCTTAACCCCAACTGCTCCAGGGGCACTGTATAAATGACTGACCCCAAGCTTCTCTCCATGTCTGTGTCTCATGGAGAGCAAGCTAGGGTATGTGAAAACACAAATTCCTAATACAATAAAATTGTATATGGCCAATAAAGTATCTTATCTTATTTGTAATCATTATTCTTTTCTTATGTCTAATAATAAGATCTAATATTAAGAATAATATTTATCACCAATCCCCCTAGATACAGGTGTGTGCTAAACAAATAAAAAAATAATAATAACAGATATATTCTGTCACATTCCATGTATATAATATTCTTTTGCAATCTTTAATTTCCCCTAAAACAATCAACTTGTTTTGTGTCGTTGATATTAGGTCAGCCTTCAGGTTGATATTACTAACTATCTAAGTACTGTAGTCAAAACACAACCCTGTTTAAAGCTTCCCCAGCTGGGATCAAATAGTTTTCTGGAGGGGTAAGGCAGGCCACAGGGAAGTGAGTTAGGGTGGCATTTCAGTGTGACACAGGCTGTGGAGTCATTCCTTCGTTATTAACATTGTACCGTCTTACCACATTGGATGTTAGACTGTCAAAAATAATATAAGAAGTTTGCATTTCAATAAGCCAAACAGAGAGCACAAAACAGCGTTTAAAACAAAAGTTGGGGAGGATGTTAGACACTTATAAGGCTCACTCCCGCCTACTTCTGTTTTTACATCCCTCTCTCTTCACCATCCCTTAAAAATGGGGTTCCCACAGCCCCGTTCTTGTGAACAGATTGTCGTTCTCCTGTACCGGGTCAGTTATCCCAGTAAAGCTCATTAATGGAGTCACACCTTGTCTCAACCTCAATTACGGTTTGACTGAACTGCTGAAATATAATGAAGTAATGAAGTAAAATGAAGTAAAGCCAGTCTAAGAAATACATGAGTTAAACAGCCTGCTAAAGCAGGTCAAATATGAATTTGACCAAAGACAGTTGTAGGCTTATAAAAGGCCTCACACATAACCTAATAGTACAGTAGGTAAAGAAAATGTTAAATTAATATTTTAACATTTAAATGGTCATTTAAAACTGGTGACCAAAATGCACATTGTCTGTCGGGTACATAAAATCATGTTTGCCTCCTCTCTTCCAAGTTATAAAGTTCTGATTCTTTAATTCACACAAACTTTAAAGCTTCAGTTTCATCTAATCCATAACAAAGTGCAGCTGTCTGGGAGGGCAGGGTGAAATCTAGGACAAAGGTCTACAAGCTCACAGTCCTGCAGGTTTTATTTGGTGCTTCAAATAGTTAATGAGCAAAAATGAATGTGGAAAACATTCCTTTATACAAATTAAGCAACTAATTGGTTTAATTAAATCATGGTAGGCTTAGATAAAGTGAAAACTAGAAAACTGTGGTGTTTCCAGACAAGGGTTGCTGATCTCTGATCTATTGTTTATTATTACATCCTGTGGAGTCTTCAGGTGGGTTTAATTACTGTTGAAGTTCTTACTGACATACTTCCTTTCATGTCCCAGATGGTAAAATTACTTTGCAGTCAAGTAAAAGATGTAACACAATATGTAATACATTTAAAATATAATGGAGCCATTAACAAGTAAGAAAGATACATCCATAAGACAAGAAAAACAAATTAGCTTTAAGTACTGTACTTGTCACAATTTAGGAAGACAAATAAAGTAATTGGGTGTGTGAGAGAGATACATAAGGCAGATGCATGCTGGACAAATAAAAGTAATGCTTCTCCTGTTTAAATAGTTTTTACATAAATATATTTTAAATAATATTATTTGAGTCTGTATCTTTAACATCAGTGGTTTTCAACTCCAGTCCTGAGGGACTGCTTTGTCTGCTGGTCTTCTTTCCAGCTGGACCCTTAATCGCTGTTGTTAACTGATGCATTGTAATTGATCAGGTTCTTTATTTCGATCTTACTCATCCTTATTTCAAACAACTTGAGCACACAGAGCCTTTTGCATTTTGTATTTCAGAATGTGCTTCTATATTATTGGCTAAAGAGCTTGTAACAGGTGATCAAAGGAGTTAACAATTAGTGAACAGGCACAGGCGGGAATGACACCTGTATCAGACACGCTCACAGTGAGTCAGCAGTTTTGCTTCTGCTTAAATCCAATTGGTCATATTTCAGCTCGTACACCTGAGTGAAGGCAGTCCTGAAACTCTCTAAGTAGAGCAGGCTTTATATAATTCACTAACGGCATTGGCTTTGTAAGAGCTGAAAGAAATTCTTCCAAACACACTTATAGTAGAAAATGTGAAATTGACTGGCCTGTGATGCAGAACTTGTTTGTGTCAGTCACCAGGATTAGGCATACAGCAGTCTCCCAACACTGGACTAAAACATTTGTTCTATAGCACATGAAATGCTTTAATCAGGTGTAGTTGAAGGTTAAGTACTACCCTTCCTACCATTATCATTACAAATCTTTGGAACTACTTGCATGTTAAAAATTCTAATAATTAATAACTCAATTATATAACAATATAGCTGGCTAATCCAAATATCTGGAGTGAAGAGGACTGAGAGTGAGGTAATTTGTCTGTGAGTGGCCCAAAGAACAATAAACCACTCTGCTTCTCCGATGTTCCTCTGCTTAGTGGACAGACATTAAGGCCTTAGTGATTCAAGTAAAGCCTAAATACTTGAATGCACCCATGAGCATCTCCCAGAGATCTGACTGTGTAGAAACTCTTACATTTTAGGAGCACACCTACAAAATAATTATTTTAAAATTGTTGAGGTATAGAGAGAAGAAAAAAATAAAATAAAAAAAATGTATGTATGAGATTACTATTTAGCTTTTTACAGATGAATGATGTACTGGAACGTCTTTTTCTTAACAATAATTAAAAAAATCCCCAGAATTTACTTAATTTTGGATTTTTGGAATACGTTGTTGGAATGTCCCTTTACAGTTTTTTCTTTATTTTTCTAAAACAATCAGAAAAAATTTGAAGCCTTTAAAATTGTTATTTGACAATTTATTACAGAAACTAATTTATGTAACAAGTTTCCCTACTCCTAAAATAATAACATCTCTCAGGCACGCAAACTAGGCACTTTTTATTCTTGCCCTCAATGAAGCAGGCTGTGTGAGGTGCAGTTATCTAGTCTGAATGAAGCTCAGTTATGGAGATTTTAGTGGAAAATGATCCCTGCAATCTGATGCAGAATGTAAGTTAGTCCCAGGCCTTCAGAGAGGCCTCATCTCTGTGATGAATGGGCTTATTTGTTTCCCTGATGCTTTGGCAGCTATTTGGCTCTGTTTTAGCTCCCTGTGTAGTTTCTGTAGCAGGAGTGTATGTGTTGGGGGGTGGGGCCTTAGTTCTGTGAAATCTTGCAGTTACCAGACACAATAGAAATCGGTCCCTGCCCTCTGGTTACGATCTTCCACTGATTTTCACTGATTTAATAGTCTTGGTGCTGTCTGTTAACTGTCTGTTCAGCCGTTTTAGCACCATGGCAGTGGTTTGAGGTGGCTCGGGAGGTTCTGTAACTCCTCTGTCTGAAACACAAGCATTCCTCTGTCTGATCATAGAAAATCCAACCTCTCCTAAGAAAGCATAACACTTCATTTATACACATTTCACATTTTTTACAGGCTCAAAACATGAATTTCAGATAAACATTAGCCAATGACCGAAATCAAAGCACTTTTGGGAAATAGAAAAAAAAACATTTAACAACTATAGCTGCATAGACTCCCCTTTATCATGACACAGGCACAGTTAAAGTTTCTCTTCCCACTATGCAGGATATTTCATAAGGCTGAAGTTCTCAGTGGATTTGAAACCCAATAATGTACCAAAGTTCTGTCTTTAGCCTCAGTAATACTGTGCCTCCACTAAATTAACAATTTTGGTATTGCATCATTTTGGTGTTTGGAGCCCTTGTATTACCAGCTGTAGTTAAAACATTATGCCCAGTTCTCATTAGTTGCAGGGAACCTGTTCCTGAGCTGTCCATGGATAATGAAAAATGTGTATACTGGGAACAACCTCAATACCATGTGTATACACTAATGCTATAACTAATACACTGTGCAAATCAAAATAAATATGCCAAATAACAAAATAACATGACAGAAAATAAGTACAGTACTACATAGCTTTGTGTTACAAAAAGGAATATTGTGAAAATGAATATAAAGCACATACTGTATACTTACAGTTACTGAGTGCAGTAATCTTTAGGAAGATGTGATGAACTGGGGAAGATGTGATGGGTAACAGTTCTTAATTGAGCCTTGTAGATGATGTAAGAAGACTGTGGGCTCTGAGAATGTTCCAGAAGCTTTGAGAGAACTTCTCAGGCCAGGCTTGTCCCGACACCGTGAGGAAACGATAACCGTGGCTGGAGAAACTGCAGATGAGGAGGAAGGAGTGTAAACAGTTAGCACTTAATTTGAGTGAAGATTTCTTGAATGTCCCGCATGGGATTAATAAAGTACCTACCTACCTATTTTTCTTTTTTTCCTTCCTGAATTTCAAACCAGCCCTGGTGCAAAAACATGTAGCAAATTAACTCCGTCCTCAGCAGGTATAATTGCACATACGGGGCAGTTGATAAAAAATATTGTTATCCCTGCTAAAAAATACTATTATCCCTGTTTCAACCAAGATTGATTGGCAGCCTGATCAATATCCATCCATTCTCTAACTACTTTATCCAATACTGGGTCGTGGGGGAGCCAGAACCTATCCTGGCAAGCCCTGACCAATATATTCATTAAATTTTCCCAGCAACCACTGCGCTTATTGAATTGAAACTTGCCAAATTAAATAACAATCAAACCTGACTTAGTTAAGGTAGGTAGCTGCATCAGCTGACCTGAAGAAGGCTCCACAACCGAAATGTTGTTTCTTTTCTTCTCTTTTCGGCATGGAATAAACCTTTACTTGTTCCTCTGCTTCAGACTTACTCCTTACAAGTTATTGTGATGATTTTTCTGTGAGCACAGGATCATCGGGGTTTTTACTGAAGCAAGTCTGTTCAAACTCCAATTTAAGTATAAGGTAAATGTTAGTTTAGAATCAATTCAGTTATAATATTGTAACATGGGTTTCCTCCATAAGTCAAGACAGCTTGTCTGTTGTGTTCTGAAATTTCAGATGACCTCCATTTAAAAATTGTCTAGGTTTTCTACTCCAAACCCACCAGGCATCACCCTGGCAGTTACTTCCAAAACTGATAGATACAACTCTGGGGAAAGTACAATATTGCTTCTGTGTGAACTAGGATGACTGCAAGACTGCTGTTGGTCATTTTTGCCACAATGTTTTAAATGTTTAAATTGTGTGTTGTCAAGCACTGGGCCAATGATCATCTTCAAAATTGGTAGATACCGTTAGAGGCACTACTAACTGAAAGATGACCGTACTATTGCAGTTGCATCAACCAACAGGTAGCCCAAGTAATGTTTTTGAAAAAAAAAAACTTTCAGATACATTTTCTTCAAGACCAATAAACTCATTGCAGCCTAGAAATATATAAGCAACATCCACACCAGCTTCAGCTTGCTTCAGTACAAGCTCTTGTGGTACATTTCGTTGTCAAAATAGTGGTATTGAGTGACTCAAACCCAAGCCCAATTTGACTGTGGGTTTCAGCCCTGGACCATTTAACTGTAAGGAATCCCAGATGAAGAGATATGTGGAATCTGTGCAGACGCAGGAGTGGGTAGATGACAAAGCAGGCGAACGATCCAATACGTTAGGCGAGTTCGTGGTCCAAAGGGAAAAGGTGATTCAGAATTCAGGAAGTACGATAGAAGCGAACAATCCGAAACAAGAGGCAAGGTCGTGGTCAAAAGGAGTAAGGTAGGTCGGAATCCGGGAAGTACACGGGAGGCAAACAATCCGAGACGAGAGGAGAGGAGAGGAGAGGAGAGGAGAGGAGAGGTCCAAAGTCGAAAGGCAAAAGGGAGTCCAGAATCCAGAATTATACGGGGCACGGAAAAACGCCAGGTAGAGCTCTCAACGACTAGACTCAATACCGAGCAGCGGGAAGTGGGTTAGGATGGTTTAAATAGCGCAGCGTGCCGCATGGTAGAGCGTGTGTTAAGGTGGGTGGTATTGGGTTAACACGTGCGGCGGCGCTTGTTATTATTAACCCGCTGCTGGTGCTGATTAGTTCGCTTATGGGTTGATCTCCACTGCCTGCCAGTCGTGACATTAACGTGCTGTCTGGGACCAGGTTTCTACAAGCAGTGGTGTATAATTTACCGAGCACTGCCAAGGGTGGAGTGGGATTAGTTGGCGAGTGTTTTGTTGGCCCTCTGTGGCCTCCCAGGCCTCATCTCCAACCAACATTGATCCTCCTTTATAGAACCGAGTTGCCTGTGATGTGTTAAAAGACAAGTGGCTCAGAGGTGGACAGACAAGTCACAACAGTCTGTTTACATTTCCCATTTGTGTGAGGTCAAAGGATTTATAGCTAAAACATGCTAAACACTCAACACTGCACTTTATTTTTGCAATGATTTGGTTAGTGTTCTTGGCACTAAGCATACACATGATTTTCACTTAACATCCTATGAATCATGTCTATCATGAGGCCAAAAGCTAAATGCCAAATAGCCTTATTATAGCATTTCAGCAACAGCAACTTTTTTTATGCATTATTTTTCATATTAGTGAAGACAAATAATTCCGTCCTTTGGATGAGACATAAACCGAGGTCCTGACTCTGTGGTCATTAAAAATACCAGGGCGTTTTGTGTTACCCTGGCATACTGGCCAAATTTCATAGTGGCCTTTACCAATCATGGCCTCCTAATAATCCGCATTTATCAATTGGCTTCATCACTGTCCTCCTCCCCACTGATAGCTGATGTGGGGTGAGCGTTCTGGCGCATTATGGCTGCCGTCGCATCATCCAGGTGGATGCTGCACATTGGTGGTGGTGGATGGGAGTCCCCATTAACTGTAAAGCCCATGGAGTGGAGAGTCCAGAAAAGCACTATATAAGTTTAAGGAATTACAGTATAAATTACTGTACTACCAATTCTTATATATTCATTCTTTTCTACTAACGTGCAGTCTGTGACATCTTTACTGCCGAAATGAAATGTTTTACTATAGTAAATGACGATGACAATACTTGCTTATGCTAAAAGATTGGAAGTAATTTGCAGTTTTAATAAATTTTGAATTGGTGTATTTAAAAAATTCTAGCTAAAAGCCAGTTAAAAGGCAAGAAGCCAATTAAAACAGACAGCTATGTTTTCTTTGTGATTTCCCTCTCAAAAAACAATGAATAGCACTACAACTGGAAATCAACAATTTTCAACTTCAACAACGAAAACAAGAACAACTTAGCAACTTCTGTTGTAGGACTTTGTACATTTTTATTGAATTAATTTTTTATTGGGCTTTTATAGAGTACTTGGTGTTCTGACACAGTTGTCAAGATAAATAAACGTGCTATTGCCAAATGAACAGAGAGACAATACTGCTGTTAAATTTACTAAAGACACCTTTAGTCTTGGTATCTTGCTAATTTTTAAAACATGTTCATACAAATGTATGATTCACGTTCTTAAAATTCTTCAAATTAAATTTTAGACACATTAAACAGTTAATGATTATGTAACATTTGCACAGTAGTTTCTTATCTTTGTTAACCTCTGTGCCTGATTTTGACTTTGCCAAGTGATCTTTTTAAAAGGCAGTGTTTAATGTTTTTTGAAGTTGTACTATGTTATTTATTTTCAAGATCACATAAGCAGGATCAGCAAAGAAATAGTTGAAAAGTAACACAATGTCTAACAAATCATTTTAACTTTTTCAATTTGTCCCCCCATAGCAACTTCAGCACTACAAGACTGTACAAAAAAAAAAACAGATCACAATCCCTTTTCTGTGCAGGGGCTTGTAGATGAAAGCTAGATGCCACAGTAGTGATAGAGAAGGGAGCTGTTTAGAAACTACTCGCATTGAAATCAATCAGATGTTGTACTCTATATTTTGGAGACATTTTGTGGTCACCTCAAATGACAGTAAAAATCTCTTTACTCTTTAAAAGCGTTCCATTTTGTGGTAGTCACAAGGCAACATCATGTCTGTAACATAACGGCGTCCCAGCAGAGAAACAGGCTGCCTTCTGTGCTTTTAAAGCCTTTTTGTTAAGCTCCCTGTGGTATGATTGTATGAATTGGTTTACTTTCTAAATTGCAGGAGAAACACACCTCAGTACTGAGGCCTTTTCTTTTCGGAAACTTGTCTGCACACTTGCTGCCCTGAGTTTTTTTTTTTGGCTTCTGGTAAATAAATGAGTCTTCTGTGACTGCTGGTGAGTAATGGCCGCCCGAGCCAGCACTAATAAGTACTTCTTGTGTTGCGACTGGGTGAAAAAGTGGTGCTGTGACTTTGGGAGGGAGGGAAAGAGAGGCTGGCGGGTGGGTACTGAAAACGCCACATCATCACTTCATCTCTGGCACAGTGGCTGCATTGTCTGTGCAGCTCTTTTGCCCTTGCACAGAGCACGTTCTGCACCTTACCCTTCCCTTTCTTCAGCTCAGTGGTGTATCATTCTGCTTTGCCTATGAATGAGGCGTTCCAGTGCCACCGCTGACAGATCAGATTATTGACCACTGTATGATGGAGTGGAAAGATTCTGCTGCCACTTAAATCTGTTCTTATTTATTATTTGGAGTAAAATAAAGTGATTTGTGACTTTCTTTTCATTTGTTCAAAGTTAGTTTTCCTCTTTCGTAGATCACGTTGCAGTGACCCATTGTAATCCTCCAGGTGCTGCTTCACAGACATGCGCCCTGCAATTAAAGGCCAAAGCCCAGCTGGTGAACACAGGTGACAGGGGCACCTTACAATTTTTACTTTAATTGTAATTGTATTTATGTATTATTTTTCTTTCTGAAGTATCCCAAAGCGCTTTACCCGTAACTTCACCAAACATACCACTTTGTTGAAGTGCTGCGCCTGTCTGGGGGATGTGTGGCAGTTATTGTGCTCCAGCTGCACCACTGAACAGACAGAGGAGTCAGTTTACCAATTTACCAATTGTATTAAGTGGGAATTTTAGGAAGGCAACGTTGTGCAAGTTCAGAGTTGAATTTTAGTCAACTTCTCTGTTAACACTGCTGCTCTTACAAAATAGTGCCTTGGGATCTTTGGTGACCCATTAGTCAGGACTTTAGTTGAACATGTTTTCCTTTGGATTACACCTTCTATAGCACTGTGTTCCTGGCCACCGTTCTGGGGTGTTGGTTTGGAAAATGTGGTCCAGAAGGAAGAGCACCACCTACTGGGCCTCCTAAGGCATTTATAAAAGCAACCTGGTGTTCCCTGGAGGTCTTCCATCCCTGTACTTACCAAGCCCTACTAAGTGTCTGAGATCTGACAAGAACAGGCTAGAAGGTGGTTATATGGCTGTTTAAAAATCAAACACAGAACGAATCGTGATATTCAAAGCCTAGGCTTGCTGCAAGATTCCTCCTAAGTCTGTTTTTCACTTACTGCTGCAGTCCTCTTTTTCAGCCAGTTCTGTAAGAAGCGAGATTTAGCTCACAGTTGTAGAAGCCTTGCTACGTTGGTCTTCCTGAGTGATTCAGCTGAGTTGGAAATGGATTGGCCTGCTCAGTTCGTAGTGCAGGGGCCTGTGAAGGGGCTGTTTGCTGTAGTGCAGGACAGAGGTCAGAAGTGTGGAGCCTGCATGCCTCTGTATTTAGTTTAAATT
Organism: Atractosteus spatula; assembly: GCF_055471065.1. NCBI lineage: Eukaryota > Metazoa > Chordata > Actinopteri > Semionotiformes > Lepisosteidae > Atractosteus > Atractosteus spatula. The sequence goes on along the minus strand of NC_142710.1, from coordinate 19,420,496 downwards.
GAGCTTTACTCAGTGCTGACGTTCTGGCACCAACCCAGGTCTATTATCTTTTTCTGGAATTCACAATGGGTGTATTTGTTAATGTGTATCAAAATTAAAGTGCGTTAACTGTTCACAGGCCCCCAATGTACTGTACGTTATGCTATGAAAAGTGTTTAAAGATTATTCAGTCCCTATGTGTAGTGCAAGTTGCACTTTGGTAAAGGGTGTGATAAGGAGGTCACATGGTGAATATACCACTAGACTTTCATATATAGATCTTTCAGTTCAATTCAATTCAAAATACTTTATTCATCCCCAAGGGGGCAGTTTGAGATTATACATGTTAAGATATTTCAAGTAGATGCTTGGCTAAACATTTTGTGTCGTTTGGTACAGCTACAAGTTTTTTTAAGTAAGCTTTTAATTACCCTTTTTAAATTAATTACATTAGATGGATTCACAATGACATAATCTTTAATGCACTCAAGTTAGCAGGAAAGTAAAACTGTTCTCTCCTCTGTCATGATTCCATGTTCTACAAATTCCAGTAGCAGGTCTAAAAGTTATAGAACAGCGTATATAGGGAACTATATGACCATGTTGTGTTTATTTTTATCTACATGTCATGTGTGTGACACTGTAGGAGAGCATTTTGGACTCTGACAAGGGAATGAAACCATCTCTGAGATGTGTGGAGGTGTCCCCTGCGTTAGGTCATCTGCCATGGCAGGAACATCATCTCATAATAAACTCATTTTCCTCCCAGGACATTTTTATAAACCACATCATTTCTAAATGCAATTTGGCACCACTGCTGTCACGTACTTAGCCAGAGGACATAGACTGGTAGTTGTAGTGATCCGCCCATATAATAAAGTCAAACATCAGCCAATTATGTAGCGAAATACATGCCTTGGAATGCAGAAAAGAAATAATAGAAACTGTAAATATTTATTTTTGTCATTAAAAGTGTGGAATAAGTTCTTTATTCTTGAAATATTCCTTCTCCTTACATTATGTAGAACATCATACAGCCTTCCTTTACTGTCACTTAAGAACAAATGTTTGAACCTTAGTGAACTTGCTGGTAATTGGGGAAATTAGTTGCTAAACTACAGTATATAGCGGTTGATTTGCTTCTTTCTGTTTTTCTTTTTCTCTTTTCTTTTTTACTCCCAATGACATTGTTATCATATGCATACCAATTTGCAGTCTTCAGTTGCTTAGGGCTTCTCTCAGGGCTACAAGTCATGTGACACACACACAGAACGAAGCCCTGTACATGCTCTCCTCCAACACGTTCACTCATCAGAGCCATTCCTCTCTTGACGCACTGCCAGCCCTACAGTTTATCCCAGTCTGAGGACAGCATTTTTCTCCTGATATTGCTGCAAGCCCACAGGCACCTGACAGCAGTCACCTCTTCACACAAAGCTGAGAAGATACTGGCTTATTAATGTCCACACTCTACTGCTGAGGCTCTGACAAGTGTCTACTGCTGAGTGTGTCTGCTGCCTGGGGACTCCTGGTCACATCCAATTGGGCTCAGATTCAGACTGGTGGCTGCAGGGCTCCACCTGCTCTCTGAGTCGAGCCACCGAAGTCCTGTCTCGCCCCCTCCTCATGTGTACTTTGCTTCTTGTAAGGATCTCCAGAGGTCGACCAATGTGGTCTACCAGGCGCACCACGTGAGCAGAAGTAAGAGAGGCCAGGTTGTGGGCACCAGGGCAGGCTTCCGAGGCTGCACTGTCTGGCTCACGGGTAAGCAGAGAGCACCCCTTCTGAGAGCAGAGTTTGGCTTCATCCGTTCCCCTTTAATCCACCGTGAATTCGGCACTCTTCTCAGTCCACACTAGATTGTGTAGACATCCCCAGCTATGCCAAAATCCTACATTCCTAATAAATTATTTGGAGAAATTCTCTGTTATATATTCTTTTATTAAAATAATATAATTTGCATGCTTTTTTACATATGTATGTTTTACATAATTACATATTTAAAGTGCATGTATTTATTGTAATTCTATCATGGCTTCAATCCAGTATGGCCTATCCCTTACAGGACTCTCTGGGGCTGGTAAGACAACCATTGGCTTTGCTCTGGAAGAGTATCTGGTTTCCCACGCAATTCCCTGCTACTCTCTGGACGGTGACAATATCCGCCATGGACTGAATAAGAACCTGGGCTTCACTTCAACTGACCGGGAGGAGAACATTCGCCGGATCGCCGAGGTGGCGAAGCTGTTTGCAGACGCTGGTCTCGTCTGCATCACAAGTTTCATCTCCCCCTTTACCAAGGTAACACAGGATCCCAAAGGGGCCAAAAGCCCCTGTTTTCTTTAGGGAGAACTCGCATGACTTGCCGAGGCCATGGAATAAAGTCTGTGGAGCATTGATCCAGGCATTCGTCTGAAATCTGTGCTGAATGACCTCTGACCTCCTGTCTGTGTCCAGGACCGGAATGAAGCCCGGAAGATTCATGAGAGCGCGGGGCTGCCTTTTTTCGAGGTGTTCATCAATGCCCCGCTGGACGTGTGCGAGAGTCGAGATGTCAAAGGACTCTATAAGAAAGCGCGTGCTGGGGAGATTAAAGGTACTACTGCACTGAAAGTGGGGCTTTTACGAGAACCATTTTCGCCACCTGATTAACTCAATCTCTATTTAAAACTCAGGGCAAAAACGGAGCTTTTACTGGATTGCGTGGATCAGTGTGCACAACTAGGCCAACACTCATGGTTCTGTGTTTTTAAAAGTTAATTCGGTTGAACCCAGAGGTTTATGTGTGTCTCGGCGTCAGCTGGTTTCACATATTTTTTCTTTCTGCCTTTCAGGGTTCACTGGTATTGACTCTGAATATGAGAAACCGGAGGCTCCGGAGCTGGTGTTGAAGACGGGAGAGGAGTCGGTGAACGAGTGCATCCAGCAAGTGGTGGAGCTGCTGAAGGAACAGGTACTCTTATCCTGCAAGCGTGGGAAACATGCAGGCATCCTTAGTGTCCTAAAGCATTCTTTAGCACTGTACTATATTCTTTTCAAAAGTTAGATATTTTTTTATAACAGGACAAGAAGGAAGCAGAGCACAAAGAATTAGCAAGAAACTGGACTTCAGGCACATTTAATTAACATTTCAGTAAAATGCTACTTTATGCTAACATATAGTGCTTATTTTCCACACAGCTGGGGTTAGTGATGTTAGAACATGTGGCTGCAGTCCATTTAGATATGTAGTTGTTTGATTTAGATGACATGGAATATCAGTTTCAGTAAATTGAAAAAATAGCCCAAACTGTTAAATAAATAATCCTTTACAGAATGCCGCAATCTCAATACGTACATGGTATTTTCCTGGTCATTATGTTTTCTAAAACAAGGATTGGTTTGTAAATCTTTCTGCAAAACTACACCTGAAACATCCTCCTGAAATGACCTTGAATAAAGTATATAGACCCCTGTAAATATCCCACACAGAGCAGGCAAACTTTCCTCTGAGCCTGGTTAGTCCAGCAATACTTGTCATGATGCTTAGGAGAAATGTTTGTGTGTCTTTGCAGAGTATTGTTCCTTCAGCCATCTTGGAGGACGTGAATGAGCTCTTTGTGCCTGAGAACAAAATAAACTTGGTTCGGGCTGACGCCAACACGCTGCCCACCCTTGAGATCACCAAGGTACAGAACAGACTCAAAGCCTGTTCTTTTTTAGCATTTCAGCCCTACTATTATCCCATAAAAGTGTCTTACCAGCATTTTGGATACAGGTCCTTTTTACTACACTCCACATTAATTTGATTTGTATTTGTCCACTCTTTCTGGTACCATTTCCAGCATGCCGCTGGCAACTTGTGTAAGAGCAACACGTGTGAAGCTGTAGGAGTATAAAAGAGAACCAGACAGTTGCCATTATATATTATTGCACAGATGTTTCTATTTTGTTAATGATCAGATAGCTGTTCAACACAGGCTGCTCTGTTGTTTTGTTTTATTGCTGTTCAGTGTCATTCAGGACATGTTAAGTGACTAAGTACAGGTTGATTCCACACTAAAAAGCAGGGAGAAAACAAAATAATGATTTGGCACTGAAAATTAGTGAAACTCCTTCAGGTATGTTGACCCTACACAGTGCTTGTATTTCTTATTTCTACCTTTTCTACTCTGGAATTAGTCTCCATTTGTTAGATTGCAACCTGCACACTAACATAGTTCTCCCACTCAAACCTTATGCTAATACTTATACTTACTTTAATGTGGTTTCCTGCCACATTGGAAGAGAACTTGACTAACACTTGGAAGTGTTCCAACTGATCGGTTGTTTAGTTAAAGAGGAACTGCAATGCAATTTTCATAATTCAGGGTAAGAAAGAAACAGCATCGATGAGTGCATTTCAAACAACAATGATAGTAAAATGTACACAGGAACTTGTAAATCCTCAAATTTACATCACAAAATTAGATGAAGTTTCCAGGTATGTGTAGCACCATATTCTGCAATTCAAAACACGGTAACAAAACTTCAGGTGATGAGTTCTCATTACATTGTAAACAAGCAGACTTGTGAATACATTTCTTTCAATCCAGTAGAAATACTGCTATTCATTTAAAGATGGTTTTGCCAACAAGTACTACTTACTTGTTAAGCCTGCAATGATCATTTTGGAACATTTCTGAGGTGAAATGTCTACTGCACAACCTTTATTTATTCACTCATGGATCTTGTTACATTAGTCATTTCAGTGACTAGTGAGCGGGAAGGGCCATATCATGTCGCCATTCCTGGGAACTCGATTGCGAGTTTGCAACAACATGGCAATTTACAGTACCAAGTTCTTGATTTTGGTGCTCAATTTTAAATGTGTAAAAACTTTCAATGAATTTATTTTGTTACCAAGATGTCATAACCGGTTTGAGAAATTGGGACTGTAGTTCCCCTTTAAGAAAGTTTTGTTGCTGATCTCTTGCAGCTGGACTTGCAGTGGGTTCAGGTGCTGGCAGAAGGCTGGGCCACTCCATTGACAGGCTTCATGAGAGAGAGAGAGTTCCTTCAGGTGCTGCACTTTGGCACATTGCTTGATGGTGAGTGACATACTGTATCTGTAGAATATTTGCACATTATAATACACAACAATGAGTATAGAAACCAATAGCGTTTGTTGTGTTTTGAATTGGCCCTACAGTATATACACTTTTTAAAACCTTGACCAAAACCTTTGTACTTCAGTTTGCATTCTCAAAGCAACTTTTAACAAATGTATGCAACGCTTTCCTCCTCTCCTCCTGCTGCAAAACCACTATTCGCAGCTAAACCACTAACCATAATCTTCAGTTTCAGCATGTGAGAAATTGCAGGAACTAGGGTCAAGAGACAGTCAGTTTCAAACTGTGGGGACTGTAAGAAGAAGCAGGTAGCTAGATCGCACAGGATGAGTATGAATACTGTGTTTCAGAGAGCTACTAAAAGGCTGTTACCCTTGCAGGTGGCACTATCAACATGTCTGTGCCCATCGTCCTGCCTGTGTCTACGGAGAACAAAGAGAACCTGGATGGGTGTGCTGCTTTTGCCTTGGTGTACGAAGGCCGCAGGGTGGCTATTCTCCGTAACCCTGAGTTTTATGAACACAGGAAGGAAGAGCGCTGTGCCAGGCAGTGGGGCACCACTTGCGCCCAGCACCCTTATATCAAGGTACTGTAGATCCTCCAGTGGAAGTGCATTTAAAACCAAGAACAGGAGGCATATACGTCTGTACACAAAGGGTGGCTGGGGTGCAGAACAAGCTACCCAGCTGTGTGGTTGAGCCCTAAACCCTGGTTTCTTTCAGAAAATGTTAGGATGAGATACTTAGATCAATTAAGTACTAACTACCAAACAGGCCAGGGGGGCTGAATGGCCTCTTCTTGTTGTAACCTTTCCTATGTTCTTATGTCAGTCGGAGCTGTCTTGTAACAGTCACTGCAATTCAAATTTTGATTTTAGGTACTGGCATAAAGAACATCTTTTTCATGCTTCATGTGTATTTTAGGTCTTCCGTTTGGAATCGGAGAGTAATGCGATGTGTGCGCCAGTCTGCGATGGAATAAAGGTGCACCGTGTGTTTGGGTTTTACAGATGGTCATGGAGGGTGGGGACTGGCTGGTTGGGGGTGACCTGGAAGTGCTGGAGAGAATCAAATGGAGCGATGGGCTGGACCAGTTCCGACTGACCCCCCTGGAACTGAAGCAGAAATTCAAGGAAATGAAAGCAGGTGAAGCGAGGAAGGAGTAGGGAATTCAAGAAAATAATAAACAGGGAAATCTAAGTTGTTCACACAAAAGTCCAATGGATGGAATCCATAGCTCACTGTTTTGTTTTTCTGAGCCAGTGATCTCCTCATAAGATCAGCTAAAGATGAAAAATTCAATTTTATGACATTTGCCATGTAGACTGCTTAGATGTATTTGGTATTTTTACTTGATTGAATAAAATAAGAATATTATGAGGAGCAAGGTATTTTGTAAAGTCCCATTTCAACTAAAACAGCATACCAAGGATTCTTTGATCTTTGATTCGTTGATCAGTTCCTTCCTATATAGTTCAAACCTGTAACATTTCTGTTAGAAACTGTTTAACACTATTAAAGAAAAAACCCCAAAAAGTTTAAATTCTGCTGAACTTCCAGGCTTGACTTCGAAGGGGATGTTCCTGTGCCCTCCTTAACACCATTCTTTGTTGTTTCTGTCAGACGCCATCTTTGCTTTCCAGCTGCGCAATCCAGTGCACAACGGGCACGCTCTGCTGATGCAGGACACCAAGCGCCGGCTTCTGGACAGGGGGTACAAGCGGCCCGTGCTGCTGCTGCACCCGCTGGGCGGCTGGACCAAGGACGACGACGTCCCACTGGCGTGGCGCATGAAGCAGCACGCCGCTGTGCTGGAGGAGCGCGTCCTGGACCCAGACTCCACCATCGTGGCCATATTCCCCTCACCCATGATGTACGCGGGGCCCACGGAGGTGAGTGTCTCCTCTTCCCTGGGGGCCGAGGGAGCTCAAGGCCTGACAACGACGGCGCGAAAGACTTGGTCACAAACATACTGTCAGTGGAAATCAGTTCAGATAGAAAGTTACTGTTTCCTCACCGCCTCGACATGCCTAAGGCAACACTTTACTCTAGATAGGCGGCTCTAATGTCAGGGAGCCATGCCAACAGATTTGCTGGAATGAAAAACCTGAAAAGCCTGCTCCTGAAATCCAAGTATCTCCGTTCTCATTGTGGTCATTTACTATAGGTTGTTTAGGCTATGTAGAAGCGTCCACTACAGGGCGCCAGGGTAACCGAGTGGTCAAAATTGCTACCTCCTGAGGCGGGTGCCCTGGGTTCAGTTCAAGACCTGGGGCGCCGTCTGCATGGAGTTTGTATGTTCTCCCCATGATCGCACGGGTTTCCTCCGGATGGTTCTGGTTCCTCGCACAGTCCAAAAGAAACATACTGCCAGCCAGGTTAATTGGCTTCTGGGAAAATTGGCCCTGGAGTGAGTGTGTGTGTCTGTGCGTCTGCCCTGCAATGGACTTGTGCCCCATTCAGGGTACACCCTGCCTTGCTCCAGTTACTTGCCGGGATAGGCTCTGGTCCCCCTGTGACCCTCAATAGGAAGAAGTGGTTAGAAAATAGATGAATGATGGAAGTTTCCACTATGTATTAGGAACAGCTAACTTCAGTTGACCTGCACCAAATTAACCTTTGGTGCACATTTTGTTTCCCTTTACAATTATTGTGAAGCACGCCACAAGCTTTTATCTGTTCTACCAGTTACGCAAGAAGGAAAAAACTTGCGTGACTTATAGAATACTCCATTTTTTTTTCCCCAAAAGTGTCACATCAGCACAGCTGGCATTCTGCCCACCTAGAAAACAAACCAGTTGCATCTTAAAAAGATGGCAAGGTAATGCACTACACAAAATCTAATCCAATACTGGTGTATTATGACTGAAAAATGCAGAGCAAGTACATTGTTTTACCAAGATTAGATCACAGATGCTATATTAAACTAGCTATAATATATTTTGAAGTACAGAATAAACTACTAAAACTGCTGAACTTTGTGTTTAAACCTGCAAACACTGTTGCCTACCATTTTATTTTCTGAGTACTGCATTTCGTAGTGAATATCATGATTAAAACTGTAGCCTCTGCGTACGTGGCAAGCTCCATGTGTACGTGGATGTAGGCCCGTAAGCTTCATGAAAGAGTCCAAACCTTTTTCGGTGCCTCCTCTGCAGGTGCAGTGGCACTGCCGGGCTCGCATGGTCGCCGGAGCCAACTTCTACATCGTGGGCCGGGACCCCGCGGGGATGCCCCACCCTGAGACCAGGAAGGACCTGTACGAGCCGACGCACGGAGGCAAGGTGCTGACCATGGCCCCGGGGCTCACTTCTGTGGAGATCATCCCCTTCAGGGTGGCGGCTTACAACAAATCCAAGAAAGCGATGGACTTTTACGACCCCGAGCGGTGAGGAAGGCAGGGGAGGGCGTGGTGGCCAAACTGTCTTTTCTACACGAGTGCCTCCGTGCTGTCGGTGCTAACTCACTCCCGCCCCTGTTTCCCCAGACACAGCGAGTTTGAGTTTATCTCCGGTACCCGGATGAGGAAACTGGCGCGAGACGGAGAAAATCCCCCCGATGGCTTCATGGCTCCTAAAGCATGGAAGGTCCTGACAGAATACTACAGCTCTCAGCAGAAGGACCAGTGACGCCTCACTTTGTTCAGCTCAGACCTATGACCTGGCTAGAAGACGGATTTATTTTTTGTCATCAACATGTAAATCTTTATTTTATTTTTTAATCAAAAAGCATAAAGACAGAACAATTTCAAAAGGGAACTGTAAAGCAGCCCAGTGATATAGATGTTTCTGTTTTATTCTGAACTTTTCCTTCACTACTGTCCTTCTTCTATGCATACCTGTATATTGTAGTGACAGTTTAAATCAGTTCTAGACGGAGGAGCAGTTAGTCTGCTCTGTTATACTGGCCAAATGGGTCAATGGGTCAGAAGACAAAAGAGTTTCTTCTTAAAGCCACATAGCTTATGTCAACGTATCACGTAGATTTGAATGTCTTTCTCAAACATTTGCGGTATGGATAGTTTTCCCCCTCACATCAAGAAGCTTCACTTCTTTTGGATTCCTTGTGGCTAAAAAATGGTTAAAAATATATAGTACCTGGATTTTCACAAATCCAAAGTGACCAGAGATGAAATAATTTGGATTCATGATCGTGATGACCCTTTGCACTCAGAATAACAAATGCACTTGGAAACAAAATATCAATATATTGTAATGCATACTCCAAATACTTGGCAAGTTGAGGTGACCTGAAGTCTTACATGATGCCATTTGCTTACTTTTTTTAGCATTCCAGAATTCATTATTTGCAAATATGCATCTTTAAATAGGATCCATCAGGACCCTTTTGTTTGATATACACTCATAGACAAACCACATTCACAAGTGCATCATCTATTCTACACAAATCTTCCAAGTGCCTGTTTCTCTTGAATGTAAAACATTTTTGTATTAACTGCTGTATCTCAAGTGTTTGAATTTGCTGTCCACAACTGTGACTAAAAGGGCAAAGCCTAATATCAAATAGGGCATTTGAGAAACCTTATTCCTGAATTAACTCGGTGCTATCAATAGACTGGAGCCCATACGTTTTTATATGAAGTTGTTTATGGTGCAGGTTGTACTTACTGTACAACAGGACTGTCAGCAGTAGAGATTACTCATTGATCCAAAATCAACTATATGAAAAAAATACATATTTATTTTAAATCCAAATTTTGTGCCTTAACTAATATTGCCTTTTTATGAAGTGCTTCTTAGAATTTTTATTCTGTTTTTAAAATAAACATTTATTTGATCCATTGTGACTTGTCTCTTCTTTCATGTGATAAACAGATTAGAGATCTAAGAAAACAAGACAAACAAGTCTGAATATAAAATCTTGTTTATTGTAGAAGCACAAACAGCACAGGCAAAATATAAGTAGGCATAAGACTGGGGCACAACCCTCTGGTTGATGTACGCAAGCAAGATTCCAGAGATTGCTCAATAACCTATGTGTGATAAACATGGATCATGTTTAGGGACAGTGCAGGAAATGGAAAGGACTTTGCCAGGTCTTTGCAACTTTTTCAGGGGCTATGATCTGTGCTACTGGATTGGTATAAAAGAGGATCTGTGACGTAACTTCCGCTAAGATCAAGATTCTCAAAGGATTTTAAACTGGTCTAAGTCTACAGTCTTCCATTTACACTTTGTGATACTGGTGATCCATATTAATAGAAGCACCCACAGAGAGTGTAATAGACCATTATTCTTACAACACTTGCACAGCCCTGGTATATCAGCCTTTTACTAACACATACTGTGCAAGCCTGGTAAGATGTTTCTGTCTACTACATTGTTTTGTTTTGTTTTTATATGTGTCACTCTTGTTTCTTCTTCGTGAAAAATTGTTTTTATTACATCGGAGCTCTGTACACATAATGAATGATAGAATCAGGGAATCAAAATTCTGTTGTGGTATGGTAAATTACTTTGTTCTTACCTGATTAATTCTGGGGGAAAATATGGCCTGGATATAGAATGACTTAGGAAATACAGTCTTATATGGCATCTGAAAATATTATTCATATAGACACACCTATGGGAGTAGTAAGTTAGGAAGAATTGGGTTTTTAAACTTTTTTCTTTGATGCCTCTATTAGTTCTTATAAAAAAGAAAGGGCACGGTTTAACTTTTATTAGATCAGCAGCAAAGCTCTACAGACTAAAGAATATTCACCTTAATTTTGCTGAAGAACGGCCACTGAAATATTTGGAATCATATTCTTCAACATCTGTTTGAATGGTGAATACTTAAATCGACATCAGCTCTGCAATCTGAGTTTTAGACCTGATAAATTTCAGTGCATTCTATGTAGAAACAGTGCTTTATGTTTTTGTCAGGTTAACTAGAGCTAATCTTGCACAAACATAAAATGCAATGAGTGTATTGAAACCATGTTTTAAACATGGGAACAACACTACTGCAGCACTCAACTGTATGCAACTAACTTCACATTGTTGCCAAATAAGCGCCAACAAATGAACTAAAGACTAAAAACAATTGTCGCTAATTCTAGAGAAAAAATAAGATAACTTTACAATGTTTAAAATTAAAATTCACCTGTTTTGTAAAGAAATTATTCTACTCATTAAAATAAAAAATATATTAGAGTGCAGTTTGCAAAATATTTCATTTAACTAAACATATAATAGAAAGTATTCGCGTTGATAAAAGAACAGAAGGCCATGCTCTAATGAGCCATAAACTCAGCAGCATCTGAATCATGTCTGTCTGCACACCATAAAGTCTCTATCTGTTACACACGGTTTAATTTGACATCTTTTAGTCACCACAGATGCCTGAAACCAAATCTCCTGTACAAAAGCAGTATAAAATATCTGTTTTGCACATTCAGGAAAGTAATGTAACACCTTCAGTGTATTTAGCAGTGGGCTCTTGGACTTTCTCCTGTATTCTTTGCTTCCTTCAAACGACTAGAAAGATGATTATTTTGATAGACATGCAAATAACACAGATTTCCAATTTTCTAATCCTTTACCTATAAACTGTGTTGTACTATATATGGCATATTTATCTATAGACAAAAATCTTTTAAAAGGAACTGAAAAAAGATTCCCATTCCATATAACTTTTTTAATGAACAGAATGCAGAAAAGTTCGTTACCTCTATGGTATGCTGGTGTAAGAGTGGACCCCATATTTCAAGAGGACTGTAACTTGTCAAAGAAACAAGAAACTAGTTTACCTTGGCTTCAGTCTGCAAATTTAGCTCATGCTCAGATAATGTTGTCCCAGTTCTTTTTTTTCAAAAAACTGAAAATAAATGAGCAATGGTAGTCCTTTCCCTCACCCAGACCACTGCACTCCTTTCCCAGGACGTGCTGCTGTGGAGTACAGTGCCTACACAGGCACAGGCCAGTCTCATCACTGTTGATCCTCAGTCTAAGGCAGCATGCATCAGAACGCTCTGTACTCCCGCACTTTTTGACTTCTTCATCTTTTCTATTGCCTTTTGGAGGTCTTGTTGGTGGATAGGTCGGATAAACTCCTCTTCTTGACTACAAAAAAACCCCAAAAGAACCCGGCATGTTAACTGGACTTTAATTTAAGTTCATGTTACGATAAATGGATGACATTTATATATGCACAAAAACCTTTCATAAAGCTAAAAAAATGACAGGGTGGCTAAACAACAAATGCCAATGTTTAGTTCAAGCAGATTTTAAAGATATTACCAGTTAAAAATGTCACCCTTAGTGAAATGAAAAACAAGGAAGGGGAGTTTTATGCATGTCTTTCACTGCTGCCCTATCCGCTGGGGCCTGAAACCATAGCAGGGTATAGCACTGTACCTGTCATTAACAGTGCTGCTGTGAACAAAGTCTCTCACACACAACAGGGCCGCATCCCTGCACATCTCTCGAAGGTCACTTCCCGAGAACCCATCGGTGTCCTTCGCAACTTCCCGCAGGTCAACAACAGCATCCACCTATGAGAGAACCAAGCCTTCTTTAAAAACACACAGTGGCCTGACTCACAGATAAAAGAGTCCCCTCCCCTGTGGTAAATATATTGCTCTGACATCAAATCAAACCAAAACCTACAGAAAACTGGGAGCTTCCTGCCTCTAAGCAACTGCTCTGAAGCAGATTTGATATATAGAACAAGCACTTACGTTTTCATTTTCCAAAATGAGTTTCAGGATTTCCTCCCTTTGTCGAAAGTTCTGAAAAGAACATTAGAGAGCTTGAAATGGCTGTAGTAAACTTGGTCGTCTTACAATTTAGCAAATTTGTCAAAAGATTCTGAGAGCTATGAGAACCTTTTGAAGTCTACTCACTTAGTCTAAGAACTGTATCCCTAAACACAGGCAAAACGTTTAAAAATTTTACCAGTCAGGAAACAATTTCACAAAATCACAAAATTGTTTTAATAATGATATTTTAAAACATAATATGTTTTAATGATAAACCAATATTAAGGTAAGTACATCTACAGAACATTTAACTATGCCGATAACTCTTTATTTCCTTTAATAAGAAAGACTGATAGCCACTAAACCAAGGGTTTCAAACACTGTTCCAGGAGGACATTCAATAAAGTCTGCTATTTGGAATAGCTAATTATTCACACAGGATTTTTCCTAAGGTCTTCTACAGATCATTACACAAGACTTTTGCTTTATTAAAAGTGGTTACCTTTAAACCACCCCTATGTCTGGTTAGAAGTATGATAATTATCTAACTAATTCATGCCCCACCAGAATAATGAATTCCCCCAGTGTACTAGGAACAACAACATCATGCAGCAGAATGGGTGTAATTGGATAATGTGTCTAATAATGTCATGCTGTAATCATTATAACGCTACACAAAGCAGATTCACATTTGTCATAAATATGAAAAAGAAAGAAAGTCTCCAATCTGTAAACCCTTATGTTACTTGGGGTTTATTTTTCCTCCATCAGGGGTTGGAACAAATCTGGAGCACTGTAACGGAGAACGTGTCTGGAACAAAACCCACTGCACTGAACCACCTGCTACCGACAGCCCTGCAGTAAACCGTGATCTACAGGGAAGAAAGCCCTAGACTTGCATCCCCACTCAACTCACTGGCTGATTGATGTGAAATCTTGTTGGCATCCTCCTCAGTATAGCAGAATCCAGATCCTGAGGCCGATTGGTGGCTCCCATTACCATGACCTATAAAGTGGAACAAAAGAAATATTTTTAAACTGTGTCATCATTCTAAGGACTACCTTAAAGACATCCCAAAAACTGAGCAGGTACATACACTGAAATATCTGGTAAAGATTCAGACCAATAAAGTGTAAGGCTAATCATCTTCTTTATTGCTGGCCATACATTCTCTGTATGTGGTTATTTAAAATTAAGCTCTCCAAAGGTAAAAAAATTTACAATTAGAAACACTTGTTTAAACAAAAGTTATCAGCCACATGTATCGAGTATCTGATCTCCGATTTGGTATTATGCAAAATGCCAATCAGGAAAAACAGGCAGAATGGAGTCACGTTTCCCCATCAGAGACATTAAAATTAAGCCTTAGGAGGCTAATTAGCATGTCATTTGAACAAAAAACTATTTTTTTTCATTAAAAGTCAGATCAGTTATTACTAAACCAGTTTCTCCAGTGCAGGAACTCCAATAGCATAAATTCTCTACAACTCCAGCACTAGAGTGAGCTCAGGCAACAGAATTCACTCCAGTGCTGGAGGAGTAGAGAATCTATGTTATTGAGAAACTGACAATCACAGCGGCACATGGAAGGATTTAGTTTACAAACTGTCCAAAGAATCCACCTGGCAGTGGAAATCCGTGTCTAGCCCATCCCAGAGACTCATGAACTGCGCTTTCATCATGGCTGTGGCCTCATGATCCGAACTGGAACGGCTCCTCAGGAAGGAATCTGGAAGAGAGGTCAAAGATGCAGTATTTCAAAAGCAGATGCTCATTGTCCTGCGCCATGTTATCTAACGGACGCAGACCTGCTAAATCAATAAAGTGTGCAGTGTTATGAAGCTGAAGTGAAGTGGGGTTCAATTTGCCTGCAGAGTGTAACTGGAAATGAATTTAAACAATATTAGTTTTGTTTGTTACAGTAATTATCTGATGTTTTATCAGACCAAAGCAAAACAGCTTCCTTTTGAAACAAAAAAAAACTTTGAAAACCAGTGACTGCTTTAGTTATCACACTTACAGTCATGGAATCAGTCCAGCGTTAACCAACAAGACGATGTAATATAGTACACAAAAACAAAGAAAGGAAATCTAAAACAAAAAGGTTACTAGGATTTTGTTTTAAAGATTGTGTCCAGCCTCATCCACTGACGTCAGACATCATGAACCTGGCAACCAGAACAAAATCAACTACTTCCTTGAGAGCTCCACATGAGACCTGTAACCTGAAGTGTCTTGTGAAGCGAGGTCACCTTGTATATATTAAATACACCAGTTCATGGTGTTTAGAGTGTTCAGTATATTAAATTGAACCTCTTGTTCAGGTTAAAACAGAATACAACACGCCATCTACTGAACAGCCTTTGGCAGCGTAAGGGGCAAAGTTATTTTTTGCCTCAAAGAAAATAAGAATGCGTACAAGATCACAGTAAATTGTGACTGCCTGCCCTTAATTTTCTGATTTCTTAATTAAAGTAACACGCCAAGAACAAGTATCGCTTACCAATCTCATCAATAAAGATGATGGAAGGCTGGAGCTTGACTGCCAGGGAGAAAACAGCAGCGGCAAGTTTCTGGGACTCTCCATACCACTTGTCAGTGAGAGTGGAGGGCTGCAGATTTATGAAGCGAAAGCCTGCCTCCTTGGCTGTGGCTTTAGCAATCAGTGTCTTGCCACAGCCTGGAGGGCCATACAGCAGCACACCTGGAGAATGACCCGAGGAGGGAGAAAAATGAATGCCAGACAAACTCACACTGTAAAAGAAGAGACTCTGCAGTCTTACATGGCAAACAAAAAGGAATGACTCACAACCAACAAACAATATGCTACCGTAAACACGCATCACACAACAAAAGAAGGAACGCGTAAGATCTTCTAACTATTCTCGTCCCACCTTTTGGGGGCTGCAGTAACCTTGATCCCTCAAATAAGTGCCTCTTCTGGATGGGAAGTATAACTGTATCTTTCAGTTCAGTGATGACATCATCCAAGCCAGCTATGTCACTCCAAGTGATCTGAAAACAGATGATTATTTAAGTGATGACCAACAACACTTCTGTTCAAATACCTGATGAGATAAGAGGGATATATTTACTTATACTAATAAAACCCTGCCATTAAGCTTTGCATCTGATAAACCTGATATGACAACAATGTTTTTTTCCTTTCAAAGGTAAAGAAATGGTAAAAAGAGTGATCTTCTGAAGGGGGATCTGTGCTCCTCACTACTTCCCACTTTTACAGTTGTTTCTTTGCAAAGTGCTGCAGAGCATGTGGCCACAAACACTTCAAACATAGAAGATCAAGTAGGTAGCTGCGTCAGCATTCGTAGGCTGCAATGGAACAAGTAAAGGTTTATTTCATGCTGAAAAGAAAAGAGACAACATTTCAGCTGTGGAGCCTTCACCTTTGCACCTTTTCAGGAGGGAATAAACCTTTACTTGTTCCAATTCAAACATAAAACCCTTTTGTACACAATAATGTGTTAACCTACTGCACTGTATGTTGACAGTTGTACAAAACGAACTTTAAACACCTTAACTTATAATAATGTTCGTAGGGACTATTACAGGGAAAAATAGCACATTGCAGTCATCATTTCTAACTGAAAGAATAAAAACGTTTGTATAAGCTACATACTTTATTTCCTACTTGTACTTATATATACACAGAAAATGGTTTTATACACATTGTTTTGCAAAAACCCATAGCAAGAGGTACACAGATTAACTCGAAAAACTCAGGTGGCCTCTTCCTTTGAATAAGGTAGAAAACTCCTGCTTTACAGCACTGCCCTCTGCCAACTCTGTCCAGAAGCCATCTTGAGTTACAGAGCAATACCAAAATCATCCACAAAGAGGCAACGATTTACAAATCTCACCATATAAATCTTCTGCTGTGCTGAATGTGTGTTTAAGTACATGAACATGCCAGCCACGAGAGTGGCAAAATGTCAAAAAACAAGTACAATGATGCCAAAATCCTTAGGAAAATGTTTTATATCAGAAATGCGCCTGAATATATTCTATAGGGCGCATTCCACTTATGAATTCTCCCAAGCAGATCTGACTCCTGCGGACATTTCTACAGTTATATATTGATCTGCAAATCTTCACAAAACAGACATCTCGTCCCTCTTACACTTCTACAAAGATCACATTATATAAAATAAAGGGGAAAGCAATCAATGTCATGGGGTTCTGAGATAGTTTTACTTAGCAAAAAAAATAATTCATAGATTGGGGATTATTAGGAGGCCATGACTGGTAACATCCCTCTCTTTTCAAGAAACACCCTAGGATTTTTAATGATCACGGAGAGTCAGGACATCGGTTTTATGTCTCATCCGAAGGAGGGTGCCCTTTTTACAGCATATTGTCCCTGTCACTATACTGTGGCATTAGGACTCACAGACCTGAGGGTGAGCGCCCTCTACTGGCCCCACTAACACCTCTTCCAGCAGCAACACTACCATCCAGGTACTGACCAAGCTCACAGCTGCTTAGCTTCGGTAGGCTGCGAGTTGGGAGTTGCAAGGTGATATAGCTGCTGGTGAGGAGCTACCTGTTGAGACTAAAATGTCTGAAGTTTAAAGGGAGTTTTCCCAGATAACATCTTGCTCAATTCCTACAGTCACTCACCTGCATACTCAATGGGTCAACCAAATGAGCAGCAATGCTCATTTCATATTCTGAAAGTTTCACATTCTTCACACCAATCTGTTTCATGAGCTTTTCTGCCTGCAAGAGCAAAAGACAGGCCAACAATAGAATCAGGAGTTTCGGTTTGTCAGGGAAATTGGTTTTAATGATTACACAAGGTGGATAAGACAGCTATAGTGAATTACCATTCTTTCTGCCACTCCCTTCTATAGTTTCATTCTAGTGACAGAAAAAGCCTTACCCAACAATTCTATTAAACCAGCAATGCCCAGCACATGAGGAACAACCAGGGTTCTTAAGCTTGGATCGAGTAGGAATTCTGCCTGCACATATAATTATTTTACTTACAGTTTTTGGAAGTATTAATTCTACTGGATATGTAGCTACTCTTGGAGCAGAATATGCTCAAATTAAAATAAAAACCAGCTAGTGTACTGCTCTGCTTTGTCACTCATTCTTGTACTTTATCACCATACCTGCTTCTGTGCTTCAACTTTCTGCTTCCTTGTAGGATCAATTGCATCTACCATCCATTTGATGGTAAAGTAGGTCACTGTACCAAATATTGTCAGACGGAAAAGCAAGCCGATTACTTCATTGCGGCCCAGAGGCCGGGTTAAATTCTCAGCTGGAATCTCTTTCAACACCATTGTCTTCTGCAGACCTGCTGAGAGAACAGAAAAATAAAATGTTATATCTGTCACAAACCAAATTCCAAATTAAGTCACTGATTCTGACCCACAAAGCAGGGCAACACTGATCAAACAAAAACAGCACAACACTGTCTGACCTGTAGCGATTAGATGTCTTCTTTTAAACAATTTCACTTGCATAAGAAAAATGATACAATATTTCCTTCAAGACTAAATTTGCCATTTCTAAAACCTGAACTGATTTTACCAAGTAACTATTTCTGTATTTACTCTGTACTATGTTTGCATGAAGCACATTATTCAAAAGTCTCAAAGGCTTTTTTTTTTGAGAAAGTCAGCCCAGCAGCCTTCTTCAAAATGAACTAACACAAACCAGAGGACATAGGTGATAATGACACAGAAGTGTATTTAAATGTGCAAAAAAGGCCATCTTTATCCACTTCTTTATCCAAAGAAGAAAATGAAATTACCCAAAAGAATGCATGAGTATGAAACAAGCTACCAAACCATGTGGCTGTAGTTGATACTTAAGCTTCAGTCAAGAAAAAGCTAAATCAGGTACTTGGCTCAATTAACTACTAACTACCAAAAGGCTGAATGGGCTGAATGGCCTCCTCTCCTTTGTATCCTGTCTTATGTTTTAAATAAAAATATTTCAGACAGATATACTAAGAATTGGACATGTGGCTTCTTGTGCTCTCACCTCCTGAGGGCTGGAGCAGCTCTAGTACTTAACCCTCTCTTTTCAAGAGACTAGCTTTCCTGCTTACATAAGGCTTGTCTGGGCCTGCACACATCTGAGCCAACAAACTCTAAACACCTTTGCATTTTACAGATACAAAAAGTAAATTACATTTAACACTTGTCACAAGGTAAATAATTAATTTTAAAATGACATTAATATTCGTTGAACCAGTAGAATCACTATACTGCTTATCAAAATGATTACTCTTCCTGTGCCTTTTCGATTTCTATTGAAGGTCTGTCTCCTGTCTTGACAGCTCAAGGGAAGAAGGCTTTATCAGTTAATATGTACTGATTGGACTGTAATAATACAGAGGTATTCTCTGGAATACTGTTGTGGGAAACACGGCGAAAGGTGTCATTTGGCACGACAGCTTTATAACAAATAAAAAGTCCACTTGAAAGATCTTGGACGACTTGACCTGCCAAGGCTAAAGCATTTCAAATACACCAAAGGAACTAGGCCGCCTGCTGCACAAACATACAATTCTATTTTTATTTTCAATAAAAAGAGAATACAATTTCCAAATGGTGCTTATCTAGAAGAAATACTATATATTCGGATTCTGGAACTGACAGAATATAAAAATGATCTATGCTTTTCCTCCCAAATTGCATAAAAATAATAAATAAGGCAATGTACAAAAAAACTAATCGAAGCCATTACTGTTAAAATGGATATTCTGCTTGCGTTAACAAAATTTCACTTACTATAAAAATCACACTTACTATAAAACACTTTTTTTCTAAGATGAAAACCTTACACTTTAATTTATCACTACCACGGCCTGACTTCAACCTTTTACTTTGAGACACGACCTTCTCGTCTTTTTCATCCAGAAAAAGCTCGAAAAAAGTGAATTACTTAATGTCTTCAGTGTTATTTGTAAAATAAAATATGCAATTGTAATTTAAACTAATTTAATGGCATGGAAATTGTAGTATTGTTGAATAACATACTCACCTCCACGTTACTCTATATCACCTCATCCACTCTTCCAGATCCAGGAAGTGAAAATAAAAGACACACTCCATGAGAATGGTGTCACAGCAGTTACTGCTCTGACGGAACCCATGAACTGTTTTAAAACGTTCCTCTATGTATCAGTGCCTTACGCTGTTAGGAAAAAATACATGTTTGCAATTATGGATGTGGTTTTAGTCGATTTCAAGCACGAGTTAACTTAATCATCTCACATCTTTGGCTGGATCTTGGATCGTGGATCTGTCATTTTCGTCTTATAGTTTAAACAATCACGCGGTGATGTAGAAATACAGCTGCGGTTCTTTCTACCTTGTGATGGAACGAGAGTTCAAACCGAAGACTCCCACGATGGCAGATTAATCCGCAAGGGGGTAGTAATATCACAACGTGTCCGTTTGAGAGAGCTGAAACGCTTAAATCAGACTGTTTAAAGTATAAATTATACTATAATTATTTACGTCACCTGTAGATCTGAAGTTCAAATACGAAACCCACCTCCCCTCAATTCACTTACATTTTGTAAAGAACATAAGAAACAGATGACGTTTTCATCTCGACTATTTAAATGTAGAATTGCATTAATTTAAAAAATGTGTTGCCCATGTTTAGCTACTGACTATCAGTACAGACGTATATGCTTGGAGTGTGCCGAAATAAAGTCTGAGCTCTTCAAACTCTACTGGTCACAGGTTTTAAAAATCAGGAAAAACTATAATTGGAGCATAGCATTCATATACAGTAGATATATTCATACATATTATGCACATACAGTACATTCATATACAGACACCTGAAGAAGGCTCCACAGCCAAAGCGGTGTCTCTTTTCTTTTCAGCACGGAATAAACCTTTACTTGTTCCTTCATATACAGTATATGCGCATTCATACACATACAGTACATGATACAACAATATGATACAGTTATTCACGTTTTGTAAATATAAATATAAAATCTGAACTATTTTACTGATACTATATAATATATAGCAATATAGTGTATATACTACATATAATAATTCAGTTTTGATCTATAAGATTATTTAATTTTTCATTGTATACCACACATTCTTGAAGAAAATCAAAGTATGACTATCTGAACATTTACATAAGTGAGTTAGATGTTGTACAATATACATACACAATATACATGTTCCTGCTGTGGTGTTGACATATCTTTTCTGAACCTGCTAGTCACATGGAAATCAGTCAATGTATTTAAGCAGAAAAGTCACATTATGGCATAATTGTTCACAAACAAAAAAATAACCAGTGTGTTCTGAGCTTAGGCAGCACTGTGACATGCTTGGTGAACTTTTTCTTCTCTTCAGCTGTTGCGGTTCTGGGTTTGATTCCGCCTTCTGTGTGGAGTTTACATGTTCTGCCTTCTGCAAGAGCTCCTGTTCTCCTGGCATTTCCCCCAAAACATGCTGATAGTGGTTAACTCTAAGTCATTCTTGTGTGTGCCCTGCAGTGGGCTGATCAGGGTATGGTCCTGCCTTGTGATCTCTCAGCTTCTGCTAAAGGTTGCCACAACCCTTACCATACAAGACCATGTATGATGAGGGAACTTCTCAATGGCATTTCCTTTAACTGTTTACTGGATGACTACACAGAAGAAAAGTCCAGACAATTTCATGGAAACTTAATATTTTAAGATAACTGACACGTATTCATAAATAGAAATGGTTTTATATAATATGATGCATGTAAACCAATTTTAAAGCCAGGTGTTAAAGGTTTTACAAGGTTCAAATCAATAAAGTGACAATAAAGAGATTTCATGTCAGAGATATACTGTAATTCACTCAATGCAATGCCTTCTCAGTCCCCAATGATAGGAATGATAGGAAGGCCTTATAGAATAAAAATATTTCCAATAAGCTTTCCTGAGGATCAGGTCATCTGAGCCATGGTGCTCCAGGTAATCCCATTTAAATACACTAATTGTACTTTGAGTATTTACTATGCACTGAAATGATGATTACAGAGGAAAACAGCCACTGTATAATCTGTATTAGAATTTTTTACAAATAAAGTGGAAAGAAAAATGCAAATGTTAACATGAGTTTCCTTTTCTTTGCTAATCAGAGATTTAAAGAAATCCACAAATTTAGTCAAAACAGTCAATCTTCCCATTTTGACACTGCCAATACCAAACCACGCAATTCCCTATTAGGGGTGGGTAATGATTAATGATACATTTTCCCCATTTGTTCCACTGGGACTCAACAACTATCTCTCAGTCTGGTTATTTTTCAAAGTACTGATATGGCTTATATTCAGCTTTTCCTAAATAAGATGAAGAGCCAATCTAAAAATATAGTCTGAAAAGCTTTGCATCTAAATCATAGATCATTTTGTTTCTCTTTCAGGGTTTGAATATAATTTCTTCTAAGAGCTGAGAGAGCACAGAAAATACTTAACAGCAGCTGTTCACAAAATGCACTGAGCTTGACCTGCATTTAATACAGATACAAGTTCTGATGGTTTTGATCTTATTAGATAACATTAAAAGAATTTTTGCTGCTTAATACATAAGTGTCAAATATGACCTTCAATTAGAACTTTTCTTGTACCCAGGCTAATAACCTTCAATTAAGTGGCCTATAGTGGCTATGAAAATAATAGAGAAGATCTAGACATGTCTAGACATGAACAGGTGAGTTGTAGTATTGCCTTAGTCAGTCATAGCTGTCTCAGATGATTTACTGAACATGCAAAAAAAAGAAATGTTATAGTATCAACCTTACACATATATACATTAAGATCCCTATGAGTTGTGTCTATATGCAAAACATGTTTTGTGTTCTCTATGGAAAACATTTTGTCCTTCATAGTTTCTTGTGGATTTTTGACATGTTTTTCATACCTTTGGATATCCCTCTTGCAAAGCCTGGAACAAGCCGTTGCAGCCAATAACCTGACTTCATTCAAAAATGTCTGGCTGAGACCTTTGGATTATCTACTACCAAATGGGCTTGATGGGTTGAATGACCTCGTCTTGTTTGGGGTTTTTTTATGTTCATCAGTGAGGTCTACAGTCCCATAATGCATATTAGAGAATTATGAAGATGTATAAATGCCTTTCCACTTTATTTGGTGATTTGTCTGTACACTTGATTTGCAAAACCTAAAACAAGTATTTGAAAAACAAGTTTCTCGGCGCTCCTTTCCATGTAATTAGGAGTTCTGAATTTCTTCAGATGGGAAACTCAGAAAGAACATACCAGCTGAGCATGTAAAACAATGCTTTCATCCATATTCGTATCAAGGTCATGTTTGCCTGCACTCTAAAGCTTGGGAAACCGTCCTTGATAATTCAGAAAGCTCTTCTATCAACAGGGTTTTCCAACTTTTTTGCCTACCTGCAGGGCTTTCACAAGGTCAGGGTGTTTCCTGTGTATTAGTGAATTGGTATTGCATTTACATACAGTACCATTTTTTTTTTCAGGTCTCAGCTAAATTTGATAAAGGTCTTTTAGGTGGTATTGGAAATCAATTTAAATGTTGTGAGTTACATTCTTGAATGACAGTTTTTGAGAATCATTGTTTTTTATTTAAAAGTTATAATGTCACATGGATTTGTGTTAGCCTACAAATACTCCCATCTCACTATGTGAGCAAAAATGAGTTATCAGCTTGTTAGACTCAGTTTTTTTTTCAGAAAAGCCAAGGATGGAATATGGAATTATAAATTCTTTCAGTTTGTTTGCAATAACCAATTCTCAACAAAAAAAAGGATTGTTTAAGTCCAACTGTTCTAAAAGTAATAAACATTACTGAACAATTGGATTAAACTTTTCTGAGATTAATTTTTGCGTGTTTAGCTGTTGTCTGCATGATTCCCATGATGTAACCCCTTATATTTGATATATTTGACATATAAAGTATTCCCATCCTAACACTAACCCCAAGCAAACCGCATACCAACAGCACAAACCTTAATCTTGCATGTATAAGTTATTGTAACCAAGGAACATGGAGTAATGGTGTTTTCACCTCAGATAATAAATACTGTAGGCGAATGCAGATCTAAAACATTCACTGGTTTATTTATGTTTTCTTTCTCTAGCTATAAAAAAATAACAATACAATGCCAAAAGAAACAATTGAAAACAAATCTCAAAATTAAGCCAAAGTCTCTTCAATCACAGTAAGGACCTTAACATATTTTATTTGTGCTCTAAACAAGTGCTGGGACTAGCGTTTTACACATATTTAGCTAAAAACGTCAGGAGATAACGTTCCCACATTGCTTAACAGTCTTGAACACGTCAAACCAGTGAGATTCTTGACCCCGTCAAACTCCAGGACAGGAAAAAGCAGCCGGTCTTGTTTCAACGTGTCATTCCAGTATAACCTGAAAGGTGGCGCCATGGCATAAGTCTTTACCCCTATGTCGTTCACTAGAACGTTCTACAAAAAAACCCAAATAACGAGTATGTGCTTTTAAAGCATTTCTCTTGGACCTCGGACTGTAGATGTCTACGTTCATGTCTCTATTTTATTTTTTGGACTTAAATATTATATGCTGGAAGACAGTGTCACAGATGACTGTGTGTGCTACTAAGTGACACGCCTGGCTTGGACTGGCTTACTTGATCTGATTTTACTTTTCTTGCTTGCGTAAGCACTTTACAAGTTGTTCTGGGTGTCACTGCTAGCTAAGTTATCTGTGATTTTTTTTTCATTGTTGCCATTTATTTTTGTTATTATGTAATTTTTTTGTTCGTCGCTCACACAGAACACTTCGCAGACGCTTGTAATAATTATCTCTGATAGACTTCAGAAACAATTGGGCGTTTTTACGTATGTCAGCAAATCCCTGGTCTCCTAATTGTAAAAAAAACCCTCAATTATTAGCGCGAAGCAAAGAAATAAAATATTGGAAACTTCCCCAATTACCAGAACACGTGACCTGCCCTTGGCAGAGAGGAGAGTTTCCCTGCGGTGTGCCTGTGTGTCCTTCCGCCCTCACTGTAGCCGCTAGTAGTATGTCAACGAGGCGCACTACGTCGGGTTTAAATGCGAAATATTTATTTTCGGGACACATTTTTCCGTTGCCGGTTTCTCTGTTGCGTGATCGGGACACCTGCGATTAAAGCGGTGGTAAAATCACAGCCACAGCAGGACTATTTGTGCACGGCGGCAGGATATATGGTGTAACCCAGTTTGTCTTTTTCTCTCGGAAGCCATGATGGAACTTTAGAGTTTTTTTTTGCTGGAGAGGACGGAAAAAAAGGAAGGAAGATCGTCTCTATATATATTAAAATATTTTAAGCCCCTTTTATTATATATATTTTTAAATTTTAAGGTGGAGGCTGTCAGTTTTTTTCCCTGGTGTTTTGGACGAGGACAAGGATATTGTGTGCTTGGAGGGTTTCTGGGGGGGGGGGATTTTAATATATATATTTTGTGTGTGTCTTGTCACAATTTTTCGGGGTTATTTTTTCGGGATCGCTGGAGAGGCTTTCTCTCCGCTTTTCTTCGCCTCAATCACGGCGGCGGCGGCGGATCTAGAGACTTGGGCCGTTTTTGAAAGCTCACGGTTCGGGAACTGGGGGATCGCGGGAGAGATTGCGGGATCGGGGAAGCCGGGCCCGCGGAGGAGCGGCGAGAGGAGGCCCTGCCAGCAGCCATTCTAGTCCAGCCCGCAGCCGCAGGCAGCCGCCACACTCGGGCAACTGCGAGACCCGGGGAGCGAGCGGGGAAGACCGGGGGACAGCCCTTTCCACAGCCCGGGGAGGCAACAATACCCTCTCTTAACATACAAGCCCTAAAGACTCCTTTCACGGCGATGGCTGCGATCATCAAAGAAATCGTCAGCAGAAACAAAAGGAGATACCAGGAAGATGGATTCGACTTGGACTTGACCTGTATCCATTTTATACATATTTTAAGTATGCATATACATGCATGCGTGTCGGCATTTTAAAAATTATTCTTAGGTATAGGATAAGATCCGATTCATGTTGAGTGGAATATAATGTTTTTGAGTCGAGGTCTTTTTTAAATAGAGGTAAGTGGGATGCGGACGAGATCTGGATAGTTGCAGCTCTTATAGCCGGAGAGCTTTCACATTTCGCTGTAAGTGGACATTAAAACGGTTCCTGATTGCACTGGAGCATTGTGCGGGTAAAACGCCGTTTTCTTTCAGAAAAAGCGGCGCGGATGTGCGTTTTAGTGCGGCGGAGAAGCGTTAAATGAAACGGAAAAGGAGCCCATTCTCTTTCGCAGTGTGACGAGGTCTTGGCCTAGATAAGGGAATGGATTAGATTAAATTCAAAATCACTGCTACACAAAGAGACATTGCATCAGCAACCTGCAGAAAACCAGTAGGTACGTGTCTCTGTATTGTGTGGCCAAATTAAATGCTTAAAGGTCTGGAAATATGCTGTCATTTAGCCAGAATCAAGGTTGATAAACGTGTGGTGGGGGGGAGGTAGGTTTGGCTAATTTAGCCAGCGAGAAGAAATGTGTTGTAAAATCTGCGTAGATGTCGTCTTTAGTAAGACTTAGAATTGCAAATAGCGCGTTTATAATCGGTGTGGGTTTAAAAAGATGGATGTGTTGCCTACGGTCAGTAAAACACGGAAAGGATCCATTTAAAATCATCGGCGGTGGATTTATATCGACAGGGACCCTTTCCAGTCTGTCGCCGTCTTTAGGTAGCTAAATATTCTTGTCGTGTCGTTTGGGAATGTCATTTCACGGCTTGGCATATGCGGTCTTTGAGTATCTGTGGGTCCAGTAGGTAAACCGTGCGACTCCCATCCCCAGGCCTGCTGCCTTGGGTACCTCCTCGACAGAAACGCGGTTGACTTGACACTTCCACAAGCAGGGCGAAAACATCTATCGATTATCAGCGAGGTCCTCCAGGCACATCATCACCGGCCATGGTAGAGGCGTTTGATCTTGTTTAAATTCTCTTGTCTGTGGAACGAGAAATGATCTTTGCGTTTTCTAAGTACTTAATGTGCATCGCTCCTTTAGGTAGATCTGTATTATGATGAGTGCATTTTCAGGTAATTATAGGTGAAATGCTGCAGTACTGCTGTAAAGTGCTCCACTTTGTTAACGGTAAAACTGATTTTGCGGATAGTTGAATTAGAGGCTGGATAGCACCACGGACCTATATGTAATTGGATACCTAAAGCTGCTTTTCCTTCAGGTTAGTGGTACTTTCCAGGCCAAACAGTAGGCCAAGACTGTGCTTCAATCACGTCTATGTACAGTAGTCTCCCAAAAGGCAAGGCATTACCACTCTTCCTACGAGAAGTTTACCACCGACTGTTATGGAGAGATGAAGTGCTTTTTTCTTTTTAAATTGAGCTGCAAACACATTTCTTGGTTTCCAGTGTTGTGAGGAGAGACAGAGCTGGGATCAGTCCGAATCCCCATAAGCAGAGAAAATCACAGGCCTTGCTTTCCACTAAGACAGCAGGGGCACTGAGCAGAGACCTGCTTGTCTCGCCAGCTGGATACTGAATCCTGGCTCATGGCTGTGTTATTGGGGCATGCCTTGACATAATCAAAATACTATGTACATAATTCGACACTTGTCTGCTCCTCAGTTTAGTTATGACAGTCTTTGTTGGAATTAGACATTGTCGACAGGAACGGTTTTAAATCAATGTGAAATTTCTTCCAGTTGTTGAAAGACATGGTTGGAGCTTAGCATTTTGTTTTTCTGAGATTTGTTCTTCTATGAAATTGGTTTTCGCCATGCACATGAGTATAGAGAAAGAACACACAGGCCTTGTAATGAGTTCTAGAAATAGGTTTTGTGCTGTAGGCAGATGCATAAATTTCCACTGTAGTTTGGTTTAAATGAATTACTAATTCCCACAGTCTCCAAGAACGCTATTAACTGCTGAACAGCTGTAAAAATTTTGATGGTATTACAAGGCGTCTTTCAGACCTTTAGGAACCTTTTGTGGGCCTCAAACTAAAATATGCACCTTTAGTTAATACAAACTTCTTAAATTCAAAATGTTTTTTGAACCAAGTTTCATCCGTATCTTACGGCATTGTAGGACAGCACCTTTGGAAACCCTCTCGGAGAACTGTTAGGATCATAGCTACCAATACTTGGATCTTCCCTTCTTCGTTCAGCCGGACCACTTGAAATACAGCATGGAGTGTTGTAACTCAACAGAAGATGTTATTTCAATCTCGCGCTGCCATCCCTGCTGTTCAAACTGGAATATTGTCCATTCTGAGGACAATATTCCTAACAGTGGGCAGGTAGATCACTTGTTCTGCACATTTACACCCCATCTGTTAACTGCATCTCGCCCAGTTACCGTGTTTAAGGACAGGAATGCAACTTGTCCTTTTCATCTCTCTGAGCGTTGACAGTCTTCCAGCTTTGGTTATGATATGGTCTTTGCCTGATTGATCGATGGCTGTTTTTTTGGTCACTGTGAATTGAATGTGAGGCCCCAATGTTGATGGCTTTCTATGTGCTAGCCCCCAGTGAGGCTGATAACTGCTTTCCCTAATAAGTGTTTTTCTTTGATGGGGGGTGAGGGGATGGGTAGCCATTTTAGGATTCTTTCTTAATATGGTTTAAGAAAATGGAGAAATTTTTACACCTCCGTAACTGCATTGTCACCCCTTGTCATCTAGTTGTTTAGTAGTGAGCTATGAATTAGTGTGTAGAGAATGTTGGAAAATGATGTCTAAGTGCTCGATTCTAAAGTTACTGGGTTTTTGGTAATGCTGGCATGCAGCTCCTGACTGAATTCCGTCCGAGAGCAAAGGGATTTAGTTAAACCCTCACCATGAAGGACTGCAAAGGGACGTGTTTGCAGTTGCAGGTGTCATCGGTGGTCCTTTTAGCTTTTTTTAGCGTTTTGTCAGAATCCTAGACGGACTTTTATGGAAAAGTTCAGAAAAGCCCGCAGTCCCTGTAGCGAGGTTATGTGAAGTGTACAGCTTCGGAATTTGGTGTATGTGCCTTGTTACGTGATCAGAAATGATTGTTGCCTCTTTCTTAAGTATAGGCCTGTTGTTTGTAAATGGTGGGCTTTCAGTTAATTTCCAAGCATTCTAATGTTGATGGAAATGGGTAAAAGTTGGCAGTTTTTCAAAGTGGTGTTATGGAAGGTAAGCTATGGGGGACTAATTAATAAAAAGGTGTCCGTGTTGTTCACTCACAATTGCTCTGGCCTTTTTTTTATAAACGTTGATTTCTTTGGCGACGCCCGATTAATGCAGGAGCTATGCAATCAGCATTTTGTCCAGAGGCTCTGACAGTTGTGCTGGGATTCGTTTCTCACTTTGAGCCCTTTCCTTTTCTGTATTTTCTGAGCTAGTGGTTTCGACCCTGGTGTGTATCTTCAAATGGAATTAGGCCTCGTCAGATGTAAGTTTTCCTCATGAGCAGCAAAATAACTTTAATCTTAAGCCCGTTATGGTTTTTGGTCATTTAAAATATAGGAAAGTGTAGGATTCGCCTTAGTGTTGGTGTAATCCTGCGCCTAACTTTTAGTGTAAAATGTTTAAATCAATCTAATGGGAGTGAAGATAAATGCTCTGTTGTAGGACACATGAAATACAAATCATAAATTGGTTAAAAATATTATAATTTTCAGCCCACATTTCAAACTGTGGTTGTTTGTGATGAGCACTTTTTCTCTCCTGGCGTTTTAAAACAATATGGCTTCTCCTGTTATGTAATCCTGTATCCAAGTTCTAGGAATCGGCCTTAAAATAGCAGAGCAAAGTGATCTTGCAACAGCATTTGTGGTTATGTGCAGCAGTGGCACTGCATCAGTCATGGTTTAAAGATTAGCCATGCTTGAAATTCAGTTTGAAAATTGGTTTTATCACTTTGCTATTTAGTAATGTTACTGGATATTCAGTGAATTCCGTAATGTGGGACACTTCAGTCTTTTCTTATTTGGTTTAAATGTTCCCTTGATGGCTGTTTAAACATTGAGGACTTTTATCTACTAAAAATATTGTAAACTTAGGTTTAGCCATGATAAAAAATCTTTACCCCTTTTTTAAAATGAGAACATAGTGTACCCACACAAAGCTGAAAATGTGCTTGAGTAGAAGTTTTAAAAATGTGGAACCACATGTAGGTATGTTGTGTGACAACTTTGAATTAGTCCAGACACTTGCATTTTATTAGAAATCCTAATGCACTATTAAAAGTTTGTGTGATCTCTCTAGATGAACCTTAAAAGTTGCATTGTTTTATTTTCTTATTATATTTAATACAATATCTATTTGATAAGCATGTAAGAGGTGAAGCTAGAAACGATAAAGGATTGTGTAGTTTCTGATCATCGAAAAAGCTTTACGAACAGAAGACAGGTTGAAGCCAAGAGTATTATCGGCACTCACCGTCCAAAGTTTTGATGTTTTGTGCCAGTGTGGATATTTGGGGCTGTTAAAATGATTGTATTTAAAAATACATGCGCTTTGTGTCAGCAGAGGACCGTTTTCTAACATTTATTTTCAAGTGGCTGTTGTAATCTATGACTTTGACTATATTTTGTTTAAACGACTGAGATGGAAGTTTATTGCTGATTTTTGTAACGCTTCATTTTTTCTGTTGATGGTCGTGAGGGGGGTTAAAATACCTGTACCTGTCATCTGTGGTGAGGTTTTGAGGTAAAAACAGAGGAAGAAAGGGGTTCAGAAACTGTTTAGATGACTGGAGTATTCAGATTTGATCTCTCTGCAGTGTATAGAGGTCAGTGCGTTGTGTTGCCGTGTTATGTGATGGATTGTCCTTTAGGTGGTATTGTACATTGGTCAGGAACCTATTCAGCAAAAAGCTGCCTTCGTTGAGATGTAGAATACTCCTTGCAAGATGGGACTCTGCCTGTGTTCATTGAGGTCAGCAAGTACGGCAGGATTTCTGCTTGGGAGTCTTAAGCAAATTCTAAACGGTTACCATTCATGATGGTGAGCAGCAGTAAACCAGATGTGGAATATGTTTTTATTCATGTTAGGACTCAACAATCACGAGTCCTCCTGTTCCAGTCCCGCACTTGGTGCGACTGCGACGCCTCTCTTGCAATGAAGCTCGTCATCATAGAGACCCGGGTAGGAGAGGGTGGCACGGCTGCGTCCACAGCGTTTCGCTTGAGGGGGACACTGTCCCTCCAGTGGGCGCGTGTTTAAAACTGTAGTACTGTTTAAAGAAAAGGCTGTTCTCCACTCCAGTGTTGTCTCGACCTTTGTTGAAACCCTCATGCCTTAATTTAAGCGCGTTTTGTTTTGCTACCAGAGCTTTTGAAAAGATCTGTGCTGAAAAGGAGAGTGCTGCTGGATATTACTCATCTTCTTAATAAGCTACCATCTTGGTTAAATGCCTGTATAGAAGTAGTTTTTAAAGTTGAAATTAACCATCCTGAGGTTCTAATAGAATTAGCTCATGAATACTTGGGAGTGGAATTTTGTAGATTAGAGCAGGGATGTCCAGTCCCGGAGCCTCTTCTGGATTTGTTCCACCTGAGTGCTCAAATAACTGAGGCCCAACAGAAAAAAATCGAGGTTTAATTTGAACTCGTAATTGTTTTCAGTTCCGAAACGCGTAAGCTGGCTATTAACTATAGTAGACACCTGAAGAAGGCTCCGCAGCTGAAACGTTGTTTCCTCTCTTCTCTTTTCAGCATGGAATAAGCCTATTACTCGTTCCTTATTAACTATAGTATTTCATAACTTAAGATCCTCAACCTTTGAGCAGAAAAAAAACTAGGAAAGGTTCCAATTAAACGACTTGTTAATTCAGTTGAGGTTTCTTTTAAATAGAGAGCTCATCAGCGTTGAAAACCCGCAGGTGTGTAGCTCTTCAGGACTAGGATTGGGAACTCTGGGATTACACATGTGTGGACAGTATGTGAATTTTGATAAATTCCACATTTTAAAGATTGCGCATTAGTTAATTGCATGCAAGCACTTCGGATATGAAGATTTGTGGAGTTCTACAAAAAAACCTTGTTTGTTAGACATCAGGGTTGCAAATAGAATCTTTGCTATTTTGTGATATCTAAGTTATCCAAATGCTATATAGTTTTTTTTTACTCTAATTTACAGCAATAAGCGTTAACTTCTACTTCTGGAGCACGTGGAAGATTTGTGCGTGGACAATGTACTTCTCACTAAAAAAGGGAAGTCATTTAATTTTACTCATTTCTATAGGAATACTAATTCATGATGGCAAGGCACAGTTGTTGCAGTGCTCATATGTTTGAGAATTCATAATGCTGAGGCGTGTCAGTGTGCAGGATGCTGAAGAAATTAGGAACAGTGCCTCTGGCTGGTAGGAGTGTTGATCACTAGCTTTGCTCAGGAAATTAAGATAAATTGTAGGGCATGAGAAATGTGAGTGATTTGTTCATTATCTTTTGTTTTCTTAAACTGTTTCAAAGCACTTCAGTTTTCAGTGTTCTATTTCTGAATCTTAAAATACTTGATATTGATCAGTATAACCAAAATCGTGTTCATTACAAGATAAAATCTGCTGCTGTTAGTATGAGTTTTGAATTGTACACCTTTTTCCAGTGATAATGTGGCAATACATTTTAGTCAAATTTGCCTAGTGATCCTCATGTAGGAAGTGGCTTTTTGTTGTTATGTGTGGCTGTTCTACCATTAACAATAAATTTGATGAAAGATTCCACATATCTATGTAATTAACTTATATTGGCACACCTATATGAAAAGTGTTGCTTTAGAAGCCTGTACATAAGAGCATTTTAGAAAGCCTTTGAGACTAGTGTGTGTTCAGTTAGGCTGCACAGTAATGTGTAGCACCAGTGTTTTTAAAACCCATTTAGTCTGTCAAATCATTTATTAAATGTTTTACCGAGAAAATGTGTAACAGGCAGACGTGATTTAACAGATTTTTATAACACGGTTTGTTGTTAGTGTCGGTTTTGGACTTGAAATTAGGAAAAAGCATTGTCAAAGCATTCGGTGTCATTTGGCCTTTAACACATTTTAAGAGGTTTGTGTCTGTTTTTAGAAGTAATGCATGTTGCCGTCAGTCATTTTAGAGGAGTTTAGAGATATTGAGAAGTTTTACTCCTGTAATATTTGAACCCTACTGTGCTAAAAAAACTGCCGAATGCTTTCACTTTTTTTTTTTTTTTGCAAAAGAGACAATGGCGGCAACTATTTTGAAAACGGTATATAACAATTAATGTTCATGAAATTTTAATGTACAGATGTTTTCAGAGTACTTTTAGCATTAGCAGTACCAATCCTAAATTGTGCTACATGGTATTTTGAGTCGATTTTTTTTAATCTCTGGAGTAAAAGGGCTGGTTAAGCACTTTTATTTTTGAAGTTCTTTGATGTTTGATATCCCAATTTTAAAATTGAGAAAACTTTAGAAGTGAAATAACTTTCCAATCTTTATTGCCCCGTAGATACACCCAAGCATTTCTAAGCTTTTGCTTTACGTAATTTCCTTTTATTTCTGGCTGTTTTCTTTCCAAGTACATGAAATGTGAACGTGCCCTTTTTTGAGATTTTTAGTACAGCAGATTTTTATGTACTGTATATATTTTACTTCTAGTATTAAGCTAACCTTTACTTCTAGTATTAAGCTTTCCAGTTTTAGGGGTTGATGAGTGATCTAGTTCACGAAGTATCTTGCGAGAAAGATCTTTTGATATCTGCGTTATATTATCAATGGAAGAGTCTTAGGGACTTTTTCTAAGGCAGTGGAATTCTGTGAGAAATGAGATAGTAAAATTTAAAATGTTATTCTCTGTACGTTACAAAGATCTCATTGAAGTTTGGGAAAACTGATATTTTTTTGGCTGATTTGCAATTAATATAATTTACTGTATGTTTGACTGTAATCACAGCTTATGGAAGTTCTCACTGCTTCCATTTTATTCATTTGGATATTAAGCTATTTACCTATTTTTTCAAGATCCTAATAAGACCTCAACTTGGGGACCACCCTTTGCGAGATAAGTTGGTCCCTATTATTCTATTCTTTATCAGAAAGCCACTTAAATCCTGGTAAGGATCGCAGTCTCGATTCTATCCTGGAAGCATGGGGTGTAATCTGGGGTGGGATACCCAGTCCGTCACGGGGCATATGGGGGGGGGGGAGATGCCAGTTATTCTAGTGGGTATGTCTGTAGAAGGTGGCAGGAAATCAGAATACCCTGTGTAAACTCTGAGAAATGTAGGTTCACTCATAACTCACCTGTGGTTTTTAAACAGGAAATGGAAAGTAATTCAAATTTAAAGAACACTCAACTCAAAGTCGTTGTATCCTGTCATCTAGTTCTGGTGTGTGCATATGAAGATTAACATTACAAACTTTGGAAGGTTTTTATTTATACAAGGATGTTGAGAGGTCCAAAGAATTGCTGGTTCAAAACTAAGTTGCATGTCTTTTCAAATATGGAACATTAAGTCTGGGGTAATGTTCTATGTATGGGTTCAGACTTTTGAAACTTCAACCCACACAATGTTTAGAGTGAACTGGTTAAAGTATAACATTATCCTTGTATGTTTGAATGTAAAACAAATGAACCAGAGCAAAAGTGCATTAAAAACATATTACTTCTATAAATGTTACAGGATGGTCTTGCCTTGTGAGATTGTTTACTGTATTAAATATCGTGTTCACTGGGGGCTGTGTGAAAACTCACCATTCCCAGGCTGTGTGCATTAAATGTGAAGAACACTACTGCCTGGTAGTTGCTCCTTTTACCAATAGAGGGAACTCAAACTTGTTTATTAAGATAAGAAATCCTTGACTTAATACTGCAAGTGGCTGGATATTGGACACAAAAAGTTTGAACACTAAGGAATAAGTGATAGGACTTGATACTGGAATTGGATCAGCTGAGCAAGTTCTCAGGTTCTGCCTGGACTGGTCTGACTAGACAACTCAGAAGTCATTGCATGTCAGTTCTGGTATTTCTGTGTGTTTTTATTGCACCTGTTGTTTTTAAAGTTGTTTTCTTCCCTAGACAGTAAAAGGCACACAAGCAAAAGCTCCTCTCCTGAGCTTTAGAACTCCAAAGGTTTTGATTGAATGGGGATTTGTTGAAGGAATGGGTTTTTTCCCTTTGGTTGCAACAACACCATTAATGGCTATTTATCATATTGGAATCTGTAATAAGACTTCGTGCTGGTGTGCATTATTTATATAGAAAATAAATACTAAAACGTAGCGTATATTATACAGAACAGGAAGTCCTCTGTTGCTTCACTCCCATGAAGTCGGACTGTACCCTTTCTTTTGTGAGGAAAACCATAATGTTTTTTCGATGTGGGTTTCGTGCCTTTGATTTTTTTGTAATAGCCTTGCTGTTAATCATATTCAGTACAACCATTTTGCTTGCTTCGTTTTAGAAACTTTTTGTGTTTTTTTCTTTTATCACATTTTCGTACATTAGCATTTTTAAAGTATGCGCTAAAGAAACCAAAGGGCAAAACTCTCAAGCAGTCTTTTTTTAATTGGGTTACATATAAATTGGGGTCTTGGTGTCCCACACAGCTCATTAGCCATGAAACGAATGGATTCCAAGTTTTTATTTCATCTTCTGGCCAATCAAAAGGTTCAGTCTAGGCTGTTTGCCAAATGATGAGTGATCACACAAACGGGAAAACATTGAAGTTTTTGCATTTCAAATTGTGTGCGTCTTTGACCCTTCTTTTTAATGCAGCTGAAGATCTGCTTTTGTAAGATACTTTTGTGTACAAAACTCACCCTTAAGATGGTGGTGAGAGCTGAGGAAAGTGTTTGGGTGGTCTGACCACAGTTAATTTGCATGTTTTTTTTAAATCCCATTTCTGTAAACCTACAGTTTTAAGCCTTCATCTCTATTTTAAATAGGAACACAGCAAACGTGATTTATTTGTGTTTGTGGCGATGATAAAGGAATTGAAGGAAGGCTTACATTTCTGTAAATGCAGCCAATAAACTTATGCTAGCAGTGTATTGTTCTTTTATTGACACTTTAATGTGTCCGTCTTTACTGCGTGTTCTGATTCGTACTTTTCAAAGAACACGGAAAACAAAACTATTTTATCTTTGCTTAAGATTGATTTTTTTTTTATTGCTTAGCTTCATTGTCATTTCTTGAAAAGTTTATGAAGTAACTTGTTAAATTGAATTACCTGTTGTGCTTGAATTCAGTGGCAGCAGGTGCTAGGCACTGCCAGTGTTCTGCCGGATTGTGTAAAGCTCAAGTATGGTACAGTTTACCGTAATTTCTTTCCTGCTTCAGACTTGGATAGTTTACTGTCAAATGTGGATTCTGAAGCAGCCTTTTTTACCACAAGTATTTAGTAACTAAACTGTGGTAAGAATGTCAAAAAAGTGTATCTCTGGGAAAGCCAAGATCCTTAAGTTTGGAGGCTTTTGTTTGAAAATGTTATTTTTGGTGTTTTTTCATGTTGGCCAACGCTCGTTCTGGCTAGAAAACAATTAACTTGAAGAAAGCATTATTGGGGACCTCATTAATTTCAGGTATTTAAACCATGTGTGAATAGAGATCAAATGTTCAGTTAATTTTTTTGTTAAAATTTAAATATTGATTTATTTAACTTTTAAAATACCCACATTTACAGTCTTATATCAGTTCTTGACATGCTTATTTCAGGGGACTTTGTAAAAACATGGTTTTACAGATGTTTCTCAATGTGTTTTAAATTCTACAGCTTTGCTTTGCAGTAAAGAGAATGCATAAAACTCATTCTCTGCATTTATGTAGCCTTTCTATTAGTACTTCGCACATTGGAGAGGACCAATTTCATCCACTACTGAAGAGCAGTCCCTTTCACTCTGGTCGGAGTCCTGCTCCACAACAGATGTGTTGTAAATGGAAATTACTTCAGTTGAATTAAGGGTGAAGTTTTAGGTAGATCAAATTGCACAAGCCCCAATTTGGATTTCACCTATAAACTTGCTGCTAAAATGTTTTCTCTCTGCAGGATATGAAAAATACAAATGGTTTCAGAATTGATTTCTATGTGTACTTTCTTGTATGTAATCGGAATACCAAACCTTATGCAAGTTGTGGATGTTTTGTAACTTCCCAAAGAAATGACTCCTTTTCTTTAAAAAAAGTCCTTTTCTTTACCACGCTAAACTATCACAGCACAATTTATAATTAGAAGTCAACAGGTATCTGATCAGTTGTTTTTCAGTATTTTTTCATAAAGCTTAGTAGTAAATGTTTATAATGGGATATTTTTTAAAAAAATTATAAATTGGTACTAATAAATACAGAAGTGACTGAAAATTGCCTTTTAAGCGCAACATCTGAAGTAAAGTTTTGGCTCAGCTGGAAAGCTTTGTATATGCTTGTAAGCAATTCCTTTCCAGTGGAAGATGTTTTTTTTTTGTCAACCTGATAAATATTGTTGTTTTCTCGGCGTGAAAGTGAACAGATGTGATTGTGGTTATAGTGGGAAGCTGGTTCATGTTTCAGTGGAGACGTTCTTGCTGCTTGGCACATTTGGTCATTAGCTGTATCCTTAGAAACACCCTGCCCTCTGAAGATACTGTGGCATAGATTTGAAATTCCTTTGTCGCTTGAATGTCTTAGATCCCTTTGTAAGAGAAGTGGTAAAATGCTCAAAGAAAATTTTCTTTTGGTTTGTGTTATTCTTGTTATGTGTAACTCACATTAGAAAACGGTGCCCGTCTAAAAACTTTCCGGTCCAGCTACAGTTTAGTAAAAATAAACCTTTTTTATGTGTCCAAAATCGCAACAAGTTGACCCTAATGTTTGTCTGTGTCAAATGAGGTAAAGAAAATTATACAGGAAATAAGTTTGAGTGTTGCAAAGATATCTTTGTTAAAGTACATAATAAACTGTTATTTTAAAGTTTATGCTTTCCGAAAACTAAAGCTGGTAATCTTTGTTTTAATTGCCATTAATAGTGGATTAGATAGTAGTCCACTATAGTAATTAATATTACATCAAGATATGTCAGGGTCCACATTGCACTTAAAGCAATCTAGTTGTCAAATGATGATAGGACTAGAAGCAATGTGGAAAAATGAGCAGAAACCCAGCCAATGGGAAGCAGCTCAAAAAGCATATTAGGGCAAGCAGCCAATCGCATGCTGCAGCTAGCATTGCGGATGGGTCTAGAGAGTCTGGTGAAAGGAAAATGACAGCAGTCTGGAGGAGAGCTCGTTTCAGTGCTCCTTTCCTGTCTTCTGTGGGGGCTCCTCCTCCGAGGCTGAGTTTGTACTCCTTTTGCCTCGATGTGGTTTGACAGCGCCTTTTGTTCTCATGAAGCTTCAGGTCGTTTCCAGCTGGGCTGTGCGTGCAGCTGAGATGTTGGTTCAGGTGATATTCCCAACATCAAAGCGCATCTGAAAACAAGTGCTAAAACATGTTAGAAATATTTCAGTTTCAACATGCTAAAAGATGTGAAAATTGAAGCACAGCAATAATTGTGTGAGCAAAAAGACCTATCGCTCTGTGGAGTCCTTTTTTTTTTTTACCCCTTTGGGTTTAGTTCAAATGCAGGTTGGCATTCTTCACAGAAGTGAAGTGCACAAGTGCACAGTGAGTTTCTTTCTTAATGTTTTCCTCTTAAACCTGAAGCACTTTAGTTCTGGAGGTGACGTATACCCATTATATAAATCTGCTTTTCATCTTCTGAAACATGTGCATCTGCTGAGCCTGAGGAGAATCCTAGAGATCGTACTTTTTCCTGATCATGCAGGTTTCTAAAAATAGCGAGGTTCAGCGCTGATGTGATTTATTCTGTGGCCACACGTGGCCCGTTTGATTAGAAGTCCTCTGTTTGTCCCTCACAGAGTGGACCATCTGCTCTATGAACATAAGGTTTGGTGCAGGGGAAAGGGGCCTGTCATCGTCGTTTTCCTCTTTGTGCGTTTTGGGCTCTGGAATACGAGTTGGTGCTAGTGTGATCTAAAAGACAAATGGATCCAGTGTAAAAGAGAATAGGAGGTTTTGCTTTTAATACAGTTGTCTCCTGGTAAAAAGTTCTATTAGACCTTGCTAGTGTTTAAAAGTTCATTTCATGCTGCCTGCTGCTATGCCATTGATAGTTCATTTTCACTGGGATCTGAAGGGTATGTTTAATTCACAACCTCTGTGGCTGTTGTTTCAGATTCCATTTTTGGATACCTAGTGTTTTGGCCTAATGTGTTTGTGTAAAAAGACTTCTTATCCCCAGGTTTTCTTGACTCCTGCTTTCAGATATTTATCCCAATATTATTGCAATGGGGTTTCCCGCTGAAAGGCTTGAAGGTGTGTACAGGAACAATATAGACGACGTAGTACGGTAAGATTTTTTTCGCCTTCCAAATTTCTAACAATTCAGAAAGTGTTTGTTACAAATTGTATATAACAATCAGATGAAAACAGACCCCTTCCTTAAGGCAGAGTTATGGATTCTCATTCCAAGACCCCTTTTAACAAGCCCTTTCATGGACTTTTCTGAAATCAACCAGTATTCCTAAAAATGGCATTGCTTAGACATTAAATATGACCCTTAAAAAGACTTTTTTCTGCTTTCAGCATCATGAAGTAAATGCTTAGCAGACCCAGCAAAAATGGTCTTTGGTGGTATTTCTTTTAGTTCTAAGGTAGTTTGCCTTCATTCATATGACCTTACATATGTTACAGTATGTAAGGTAAACGGTATGTG
This sequence comes from Atractosteus spatula, assembly GCF_055471065.1. Classification (NCBI taxonomy): domain Eukaryota; kingdom Metazoa; phylum Chordata; class Actinopteri; order Semionotiformes; family Lepisosteidae; genus Atractosteus; species Atractosteus spatula. The sequence goes on along the minus strand of NC_142710.1, from coordinate 19,381,040 downwards.
TACCTTCTCTGTGCACTGAACTCTGGAATTGTACATGTGTAATTACAATTTCCCAAGCTATTATGGCCAACAGTTTAGTAAAACATCTTCTAGACTGTTGGGCAAAATGATGCACAAGTGCTGTAATTGCTGCAACCAGTTGTGAATTTCTTATTCTGCTTATTTCAAAGAGCAGCAGTTCTCAAGATCTGATCCCCATAATTTGGGGAAGCATAAAGGCCGTTAACAGTCGTTCTCGGGTTCCTGAAGGTGTTTGATTTTACCCATCCAAATCACTGACACCGCAAACCACTTGTGTTGTCTAAATGCAGCAGGTGCATAGCATTTAAACACCAAACCTCTTGCTGCCGTCTAGTAAGAATAACAGACCTGACTCATTCCTCCCTACTAAAAGCTCTTGCTTTTCAGAGGATGGTTTGCTCTTTTTTCATTTCTAGTTATAAGTTTTTTTTCTTTACACTTGGGATGATCTTGCCATTACACTGAAAAACTTTAGAACAGGTATTAAAATTCTTAATTTCTTCTGAGATGTTAGTTATAGTTTTGAACAGTTGTACTCGCTTGATAAACATGCCATCAGGAAGTACCATTTTGCCAGATTTAGCTCAAGATTGTTTCACGTGAGACTGTGCTTTAGTCCTGTTTTTTACCTAAATGTATTTGTCTAGACCTACTTGGCCACTACTGACACATTTATATCGGTGGAGCTGAGACAGTGATAGTATGCAGCAGCCTTGTATTTAAATACAATCTCAACATGCCTTCATGAGCATTGGAAATGATTTTTTACTCCCCGTGCCATCTGAAACAGTAAATGTACTGTAGGTTTTTACACTGTAGCACAAATTAAGTTTCACTTTAGACTGCTGCTGTGTGATACCACTTTTGAATGGGTCATTTAAAAATTAAACTACCACACAGGAATATTCAGCACTGGTGCAATTACATATAGACATTTTGTCATTTGTAATAAACTCCCATCATGAGCAGCAGTACACAAAAAGTGAGTCATCCTATATTTTGCAGGTGGTTCTGCAAAAGAATTGAATTTCAGTGGATATTCATGAGGAACTTTAGCAATATTTGAGAAACCTAACATATTAAACTACCAGTCTGGACCTAATGGAGACTTAACTGTAACTTGCAAGCTACATGTGAACTTTACTTAACCCTGGGGTTGCATTGTCTAAATAACTTCCTCCATTTTTAAACAGGACATGATCACACAATAGTGTAATTTGTTTTACTCTTAATGCTGCAGAGAAGCTCTGCTAGTCTACTTGGATGAAATCAAATCTAATTCCTTATGAACCACTGGCACTCTGACCTTTTCTTCATGAAAACCTTAAAACATTTTTCTGCTAATGTTTTTAGTTTGTGAATGACTGGATTGGAACTGCTGTATTGACACAAGCTAAAATCAGAGTCCACAAATATCAAATTAGAACTACTTTAGTTTTTAAACGTCACTATTTGCTGTTGTATCATGTAAAGCTGTCAGATATGTAGTAAGCTTTTTTTTATTACAGTTCTGAAACGAGGTTTATTTTTCATGTTTTCCAAAATGCATCAAAACTTCTTTCTTCAAGATCTGAATTTAAGTAATTGCATTTCTTAAATGCACGTAAGCTTATGTGTGATGTAGACCAACTTTATCAGACATGCCCAGGGGACCTGTGATGAGCATTTTGGGCCGGATTGCACTTCCTGCAGTTTCATTTTTTCAGTCTTCCTTTAGAAGTAGCATTTGGACAAAAAGACAAAGTTTTAAAATGTTAACCCTTGACTTAGTTACTGTTTATTATATACTCAGTGCCGTGTAGAGAAGTCATGCGTTTGTTGATATTGTTTTTTTTTGTTTAGGTTTCTTGATTCAAAACATAAAAACCATTACAAGATATATAATCTGTAAGTATTTTTTTTTAACTTTACACAGCTCACACATGAGGTTTTCTGGTGTTTGTCATTAAAAAAATAAAAGTATTGCTCTGTATTTCTAAATGTCCTGCAAGTAAAAGCATATTAGTGAACATTTTGCCAAGAATATGTACTGTGTGCTGATAGTTAGATTTGTGCAGTTTATGGTTTAAAATAGACGAACGTCCTGAATCTTTCAAGAAAAGCTTTGTGGGTAACATGGAGCATATTTGACTTATGCAGTATCGTTATGCAGTCTTTAGAGGATCTAAGCATGAGAGAATGCAGTGCCTTATAACAAGTTTGTTTATCTGCCTGACATCTATATTCAGCAAAGCTAAATAGTGGGTGAGTTTACACAGCTGAGGAAATAAAGTAGGAAACTAGTAAATGGAGGGTATCTATTTCGGTTCAGTATAAGTGAAACGGCAGCTGTGTAGATCACCACTGCTCTCCTGTGAGCGAAGCCCAGGTTGGTCCAGGCAGCTGGAAGAAGGATGGTTTCTAGAAAGGGCCAGATAGCAGTGAGTGGTGCTGCAGTTCCGATCTGATATAGCTGGCTGTGTCATGAGGCAGTGGCACTGGTCTCAAGGGCCTGCAGGCTTCAGAGCTGAAGGCTCGCCCTGCTTTGTTTTTTAAAGGTAAAAGCTGCAAGTAGGAAGCAGAAGAGTCAAACGACACCACGAGCTGAAGAAGGCAGGTTTCAGGGACATGCAGGCCTAGTAGTTTAGTAATCCAGTTTAGAAACCTTGATGCAAGACTAGAACTAGGTAGGGTAGTTAGTAATGGAGGGGTATTTTTCAGATAGAATTTAATTTTTATTTTGATTGCATAGGACAAACTATTGTGCTTGTAAATATTTGCATTCTGTTAACAGAGTCTTTTCTTTGCAGATGTGCAGAGAGACATTATGATGCTGCCAAATTTAACTGCAGAGGTAAGTCTAAATGGATCTTCTGTAGGTTTGTCCCTTGTGTGCGTAATACATTGTTTATATAATACTGCACAGACATTTTTCTGTCCACTAAAGTACTTCTTTTGACCAAACTATTTTCCAGTTGCACAGTATCCCTTTGAAGACCACAATCCACCCCAGCTAGAGCTTATTAAACCTTTCTGTGAAGATCTTGACCAATGGCTGAGTGAAGATGACAATCATGTTGCAGCGATTCACTGTAAAGCTGGAAAGGGACGAACAGGAGTAATGATATGTGCTTATTTGCTACACCGAGGTAAATTCCTAAAAGCACAAGAAGCTCTAGACTTCTATGGTGAAGTGAGGACCAGAGACAAGAAGGTCAGTACTTGCATGTCAAATAATTTCTTATCTTCCTGTATTAAGTATTTCTTCCTGCTTTATTATTTGGCTCTTTTATGAAGTCAGTCTAACCACAGTGAGATTGTGTGAATTTGAATTTATTTTCTAGTGAAAACTTTATCGCCCTTTTCAGTAAAAGTCTGGACACAAACCATATGTGGCTTACCTTTTCAGTACTTCCTGTTGTAGCTTTTGAAGCATTAGGAGCTTTGGATTTCTAATATGAAAATATTTTAATCTTCTATCTAAAGCTTTTAGACTGCTGTTACACCTATTCTGAATTTAAAATGTAGATGCCCAGTAGAAAATCATATGCTCCAAATATTAGCTGTGAAAATGGAAGTGTTTGTCTATTGGAGTTGGTATTTCATTTGTTTAGAATTAACTTTTTAACATTAAATTTTGAAAGTTTTCAAGTTTAAAATGTAATAAGGTACAGCTGTCATACTCTTGAGGTATATTTTAAAAGTGGAGAGGTAATTTGAAAGACAGATGGCTAAAAATGTTTTTTCTTTTGAATTAGTGATTTTTTAGGGTTGGAAAGGGCTCCAAGACCACTTTAACTGCAGTATAGGAAGTAGCTTTTGTTAAAAGTTCTAATCAAGCAACTAAAAACATTTAAACTGTGGAGTAGCAGATATTCCTAATGACCTGTTCTTTCTGGTCTGCGACACAGAAATTCAAACTGACGTTTAGTTGCTGAGAAAGCCTTTAGGTTCAGTTGGGTAGAACAGCCTGAAAGCCGCTTTCACTATTAATAGGTGTTAGGAACTTTTGATGAGTTAATGACTTTCACAGCTTTTAAAGCAAGCTGCACTGGCTTGAATGATGAATCTTCCTTTCATGTTCCTTTCGTTTGGAGAAAATGCACACATCACGGAAGTGTACATATGTGTCTGTTTCTTAAGCTGCAGGCACCTTACAAGCCATGAAGTGAGCCCCAGGAAAGGGTGTTCTGGCCCAAGGCGTGTAATTGGACACTTTCACAGTGTGTTATGGAATTTGGAAGAACATCCATGGAAATTGCTTTTACTACCTTTAAGATGGTAGTGTTCATGCACTACTTACTATTGGCCGGTACTGCCTAATGATAATAAATAGGGATATATTTTTAGATTTTAATTTCTAATTGCTTCATGACTTGTTCTTTTAAAGCAAGGACACAAGGACATACTGATTAAGCAGAAGGGATGTAGTAAGCATGTGTCCAAATGTATACATATATTGCATTTTATTTATTTTTTTACAGGGAGTAACAATTCCCAGTCAGAGGCGCTACGTCTATTACTATAGCTACCTGTTGAAAAACCAGTTGGAGTACAAACCAGTGGCGTTGCTGTTTCACAAAATGGTGTTTGAGACTGTTCCAATGTTCAGTGGAGGAACATGTAGTAAGTTATTTTACAGTATTAATTGTATGTAGCGTATGTATTGCATTGTTAGTCTTTTTCAAAGTTTCTCTTCCTGTCCTGCTGGGGTGATTTGCAAATGAGGTTTTGAAATCTGGATGAGTATGCAGTTGAGTGAATTTGGATTATGCAGAAACTGGTGATGTCATATCCTTTGGCCCCATGTTAAGCTTTGCATCCTTTTTGGGGGGAGCCAGAGGTTCATTTGGGATGCAGTGTTATTGCTTTGTTCTGCTGCCCTCTTCCTCCAGTGACAAGTGTAAGACTAAATTAAGCGTCCGCCTTCCTTTCGGTGGATGTGGCTAGCTCTATTGCACTCAAAGCGCACCAGTTACTGTTTGCTTAAGTTTTAGTAGAACAAATGGCATTTTATATGGATTTTGGTTTTTTGTTTTTGTTTTCTGTACTTTGACTTTGTCTTCCGTGACTTTCTGATATGCAGTAGCTCTACCAGGCACCTTTTGAATTCCTTCAGTGTTCTGTATGCACCTGTCTCCTCCAGCTGTGCATCTTACAGATGTTTCCCTCCGGAGGGCCCTATTCTGAATTAGCTTGGGTGTGTTTATCAGCAACGGTTGTGGAAGCAAATCTTGGTTGTGCTGAGTTGGAGTTTATTTTCTTGAAATCCTGCGTAATTTGTGCAGGTGTTTATCTGGATCTAATGTTTTGTTTTTTTGCTTTGATAATAGTTATTTCAATCTACCGGTCTTACTCAGACCAGATGATTTCATGCACACTGGGAAGTAGGCTATTTTTCAGTTATTCACACATAGGTTGCTGTAGTGCTTCCATTACAAGTTGTACTTTAAACATTAAGACATCTGTCGTACTAGCAGAGCTAACTGATTCAGTGAACAGCTATGAGAATAAAACTGAGGAACTGAGCATTTAGTATGCCACATTATTAGTTTTGACCTTAATGTCATCTAGATACTCACGTCATTTTAATTATACAGTATTGGACTAAAGTGCCATCCCTTCACTGTTTGCCATTTCAGTTACCTTTGCTAGGGATGCCAGTGTAATTTTAGCAAGTTTGCAGCCTGCATGCTGACATTTTTAATTTTAAAAAAAAATCCAATTTAATAAGCAAATCAAGTGTGTATAGATTTCAAGAGCCCTTATCAGCCCCAGCAAGGTTCCAGGACTGTGTTTTAATCTCCCTTTTTTTTCCTCTAAGGGGATACTGCAGTTAAAAACAAGACTGAGCAGATTCCACATGGTTTCAGAAAAGGGAATTGGCACTGGGGTAAAAATCAGTTTTTCATAAATTATTTTTTTCACAATATTGCTGCTGAGTAGAGTAGACCCTTATCTGTTTCTAAATGTCGTGCGTACATCATACACCACATTTCGTAGATTTTAGAATCAGTTCTTTACAAAACTGAAGCGGACACAAGCAGTTAGCAGTGTGCTTGACTGAAGAGTTGTTGTATTGCTTCAGAATAGGGCCCTTAGCATTTCACTATTAACCTTGTCTTTCATATATTAACATGCATCTCTGGCAGTGGTACTGTGTATCCTGTCTTTTTTTCCTTCTTCTTGGCATATTGCACCATACAGTGAATTTCACAGATGGAATATGTGCCATCATTTTGTATAGACAAATCAGAGCTCCTGCACAGCGCCAGATTCATTATTCTTCTCTTCGCAGATCCCCAGTTTGTGGTTTATCAGCTCAAAGTCAAGATCCACACCTCCAACCCAGCGCACACGAGGCGAGAAGACAAGTACATGTTCTTTGAGTTTCCACAGCCCCTGCCAGTGTGTGGTGACATCAAAGTGGAGTTTTTCCACAAACAAAACAAGATGATGAAAAAGGTAATTTGGGGTTATTTTTAAATTTCATCTAATTACACTGGGCACCTAAAAAACTTTGCTTTCCCTGCTTTTCAGCTTGGAATTAACCTGTACTAGTTTCTTTGTAGCTTGCGTGCCAGCACAGCTCCCCACTTGAACCTGATTTTAATTGTTTGCTAAGTGTTTCTTAATTGCTTTGTGTTGCGAACCTACCTGGAAAATTACTTTGAATAGGCCAATGCATTTTTCATGTTTTTGCTGTGTTTTTGTTCATCTGAAGTAAATTTGAGGGACCTTACAGTGATTCGGCCATAAACATACTCGACAGTCTTTGTAGTGTCGAGCACTTTGAATAACAGTTACTTGATTTTTGTAAGTGTATTATGGAATGTATTAAGTCATGGTTTTAAGAGGCTGTATAACATTGTCCTTATCAGGATAAAATGTTCCACTTCTGGATCAACACCTTCTTCATACCTGGACCAGAAGAAAATCTGGAGAAGGTTGAAAATGGAAGCTTAGTAGGAGTCAAAGAACTTGATGGAATTCAAAGTACAGAGCGTGGAGACAACGACAAGGATTATCTAATCCTGACATTAACAAAGAATGATCTGGACAAAGCAAATAAAGACAAAGCCAACAAAAACTTCTCTCCAAATTTCAAGGTAAGAATGAGTAGTAGTAGTAAAGGTGGGTGCTTAAAGTAAACCCTTAGTATAGTTTCTTATTGTCAGACATTTTTGTTGGATAAATGCTTTCCAGTAGAGGCTGTTTCATGTACATTCCTGTGAAAGTGTCTTAGACGTTTTGAACTTCTCTACAGTTCATTGCATTTTGGTTACATGCAAAAGCAAAGCTCTAAGGCAGTCTTCTGATTTTATCCATTTTGTTTAAAGCTAATAGTTAATCCTGTTGGGTCCATATTTTATAGTGGAAAAAATTATCCTCTTTGGTTTATGATGTGTAACAAATGATGACTGACAGAGATCAGATTTGATTGATAAATGAGATGCATTAGTGACTACAAAACAGTATGTTGGCTGATCCTGTATACCTTGAGTTGAGTTGGAGGTTCTTAACATTGATATAAAGATGTCAGATACTAAATGTGGCGTTTCTTCTTACCCAAACTAAAGCACCGTCGAAGTTTTGATGGGGGGGAACACTTGTGGAGATAGAGTATATATTTTTATGCTCCCAATTAAGGTGGAGCTGTGATTTTGTTTTAAGACTTTAGTATAGCTGTCTGAATGTGTAGAAAGCAAATGAGTTCCAAATTGTCCCCTCTCTGCCCTCCCCATCCTGGTAGTATTTCTGTTGCAGTTAATGAGTGGTTCAGATGGCGTTCAGTGTGCAGTAGCCTCAGGATGTGAGCTACTATACTGCACTGTCATATGGAGCTTCTTATCAAATGAGCAATGCCAGGCTCCCAAGCCCACTTTTGTTACAAATGACTCAATCTACTAGGGGACTAGTTCTGTAGAGCCAAGCTTTCAAAACTGTCGAAAAATAGGCAGGTTAAAGACCGGTGTTCTCCACTAATTGGGTGAGAGCTTCATACCTTAATTATTTGCCTGTCAGTAGCACCTTTGATATCGTATATAATTCAATAATTCAGTCTTCTATGGGACGATCACTTAAGTGTAATATGATATAAAGTAAATAAGATTCAGGAATTACTTCTAAAAATAAACAGTTGATGCCTTGCCAATGTATGCATCATGTGGTAGTGGGAAAGATAGGGCATGATCCCTTTCAAGTCCAACTTCATCCCTAGTCAGATCTTTGGGCAAAGGTACTGTTAAGATTGCCACAGAGTGAGCAAAGGGATTACTGAAGGCCTACTGTTGTACAGATGTGTGTTGTGTGACATCAAAGTTGTGGACATAGAATATCTTCATGGTAGTATACAGCTGCAGTTTTCTCAAACAGGTCATCTAAAATTGGACTTTTTGGTCATAGCTTTTCTCTGACACCTTGGAGAGTTACATTTTACAATATGCTGTATATCTGTAGCTGTTCGTCAGGGAGGCTTTCTCTCAGAGGGCCCAGATGTTAGCTGCTGATTTAGATATAATGATACAAGAGTTGCCACAGGTTAACATTTTCGCTTGCATGACCTTCAAGAATTAACATTTGAAAGATTTGGTTTAATAGCTTATGTACCCAAGATAAAAGGTGATGCCTTAAAATAAAAATGATTAAGTGTATGGAAGTTTTCTGCTCCTAGCATTGTCACTGGTGTTTTGATGCAAAAGTTCAGTAGCGTCTGGTTTCTTCTTTCCTAGGTGAAGCTGTATTTTACGAAAACCGTGGAGGAGCCATCAAATTCAGAGGCCAGCACTTCAACTTCAGTAACCCCGGACGTTAGTGACAATGAACCCGATCACTATAGATACTCTGACACCACTGACTCTGACCCTGAAAATGAACCTTTTGATGAAGAGCAACATACACAGATAACAAAAGTCTGAAATATTTTTATGGGAAGAAAAAATGAGAAAAAAAGGAGAAAACTTGAATATAAACTGAAAAGCAAGTACCTTTTTTCAAATGGCAATAGGACATTGTGTCAAGTAAAATGCTACCAGTTATAGGAACAATTTTTTTTTCCTGACCAATTTTGTTTTGCCCCATACATCCGCAAGGGTTTGACACCGTTGTCCAGTGGAAAAAAGGTTCAGTAGCTATGTTGTGTATATACCTTTTTGTGTCAAAGAGACAATGGAAAAAGTAACACAATCAGGAGATAAAAGACAGCACTTTCCCATTTAATTCCAGTTTTAAGGTGGAGACAGATCCGGTGTTTAATTGTAGAATGGTCCTTCCCTTTGTGTTCCATCACCAACTGTAGGTGCTAAATGCAAACAAAAAGGGTCCGTATGCTACCCCTTTCATTCCCGCCACAAATAAAAAGACCAGATTGCAGTTGGCTAAAACAGTTACTGAAACGGTTTGCCTGCATTTTAACAGAAGCAGTATGGATAAGGGATGGAAAGAGCACTTATGATGAGAGGAAGACAGACCAGGCTGGTTCATGCACCATCTCCCAGCTTATTGAAATGCACCTTTCCAGCTTGCAAACATTAATAATCCTTGGATGTTTATGGAATCAGCTGCTACTGCTGCTTGTGTTTTGTGCTTTTCTTTCTTTTTTTTTAAAGCATAATGGTGCTAGAAAAGGCAGCTAGAGGGAGCGATTCTTTTGAATTGGGACAAGATAGAACCTTCCACAGAATATTAATGGCCCTTGGATGAAGGGATTTAATGCTTTGGGGTCATACAAAATAAACATCTAGTACTTAACCATAGAAATGTGATTGGTGTTATAACAGTGAGAAGTGGGGGGAGAAATTAGTGAAGATTTTTTAAAATTGAACTTTTCTGCTCCATTTTCAAACAAGGCCAGTGCTTTTGTCACTCCCCCCTGTCCTAGCCAGAGCTGCCCCCCCCCCCCACACACCTCCACTTTTACCTACTGTGAATGTTTTGCGTGCTGTTTGCAGGCTATCTCCCATAATTTGTAATTATTGTGCAGTGGAAACTGCATGTTAGAATTCTACAGTCTATCAATACTTTAAATAGGCTTTGTGACATCTTAAGCATTTTCCATTCCTTCTACCACTGTGTATTCTGTTAAAGGTATGCAGAGAACAGTATCCCATGTAATTGTCAATGTTTTTTTTAAGGTAAAATCTAATATACAAAACAGCAGGGAAATCAGTGTTGCAATAATGTAAACACTATTCATTTAAAAGGCAAACAGATGTGCATGTTATTGGATTTGTGTCCATGTCCTTTAAATAAATGGTATACATTCTTTTTCTAAGCAGTTTCCAATGTCATTTAAACTCAGATTGTATTTGCCAGGAAGTACTTCACAAATAGCATTAAACAGTTCCATGGTTTCTGCAGGTATGAAAAATTTATAGGAACAAGTACAGGTGAATTCCAATATGAAAAGGAGAAAAGAGAATCCAATATTTAAACTAAGGAGTTGCCTTCAGGTGTCATACCCGAAGAACGCTAGACAGCCAACATGGTTTTGCCTTTTTTGTTTTTCAGCGTGGAATTAACCACTACTTACTCCTTTGCAGCTCCCCTCCTGAACCTGATTAAATGTGTAATGCAGTCCATTTCCACATTTCCTACTGGGTTTATAGTAAAAAAAACTGTGTTAAGTGTTCATTGTAGAGGATTACCTTTTTGGGGTTTGACTGTACAAAAGCTCTTAACGGTTTACATTACAAGTAGATGACTACTTAAATCTCAGCTTAACCTTGGAGCTATTTAGGTTCTTTTGTGAGACATCAGATCTTTGGCTCCCAAGTGCAACTTTTGTTTGTAGCCTTATTGTGTCAGGTCTCACTAGATCTAGATCATTTGTATATCCAACAATGGTGCTTACAAACTGCCAAACAGCAAATATTAAATATACAATAACAAGGAGCCAGAAATCTGTGTCTAACATGGTGCAAGCAGTAGTAATGACATGCACTATTGTGTATGTGTGTGAAAACTATTTGTAGACCCTGCAACAATGTGCCCCTTGCTCGTTTCTACAGCTTTCTGCAATAGGTGTCCCTGACTGGCTTTTTATTTAAACCTGTTTAATTCCATTTGGAATGGGGGAATAGTGCAGCTCAAGATTTTTTTAATGAAAGTCTCAAGCTTGCTTCAGAAATAAAAATATAGAAGCCCTATATATATGAGAATATTTATATATATAAGTAAGTTTTGTTTAAGCATGCCAAATTATGTCCTAACTCCTGGCTTGTTGGAGTGTCACAAGCCAGACCAAAAACTTCTCAGTTTCTTGGGCAGGAATATTCACTGAGGGTAGAGATGTAAGCTGCCTTCATTGTACTGTTTGACGTTAAGGCTCCACCCTTATCATAAACCTACTGCACATGCCGTTTAACTCGCCTTTATATATAAAGAATATATTCCCTAGGTATCAAAGGAAGGTTTTATTTTTTTTAAGACCAAATAAACTTGTTGACCCAGTTAACACTTTTTTTTTAATAAGCATTTTAAATTTTCTGATTGTTCGCGCACATCTTATCACATCACTGAAAACCTGCCAAAAGTAAGCTTATTGTCCTTCCTAATTTTAATACTTTTTTTTTTGGAGAGGTGGTCACCTATGGGAGGTATTCTTTGCCTTACTTGAAGATGACAATGCTTACACTGCTACTGCTTTGGAAAATCTACCTTTCTGCCCAAGCACTGACTAGATAGTATACAGTAAGTACATTATTTAAAGCTGCATTAAAGAGCGATCTATTGTACTAGACTTTTGCACTGTTACAGGTTTTTGCAGGGTTTCAGTCAGCGGTCCATAATTGTTTTTTTTTTCTTCCAGAAACGCCTTGCAAGCAGTTTAGGATGTTGTTAGAGGTGGAATAAAATGGCATTAGTGTACCTAAATCTTGTATTCACCACCCCCACCCATAAAACCAACCGTGTTACTTTGACTGAAAATGTCCTGACTTTTTTTTTAAAGAAAATTTAAAAAACTAAAAAATTATTTATGACAGTATTCATAAGTATTCTGGTGAAGACACTCTGCAGGTATTCTTTGTCCCTTGACTTTCTGGACCCCTATGCTTATTTCTTTGGATGTTCAGCGCTTAAATGTATGAAACTATTCAAGGGCATCACTGTTATAGAGCTTACCGTTAGGCCCCATGCCATCCCTAAACATCTGTAGCCCCATTTTGGAAAGATTTGCCACAGTACCTTAAGTCAGAAAAATCAAACTCCCGGGCAGCCTTTGAGGTCCTTAACTGTGGCACAGGTTATAAAACTTGGGTGGAGTTCACAGGCAGCATCAAAATTAAGTTTCAGCTTTAAAATTTTCATAAAGGTGCCAGTGTGCAAGTTTTCATGTCACTAGTTTCTAGCAGATTTGTGCAATATGTTTTAACAATGCCTGTGGTTGCCACAAAGTGCCTCTTGTTTACTGTTAAAAAATACTTGCTAAATACTGTTAAAATACATTTGTCATGCGTGCAGATGGAAGGGGTGGAACTGTGCACTAAATTAAAGGGGCTTAACCTGCAGTGTTGGATAGAGCTGCCTATTGCTCTGTCCATTCCGTTCTGGACTTCATTTTATGTAGAGTATGTATACTCAGTATATTTTCAGTCTGTAAAACAGCCTTATTCCATTTCAGCCTGTTCAGATACTATTGTGCTGTGCAAGAGTTGCTCTGTGTGTAATGCTATGCACTGAGAATACACAAACAACAATGTATGAAAATGTACAGGTTATAATGCTCATACAAATCCGATGTCCGTTTGTTATTGTATGTTTAACTACCCTTTATCTTAGTGTTATAAACTCCACTTAAAACCAATTAAAAGTCTCATTCTTGTCACCATGTGTGGGGATTTTGTCATTAAAGGTTCCTACTATTCTGTGTATTTCTGCACGGCCGATTTTGAAAGTGTAAAGTAGATGTTGAAAGCAAGCTGCCGAGCTAAAGGGGATCAAGAGTGCCACAGTCAGCCTTAATGTACTGGATGGCAAAGGCAACCAGCATTTGAGTCTATAAATTGAAACATGTCTGAGGATTGTATGTACAGTTTTCCAGGTGTGCACAAGGCGAGTCCTTCAGCTCTTTCCTTTAGACAGTACCTACTACAAGACTTCAGATGTCACATGATGTGTTCTCTGAGCTGCAGATGTACAGTTTACAGCTTTGTGAAGCGCTACTACCTGAGCTTCTCTTGAATGTGGAAGAATGCATTTGTCCAACGTTATCCAGGATAGGATTGCAGGGGAGCTAGAGCCTATCACAGTACAAAATGGGCGCAAGGCAAGATACACCCAGGATGCCAGCTCATTAGAGGGCACACGTATACATTGTACACAACTCTGTGCACACTCACACCTGGCCAGTTTTCCCAGAATCCAATTAATCTACCAACATGTCTTTGAACTGTGGGAGGAAACTGGATCACCCTGAGCAAGCCCACACACACATGCAAGCTTCTTGCAGGTAAAGCCCAAGGACCTGAATTCAGTGCTAACCACTTCATTGTAACTTCCACTTTAAGTGCAAAATTGGAAACTAATGTTGTCTCCTTTAGAATATTCTTGTATTTTTAAAATGTACTGTAAAGCACTGTATATTTTACTTTTGTTTGAGAAGGTTTTTTAATTTTTATTTTAGAATTACCCCCAAAGGTATGTTAATAGCTCAGATTTTAATTTGATAGTTTTTCTGTTAAGGGAAGTAAATGAAATTGTGCTTCCAGGTACCTGGCTATAAACCACTAAATGAGAAGTTGCTAGGGTGAGGTGGAACAAACTATTATTTCATGTTATCTACTATTTGTCAGTTGTTAAACCCACAAGAGTATACATTATACTTTTATTTTAGTACTTTAAATGGTAATGTGAGGTTCCTTAGGCATCCGATAAAGTCTTTAAAGTTTCACAAAATGGGGATAAAAAACGGTAAGTGCTGCACTGCTGCCTGAAAGGCTTTGTGATGTTTTATTGCTGTAATTTAACCAAATATAATTATAACATTTTACATTATGGTAGCTCTTCATATTTGCTCTTAATGTTTGGAAGAACACTTTCTGGGCTGTTTCCTTAAATAAGAATTTACGCACAATATTTGAGTGAGCTATTGATGTGTTAAAGGTAGATCAATAACCATTAAATGGAAATTTATGGCTCCAATACTTTGGGCTACTTGACTTCCTAGAGCAATGGGACTGATAGCCTAATGGGACAGGTGTCATGGACAGTTAGCTACACACCTCAAACAAAGGGTCCTACTTTGGTTAGAGTTTGTACACATCACAGATGGACACATCACATTGAAAGCAAAAGACCAATCCTGTGAAAGGATCTTGTTCATCTGCCCCCTCTTGCTGACCTACTCCACTGAAACCAGAGGCTGTGTCCTCTGCTCTCAATGTGAAAGCTAATGAAGAATTGTGCTTGTTTTGCAAATTGGAGTTATTCTTTTTTTTCTTACTCATGTAGCGACCACAAAGGGACAGAATTCCCCGAAGAGTATCCATCGCATCATAACTTTCCTTTTGAAACTCTATTTGGGATAGCAGATGGCATTAAGCACGAAGACACAGCAACCAAAGACCATGTTTGAACTGTAGGGAACAGATCGGAAGCAAGGGAAATCTCTGTATAGCATCCATATGGGAAATGGGAATTATTTGTGACCGGCCATAGATCAAGGATTATGGTAAAAGTAGTAGTATTCCAATATACTGAAATTCACATCATCAAGCAGCTGGATCATAAGAATTCATGATGTCCACATATTGGAGCGGTAATTCTAAGTAGTGAAGTAAGGAAGGAAAAGTACCAATTTAATGGTTAAGACTGAAGAATTTACTGCTCTTGACATAGTGATTTTATGCAACTGGGTGAATAAGACCTTCATGCCATTACTTGCTAACATAATTTAAACTGCTTGTATAGCAGTAGTGCACAATTTGGTTCTGTAACTTAATCACATCCAGGTTTGAGGTTGAGGAAGAAATACAGTAAGGTCTTTCTGGCATAGTAACAGGCACCATAATTCATCGTTAAATGGTCCCTGGGTGTGATGGAAAGGACTGAATTAAGGATGAACCTTATCACCGGGCTAAGTCTAAGTTCAAAAGCTACCTAAAAATATCTGAAAAAGAGAAAAGTAGCCTTTCCACTGCAAACGTTAAGGACAGGCCACAAAATTAAGAAAATAAAATTAACTCAATGCAATGATAATGTGCATTAGTTGAAACAGGAAATTGATCGGTTCAGAAACCTTACTGGGTTTCTCTCATGTAGTAACTGTAGCTGGCTAGCCGTCTCAAACTTGAGACCATGGCTTCTTTCAAGAAACAGCTGGGTGAGATTTTGGGATTTATTTGCTACTACTAAATTAACAACATGGACCTCCTCTAGTTTGTTACTGTTCTTATGTTATATTCTGGGATAAACATGTAAGGAAGGTTTGCAATCACGAATATCACTACAGCGACTGGGCTATCGAAGCAGCTGCTTCTGTGGTCACATTTAGAATGGAGCTATGGTCTCATCTGGGACAACGCCAGTAAGGGATCACACTGTGACCAGCCCCGCTATTAGTCCACTAACACCTGCTGGCACTGATGCATTACCCTCTACAGGAAGATGGAGATGGACTAGGAGTGGATGAGTGGAAGTACTGTGGGGCCCTATTATCGTTACGCATACAGTGGGCTGTGAGGTGAAAAGGGAAGAGAATTCCTGTCCTAAACCCAGGTAACAGTGAAGATAAATAAGCACAGCTAGAGCACATGTAGATTATTTAATATCTGTGTAGCAACGTCAGGATACCTTCAACGCTAAATAAGGAAAAATACTGTCAACCCTTTACTTGACTTGTTTTTCTAATTAATTAGAACCAAGCATTCATTTTTATCATGCAAATAATCAATGTTTTTGTAACTATTAAAAGTATTAATTTAAGTTCTAAACTAAATTTGAAAATGCACTCCTATATGCATGCATGCAATGCAAAGATAGTGTTGAATTGATTTTGTTTTACCACAAGGCACTGTGAGAATACGTTTCTTTTAATATTGTAAACAACTTTAAGATTATTCTTTTTTCTGTTGATTATTTCTGATGATATCTGTAATAACATCATTCTAAGCAGCTCTTGCTTTCACAATTGAACTGCAACCAGTGGCGGGAAAGCTGAAGAGATGATGGGTTTTGCTGACTTTATTTTTAGGGTGATAAACCATAAAGATAAAAACGTTTAAAAGTTCAAAAATTAAAATTATAAGCAAAAACTTCAGTAATATTAACTTCTATACTGTACCATAGGGCAACTTTATTAAACCAAAATATTCAATCAGTTTTTTTACCTTGGCCCGTCATTCACCGGAAGAGGAAGTTGTGCCTATGTGAAACAACCGGCAGAAGAAGTGTTTGACGCTAAAGCCGGATTTAGCCACTGTGGTGGTGTAGGAATCAATGGTGAGTAGATTCTCACAGTTGTGAAATGTCTTCATTGCATACAGAGGCCTTACCGGTTTGACACAACATAACCAACTAGTTCAATGCTCTCTGATCTCACAATGTCATCTCCTCACTCTCAATGCCATAGTTCTCCTTACTGCCACTGAAGCTTCTTACTCTAATATTGTGCATAAAATGACTCAGCTCAGTAGTGCTATTATAAGCAAGGTAAAGACAGATGAAGAATCCTGTGGCTGCTGTAGGTGGCAAGTCTGCTTCTCACACACAGAAAATGTGGGGCATGGAAAAATATAGGTTATACCCTGAGGAGCTTTGAATTAAAAAAGTGGAAAAAATGTGTTTTTAGGAAGGAAAGTGTAGTTCTTTGATGTTAACGTGGAAAACCATGGCCTTGTAAGTAGAGCATGCAAAACACTCCAAACAAAACATCAAAATCTGTATTATTCTTCACAGCAGCAGATTGGGGAGCTGGAGGCTGAGACAGAGAACCTGAGAGCAGGGATGGGTTACTGCCTGGCCTACTGATACCAGGGAATTTGAGCCCCTGCATCACTTGTGTTGCCTCTGTCAGTGGAAACAGTGTTCAGGCTGCTCAACAAAGTGATTTCTACTAGCATAAAGCTCCTAAATTGGAAACAGGAGGTTAAGAATTTTCACAAGAAGCCCTCTAACAATGGAATGGCCTTCATGAAGATGTGCCAGTGTTTCACTCACCTGCTGGTTTAATCTGGCTCCTGCAATGAAGCTTGCAGGGTGATGTTTTTATACAGGGACTCAAAGGCCATGAAAAAAAACGAAGATCACTTGAAAGCCATGTTTTGATTACCAGAAATTAATAAATGTTGACACAGTTTGTCATAACTACCTAGTTTGTGCACAAATGAGCCTAGGAAAAAAGGACGATTAAAGACTGTGTGTTTAGTTGAAGTGCATAAACTGAACTATAGAAAGATAAAGTAATAGGTTTATTCCATGCTGAAAAAAAGAAGAAAGAGAACACAACGTTTCGGCCGTGGAGCCTTCTTCACACCTGAAGAAGGCTCCACGGCTGAAACGTTGTGTTCTCTTTCTTCTTTTTTTCAGCATGTAATAAACCTATTACTTGTTCCTTTGCAGCCTACGCATGCTGACGCAGCTACCCACCTGAACTACTATAGAAAGATAAAGTCTCTTCAGTCCTGAAATAGACTTATGTATCCATCCACCATCATGAAAGCTGCTTATTTCTTGAGATGATTTCTGCAGCCTGAAGCCTGTTCTAGATGTATGAGGCACAAGACACACCGATGAACCTAGCCAGCATGTCTTGTGGGCAGGTTGGCGGAATCTAGAGACCTGGAAGGTCTGAAAGGAGACGTGGAAAGAGAACATCACTGAAACCTACGTTGCTTAAAAAAAAGTTTGATTCTTTAAACCTGTTTTATATTTTAACCAAACCTACTAGAATTGACTCTGAGCCACCAATGAAGTCAACCTTCATTGACAGCACACTCACACACACTCCTGACAGTTGACAGTATTTCGTTGGAATCTCGGTGATCATTGTTTTACAGCATGTGTTAGAAGCAGCTTGAAAGAGAATCCCCACCTCCCTCTATTTTTATCTAAAAGACATTCTCAAATTTTTAATGAAAAGGTTGTTGTACATCATCTGGCTCTGATCATTTGCAACAAACCTTCATTCATTCCACCAGTTGAAGATGTTTGGATCTGGTTTATTGATTGTTATAGTAATATTGTCAACACGCATGCAGCATTTATGAGGTTTAGAGTTAAAAAATTGCTGCAGTTCTTGGTTTAGCTCTGAGCTGTCAAACTGCATCAATGGAAGAATCTATCCTGGCAAACTGCTAGGTCCTCTAAGAATCCCACTGAAAGAAAGAAATGCACACATGATATTAGATGCTCCTAAATGAGCTATTGGAGACATCAGTTTAACCTTTCAAACAATCCTAAAAATATTTGGACAAATATTGGATGGTTAAAATATATGGAAAACAAATGATCACACTCTCATTTACCAGTTTCAATTGCAAACTACTGCTATGAAAAATAAAGAAAAGATTAATTAATTAATTGCATGTTTCATTAATTCAGATAGCTATTGTCTTGTTTATAGGCTGGTATGCTGAGTTTGAAGCAGTCAAGTTCCAAAGTCCGTTTAGCGTTATGATGCAGCCAGTTACAGAACCAGTACTGCTTGCTCACCTTTGTAAAACTTACAGTAATAATTGCATGAATGTAACGGTTACAATTGCATTAAAAAAAATACTACTCATCTACAGTACCTGCTCACTGACCCACTTGTTATACTATAAACGTACATCCATTTTACCTTCTAACCCTTCTATCTTAAATTCTGGAAAAAACTCTGAAGATGCTCTGCAGCAACAATGATATAACAGGAATTCCATTTTATCTGACTTGCAGTCTGCTTGATCTCGGCTTGGATATTACAGCCGCCTTAAAAGT
The DNA here is from genome assembly GCF_055471065.1 of Atractosteus spatula. NCBI lineage: Eukaryota > Metazoa > Chordata > Actinopteri > Semionotiformes > Lepisosteidae > Atractosteus > Atractosteus spatula. The sequence goes on along the minus strand of NC_142710.1, from coordinate 19,362,125 downwards.
TCTCTCAACAAAAATTATACCCCTGTGACTGTCTTTGTAGATTTATCTAATATTTTTGCTATTTTTGCAGTCTTTCAGTGTTTCAGAAAAAAATGTCTAGTATTGCCCTTGGTATGAACTCACATGGTTTCAGGATTACAAAACTATGTATGTGTAATATCTGATAAATTTGTTCCACAAACCCGTGGAGTCCTACAAGGTTCTATCCTTGGGCCCTATTTGTGTCTCTGTCTATATTATCTATATTAACTGGAATAACATTTAACTGGTCCCATTTTATCATAAGTAAGGTCACGTAAGGACTGCAGCTTAGTTTCAATACAATTTAACAGACTTTATGAAAATAAACGTCCTCTGCTTAATTCTGATACAGCTAAATATTTGTTATTTAATAAAAATACTTGAAAGTGCCCCTTTATTAACAATCACTGGATTTTTACTCAAGACAAAGTTGGAACATGTTACTCACCTTTGTATCATGGAGTGTTTGCAGTTACTGTATTTGACTAGAAAAAGGTGAAAGAGCTCTGAAAGAGCCTCCTGAAACATGGATGTGAAGCATTCTCTTGTCTGAAGTGGATGTATAAAGATCACAGCCATTAAAAATGAAACCAAATAGATGGTGTATTATACAATTATCATTCATTCCTTTCTGTAGTTGGCTGTACCATACAGCAGACACTTGAAAAGGCTGCTTTGTTCTCACCAACGGTGCTCGTGGAAGATTTTACGTATTAATTGTAAAGGCAGATGCTCCAAAATCAGTGTTTTGCCCAAAGCAGTCAATACAAGCATTGAAGCTATGATCATCCTCCATCAACTCAATGCTGGTAATGTTGACTGGATGTGAGTCTCCAAAAGAAGGTTTTCTTCTCCCTGCTTAGCTAAGGCAATCACCCCACAGGAGGACAGAAGAAGTTTCAAAGAAATGGTAAAGCAAATATGAAGATGTGCAACATCAATATCAGCTCCTAGGAGATTATGACCCTTGACCAAACCAGATGGGAGAAGAATTATGTGGGAAGGGCTCCAGTAGTTCGAGGCACGATAATGTCAGGACAAGAAAGAAAGGTAAAAGTGTCTAAGAGATCTCACCATAACTGGATTGTGCAATACTTGACCAGACCTGTCCAGGGACAACACCTGTTTAACTTGCCAGAGTGTGTAGATCCTGGGTCGGCTTTATCAGTCATCTTCAGGGTCATGGTAGTTCACCCTTGACCGCCAGAGATAAACTGTCCCAACTTACTCCATTGAATCCAGAGGCTATGTTGTCTGCTTATATAACTTGATAATGAAATGTGTTAGCTCCACAGATTGGAGTTATTGCCTTTTTCTGTAATATTCACAGACAGGTGAAATGCTTTGTGGCAATGTTTGCTTTTACCGCCAGCACTGAATATGCCACTTGGCGTTTAAAATACATAACGCGGATTAGTTAAATTCATTTTGGAGAACGTTTTGTTTCGTTTCTTTTGTAAGGATTTTTTTAATTTTGTGTGTTCAAGCTCAGGCTGAAGGTTAAAATTCTTGCTGTCAGATACAAAATTCCAAAACAAAAAACTTGTATCACCAGGTACAGAAAGCACTACTGAAACCTCTCCTTAGTAAACTGGTTTCCCTGCTCCTGTGAATGATGAACTGACACATACTAGTTCTAGTAAATTGAACTTGCTGCAGACACATTTACAAAATGGAGAAAGACATGAAAGACATTTCCTGATAAATATTTTCCTACAGTGTTTACATTATATACCAAAAATGTTAAATATTTACTGTTTTATACAAATATTCCTCTATTGAAATACACTCCACCCAACACACACTTTTACAGAAACATAAAGTCCTTGAAATAGGTTGAAGGTCTGAATTTAATGGAAAACTTTGACCTCAAGAGGGTATGTTTCTGAGATCCGAGTTTATTTCTCATCAATAGCAGCTTTTGGTTTGTTTCTCTGTCTGGCATTGACTGTGCCAGACTGATTGTTGATGAAGGGTATGGATATTAATTATATAGCGAAAAAATAATTTTTATAGTCCTCGGGTCAGTGTTGTGGGCATAAATGTCAGTTTTCCTACTGATGTACCAAAATACTTGCCTGCATTCAAACATTTTTAAGCACTTTAGTGGACTTTTAGTACCACACAATTAATTATGCACTCTTAAATATTGCTGATCATGTTTATATTCATGTATAAACACTATTTTTGAGTTGTCACATTTTAATGGAACTTAAGATACTGAAGAGCAACAGGTATACAGAACTCAAGCAAATATATTTCTATATATTATAATGTGTGGCATGTTGCATACCTGATTCACATTTCCTGTTTATTCATTGGAAATACGGAGGCATCAGACACCTCTAGTACTTTTATTGAAAATGCTTTAAGCTACTAATTCCTCAATAGTTATCTTCATGTCATAATAAAGTTTTTTTTCTTATAGATATTTATCCAAAATCTCAAGAAGCAACATGAAATAATAAAATCACCTGGGGCCTATTGGATGTCCAAAGCCCCAATTAAAATGTAAAAATCTTTTACCTTCATTAAAACAGTGACTTCTGATTCTTACTTCTTGCAGATATTCATGTCATGTGATTAAAAGAAGTATTTGTAACCATTGCCTTAAAAAGCTTGGAACAGTATTCATGCTATCAAAGATTATTATTATAAAGGGAATGATTTCAGGGTTAATAACTATGGCTACATCACCTCACTGGCATAACACAAACAGTCAGTTGTTTGCTGTAACGGAGATTTGTGCAGTTCCTCATAGAATGTGACAGTTCCCTATTTTGAAAACAATCTTTTTATTAGTTTTATTTTACTTTGGTGTGAGAACAGAGAAATCAGAGCAGCTCCTGAAGGCTTGTTAAGAGTGTATAACCCCGTATGTGCCTTAGAAACTGAAACACCTTAAACGAATTCAAGAAGGGAGAAAAGGTCTTCTGTTTTTAATGAATTGGAGGTTATTTGATCTTCACATGAAGTTTCTAACAATGTGCATTCCCAGCACAAAATCTAAAAAGAATGTCACCTTGTGATGTCGATTATTCATTTGATATGTCTCACCCAGTAATGTTTCATGCTTGTGTTGTTCAACAGCACGTCTGTTATCATCTTATAAAAAAACAGAATGGCCTCTGCAAAAACATAGAACACAGGGATACATGGATGAGAGGAGATTAAATGGGGGATTGCAAAAAAAATAATATTGTGTAAAGACTATCTATATTATTTGGTAATATTTGAAAATTTCTCTTGAGCAGTCTTAAACCCAAACAGGCTAGATGTGCAAAATGTTCTCCTCTCATTTGGAAACATTTTTAAAATTGTTAAGATCCCTGTGCATTTTAGTGTTCAGTACTGATTTCAGTGATTTTTTGTAGCATTTCTTCTTTCCTTGATTATTTCTTTTAAATGTGTGAAGTGTTACAGGCAGAATTGGAAATGACAAATTAAGATGGGAAAACTGAGCTGGAAAATGATTCCTATGAAAAAGACTGAGGAGTGTATGTTGACATTATTTTCCTCCTCTAAAACAATGAGGGATGTGATAAAAATGGCTATGAAAATCTATGATATACAACAAAAAACATAGGGTTGCTCAAATAATATTTCAATTAAGAATACTCTGTACAATTTTAGTTGGCATGTTACCAAAAAGACATCACAGTTCTAGAATCAGGAAAGACAAGTGACCTGGTACATTCCAGGACATAAAGGAATGTCCTATGGCGATTGAGGTTAAAAGAACTCTATTTTTATTCTTACCCAGAGAGGACTATGAGGGAACCGATATAAGTAGTCAAAATCCTCCAAGGCATCAACAAATTCAGACCAGTGGCATTCAGAATCAACAGTTAAATATACTGTAAAATAGAGGACACTTGGGCCAACTAAGGGAAAATGCATACGAGACTGAGAACAGAAGGTGCTTTTTTACACAAAGTGTAAAGAGAGCCTGGCATAACCTACTAAACCATGCTTAATTCTTCAAGAAACAATTGGGAAAAGATCCTTGGATCAATCAGCTACTGACAAACAAACTAGATCTCTTGCATCCCTTCTCTGTATCATTTCTCAATTTCTTATTACTCAGGTAAGGTTCATGATTCATCTCTTCCAGAGCAATGGTATTTGAGAACATCAGACAAATTACGGTATGATTTTATTTCAGTTCAAATTGCTTTATGATTTTGCATTTGATTCTTGTTGCAGAAATGGAACGTTCTGTATTTGTCACTAATTGAACCAGTTAAAATAAGCTTGGGAGCAATCATGTGTTTCAATATATAAATAAGAGATTTCCGCGCAATCTGTGGTTTAAGGTACTGCAGGACAGCTTAACAGGGAAGAGGAGGTGAGAAGCAGTGACTCATTGGACAGACTGTCACAGACCTGGTGCTGGGAGATAACACTCCTTATAGCTACACAGCTGCTGAAAGAATGTTTACCCCTAAAGACACAGAATAATTGAGTAACAACAGAAAACATCAGCACAAATGATTGCTTTTCACCGTCCACATTTTTTTCGTAAAGGTACAGAGACCCGAACATGAAAACAGAAAAAGTCACAAATATAATGTTTCATATTAATGTTGTTTTCGTCTGGGTGCTTTTGCTTGGCCCGAGAAGCTGACCAGCTGGCTGCCTGACACCCCACACCCCCACCACGCCTTCCTAGCTGGGGCTGACCATGAGAGACTGGCCTGGTTGGTTGTTTTGATTAAAGTTATTTTACCTTCATGAAATATCAATGCCTTCTGGGACATGATATTTTGAGCAGGCAGAAAAGAGAACTGAAAATGAAGACTGTGGTCTCCTGAGCGTTAACGAATGTGGAGCTGTATTCAGACTGGAAGACCTTGCTCTGTGAGTTCAACTACCTTAAATTTGAAGCACCACTCTACATCTGGGACAATATCCCCTCAGCACGCTCTCTGATTAGTGTCTTTCAAGTTTTTCTTCTTGTCATGTTTTGAAATTAATTAAGTTTTTATGTTATTGTTTCTCATTGGATTTGTAAAGTTTTGCATGTACAATACCAGGTCTTTTTCAAACATTGGAATGAATGTCTATGTGTCAAATTTAGAATTTTTATGTATCTTTAGAGTGCTTTTATTTTTTGGTGAACATCTGGTAAATGGAACAAATTTTAAAAATGGAACAGACAACGTCTCCACCAGCACCTTTCCTTTGTAAGAGAAAGTCTCTAAATCACTTGATTTAGATTAGGGTGGTCTACTGACAAGAATATAATTATACAATCCAAGCACATCTACTGTGTCATGTGACACGAGCTCTCCGGCAGACACCGAGTGCTGTGTTATCACCCGCATGAGTTTCCCTACAGACTGAAACTTCTTCATTCTTCATTCTTCACTTCTGCTTCAGTCCATCTTCATACCCATACGTTTTTATTTGCAATAAATTTGGGGGGGAATAAAGGTTATTAGAAACCATTTTATTAATTGCAGATGCCATATACTGTGCATGTCTGTGAAAAACTGCCCCACTGTCCTATTGGACGGTACTGCTCCTTGCCCCATTGTGCATTCACACCACAGCAGCTTCATTCAGAGGGGAGGAGAACAGCCTGCAGAGTCTTCTTGTAAACTGCTTGTGATATTGTTCGAGTGCTCAGAGAAAGAAACCAGACCAGCTTCAAATGTGCCTGCATGATCTCAGAGACACGTGGATATGGCGCTTTCGATCCTTTCAGTTTCATTTTCATGGCAGAGCACTTTGAAGCCTAGGTGAATGTGCAGGTTTTGTTACAGACTAAATTTCCCAGATAACTGATCCTGCTGGCTTCTTGAATCTTGTGCTCTGGGGTGGCGTAGAAGCCCAAACAACCTGAATACCTCTACCGACTTATGTTTTGTGAAACATAACTTACATATCAGTTTTGAGAGATTCATTCTTGTTGTGTTATTTGCTGTGTGGTATTCCTGTATATTCCTGGTGATTCCTGCATTGACCCTGTTATGGCACCATGACAGCCATCTTTTGTATCAGGAGGACAATGTATTACAGTCAATACATATTGAAGGGGATAATGAAGACATAGAGACAATATATCTTCATTATTCTTTGATGGTTGCAGTTCTGAGATTTCTTCATGCTGGAGAAAAGAATTTAAACTGGCGCAGTAATGGGAAAAGTAGTAGTCAAGTTAATAATGATTACATTTCCATGAATAATATGAATTAGTTATTTTTGGTGATTAGCTTGTAAAATCAGGTTCCTTATGGCCTTATGTATTAAGTAATAAGGCAGTCCCTTAGCTCATGAACGGCACTGATAATTTTTTTTATTCAGTTTAGTCTATTTCATTTCCTATAGGTTATTGCAATTACTGGAAGAGAATTCTTACCACGTGAATGGCAGTATGGAAACCTGCCAAAAGATCGACATGATTCCTTTTAATGGTTATTCAATTTATATTCTATATCTTTATTCCCACAATTAAGTTCTGTGTCATGGGTTTTGAATGTGATATAGCCTAGCTTTGTGCTAGGGAGACTTTGAGAGGGCTATGTCATAACAAACTCCCACACAGAGAAATCTTGCCACATTGTCCACTGACTGCTTGAAGAAGGAAGAAAATTACCTACAGATTATGTAAAAGTATTAAAGCCGGAATATAAATAGTAAAAAAGGATGAACTTCAGTCTCATCAAAGCAATCTGGAGTGTGACTTGCAGGAAAGCATATTGGGATCATTTACAACATCCTGCTTGGCACAGACAGTGCAACATATTCAAAAAGCAGGATTTGGCTAAGTTAATACAGAATTCAGCTCCTTTGCTAGGAAGTCACAGTTATAAGACATCAAAGACATGCCTGACATGTACTAAAAGAGACAAGTGTTGTCAAGCAAAATTGTAATTTTTTGGATCAAAGAGGAGTTACTGATATGTTAGATTAAGGATAAGCATGTTTCAATCCAAGACATTTGCTTAAGCGATAATGACATCAGCTTTATGGGAATTATCTGTAAGTGAGCTGATGAGCAGATGGCACAAGCTCATACTGATTACTGAATTCATGCATTTCCTCCTTGTCCAGGCCATACACACAGATACACCTACCTGTCCTCTCTGAGTTGACCACACAGACACAACTACCTGCTTTCTCTGAGTTTACCACACAGACACAGCTAGACGAAGCTGACATCTTCAGTGGTAATGTTTTGTTTTTGCTTTACTGAAAACTTTTGCAACACCTAAAGTCATTTTTTGTTCTTTATTGGAAAATTATATCTAACTTTTTTAACTATGCTTATTTCAGTGTTTCGTTCTAGATAGTGATGGAGCAATTTCCGAAGATTATCTTATTAGCATAATATATACATAAATATTGCCCTCTCCCACTCCATGTGCGAAGAATACTGTGGCAAAATCCTGTGAGTACAAGTAAAATTGGATGATTTGGATGATTAATTAATGATTGAAAAGCTGAAACCTATCCTGAAAAAACTAACATTTTTATTTGGTTTATGGACCTGTGACATTCCTTTACAGTTGAGTATATTTGGAAGCTGTAATGAGCAATAAAGACAGAGTTAATGCATCGGTGAAATATCCCAAGCACTTTTAAAACCAACCTCTTGAATTTTACTAGATTAAGTTTCCAGAAAACGAACTTATAAAAGTTTTGTGCTTTTATTATTATATAGATAGAAGTGTTGAAACATTCTCACATCTCTACCTGATCCGCTGAGCAGGGGGGCTGCTGGTGGGACAGAGGGTCCCTTCCAATGAATAATTTAAGATCCTTCAAAATGAGAAGTTCTTTATAAATACAAGAAATTATTATGACTATATATTTAGCACAGTACAGCAAACTCCAGAAATACAATCTGATATCCAGAAACTGAATCACAGTAGGTACACATTTTCTTTTTGGAAAATATGTCAAGGCAATGTGCACTTAGCAGCATCTCACAGGAAATTAATTTCCATTTGTTGGCTTTTCAAACAAATAACACACACAGGGTAGTTTTGTGCTAAATTCTTAATAACAATGCAGAAAGTGAGATGTGCATTATTTGACACGGTGCCACACTAAACAAATCTTAAGGGTTATTAGCCAGTCACAGCAGTCTTGTAGAAACAGACATCTTAAAAAGCAAAAAAAAAAGAAATGTGTTTCTTACGAAAACAGCAACAAAGAAAGAACATGTGATAGAAAACTGTCTGGTATTAATACAAAAATCCTTTAAAAATGTTCCTGCTTTTTTGCTCCGTTAAGCTGTTTTAAACGGAGCTATTACAGTTTGAGATTTGTAAGAGAACTGAGCACTCTACTTCAGCTGCAAATTTAACTAGATATTGATTGTAAAATTTTGTTGACAAGGCTTACAAAGCCACATCGAGCAGACTCGCGGTGACAAATTACACCCCATCCCCCAGTTTACAGGCCCAGATGCTACAGATATAAAATCTGAGTACATTAGGAGCATCAGTTGATGGATTGATGTCTGAGGAATGTTCCTATTGATAATTAGATTGTGATAATTAATTAGCTAATTTTACTTGATTAGCTTTTGCAGAATTTACAGAGCTGATGCACTAATGACGTGAATGTGAATATCATTTTTTAGTTTTGGAACATGGCTGTTAACAATTTTACTCTTGCATAAATTATTTTAATGGCACATCATTTTCAGATATGCTTTCTGTGTGCTTATTTATGTGTTCATATGCAGATATAGATGTTGTTCATCCATTATGTAGATTTACACAGTGATCTGACTGTTCTACAATGCTGTAGATTTGCATTCTATTCTAATGAAATTAAATGTAATTAAATTTCAGTAAATTAAGTTAGAATGCTTTTTGAAGCTTAAGCTATCTCTGACCTACATGTTCTGCTAGTGTAGTATTTGCAAGTGGAATAGTGTTTTTTGTTCTTTTCTTTTGAATCCTTAACTATCATCTTGTCACTAGATATCTGTGTAAGAGAATACAAAAATATTTAAAGGCTAATTGAATTATGTAATAGAGTAATAATTTGTTATTTCTGAACAAACATAATCTTTCACAATGTTATAAACAATTGAAATGAAACTAAAGTTTTTGCAGGAAGCCTTTTGTAATCCAGGAAACTTTTATTATTCCTTTTTTTTTTCCTTGGCACTGCCGAAAAAAGGCAAGTCAGGCCCTTTCAGGAAGATTTTGGACTGTCTCTTTTCAGATACTCACAATAGCAGTAATTAAGTTATTAAAATTAAAATATAAAAAGTTTCTTCAGATTTTTACTTTTGTGCTGTTACAGCTGCTTCTCCAACTAGACAGGTTATATTATAAAGATCTGTGCTAAAGGACTAGATGCCAGACTTATCCAACGGAGTTGTGAGGGACCAGTGTTTCTTAACTATCATGGCTCATTCCCCGGTTGTCTGGGTTCCATCTTCCTAGGGAAATGTCAGATCTACACTGGGCCCTCAAGTTTTTTTTTTTTTCGCAAAAGGCCTTTATTTTTTGGGCTGTTAGATGAGGCCGTCGGGCTGTTGGTTCAGGGGCCCTTCCAGAATAATTACATATTTTAAAAAAAGAGATCGGCTGAATTTTTCTAAACACCATCTATCAAGATGATAGGTTTGGCATATCCTCCAGCTTTTGAGCAGCGCAGGAAGAAGTAGATGCACCGTTCCAGCTAGTGCCTCCATGCCAAGCCAGTCTTGCTTTTAAACAACCATCAGACCACAGGAACTGCCACAGGCTCTGCACCCACTGACCTCCCAGGCAGGAGAAAGGTTCTTCTGGGTTTTTGTCGCCGTTCTCCTACTGTCTCTCATCTCCTGCCAGCGGCTGGCTGGAGAAACTCAGCAGAGTATCGAAGACATTTTACAGTACCTCTTCTCCTGGGATCCAAACCGCAGTCTTTTATGTTCCCAGTAAAAGTGGGATGTTTTTTTCTTCACAAAGAGACATGGAGAGAAAAAAAAATAGATCAGCTTGCAAGGGCATTGAACTTTTACTGTAATTAAATTTAAATCTGCCAGACCTAAGAGTCAGAAACCACCTGATACAGTCTTTAAGCTAGCTCAGTTTAACAGTTTATAGATGCACAGTCTCCATTGTCCAGTTTGCCTGTCATTCACAATGACAAAATGTTGTGATTTTGAGGTTTTGTGTATTTACTGTATACTTATGCTTTACTGACATTGTAATTTGCTGCCATTTATTGTTTAAATTTGAATCCCCTCACTTCACTCTTCATTTTAAACCATACTGTATGTGTTGTTTCATGTTATTACATTTTTTTTGCTTAATAGTAATGCAGCAGCACAAAGTTAAATATTGTTCTTTCATTCAGACTTGTGCAGAAACACTTCCATTATCCTAGTCGGTGCTCATGAAAATAGGAAAGGGGGCTAATTCTATTTCCATGATTTACATAATACACTTTAATTTAGTTTTGCCACTTTTACAGCAAACGTGATTTTTTACCACTGTCACGTGATAAAACTGTGCGCTCAGAACACTGTACATGCATCATCGCAGAAATACTTTTTTCTCATTATTGCATAGTCACGTCTCTGCTATATGTTATGTGGTTGGTGTTCTCTCTTTCAGATATATGTTTACAGACTAAATCTCATTCAAACGTTTTACTGGTAAAAGCAGTTGTGCCTAAACTGAAAACCTCCATGAGGTGGCTTGGTCCTCATGGCTTTTTCTTATGTCTCACATTCAGTTTTAAAAACGACTGTTTTCGCTATTAAATTTCAAGTAGTAGAAGTTTGCAACATGGTAGTACACACATGGTAAGTGAAGTCATACTTCCTCCAGCTGTGTATATGTACATTTTAATTGCTGATTGAAGAAACGCGCATAACATTTTCACATCATTAACTTGTTTTACGTTTCATTTATCCAGCCTTGACGTGCTGCACACATGCTAGTGCAGAGCAGTGTGGCTGGGCCTGTCCCTGGCCCCTCCGGTCTGTTAAGGCAGTCGGACTGTGTGCTGTAAGTGTTGGCCTCTCTTGGGCATCCTTTCCTCTGTATTGTGCACAGCTGCATTTTATCTGGGTAGAGACAAGGAAAAAAGTGGAAGCTGAAATTTAACAAGACATAAAAAATCCTTGCCCTGTAAGATACCAGTGGAGGATGAACCTGTCTTGTGGAATCTTTTAATATTAAGGCCTGGATATCCAGTGGATCATGTTGCTCCAGAGGGGCTGGTCACAATGAAACCTGAAATGAATTAATTCATTTTATTTATGGGTTTAATTGTGTTTTATGCATTGTTGAAGCTGTGACACCAGACTATTTCTAATGGACTGCTTTTTATTGTGTAATCAACTCATGTCATGACAGCTGATCAGAAAAGCCAAGCAAATCCTATAAAACATAAAACCTTACAAACGGCAGCAACAGCTGCTCAATACTAACATTGATCAGTCATTGTCAATTTGACTATATTTGGCTTACAGCTGTTGAATTCAATTGGGTCCCTGAACAGCTCAAAGTGCTGCATTTAGCAGGATTTAATTCTGTTTCCTAGGTCAGCAGCAAGGCTTAGACCTCGACATCCGCTGTATTCCCAAGCTGCCTCGAGACAACCAGGGAGCTGCAGGAATCTGTCCGTGGCCTGGAAAAATCAGGCGGTCTTCTCTAATGCCCAGAGTCCCAGAGTCCCAGAGCAGTGGACATGCAAATCTACTGTTCATCCCTGGTGCTAGTAATTAGAGGCAGTCTAAGAGTACTTGTGACAGTTTTGTGGATATTTTCACAGAATACTAAAGTAATAAGCATTAATATTTTTGTGGAGGGGTGTAGGTATTTTAAGGTTCTGTAAACATGAAGTAAATATAAGTAGAAAATCATATATTTCTTTTGAAAAAGAAAACAGTAGGAAGCACAAATAATAATATCATAATGGGTAATTGAAACGTTCTGAATTTATTTTTGATTGGTAAAGAATTTTCAGAAAAGAGAATTTCAGTTGTTAAGGGGATGAGAGGTGGGCAGTGTTTTGAGTATGAGTGCTCTGTGGAATGAGTGAGTCTATTGACTATAATGAGCAGTCTACTCACAGGAGATGTTCTCCAGATCTGAGAGAGTTAGTTAGCAATTCTCAGCGTGTGAGAGTGACAGGACAGGCAAACTTTTGGAATGCCCTGGCTGATGAAGACAGCACAGATAAAAAAGGGAAGAATCTAAAATAAACAATATAAAGAACGATTAGTAAATGAATTTAAAACAGCAATGGCTAGAAGAGATATAAATTTATAATAATGTAAAGCTTAAACACTTTAGCATAACTGCAAGCTCCTTTCACTACAGTGACAGATACCTTCCAGATTTACAATGCTAGTAGTCTTTAAAGTACATAAGTATTACCTTTTTGCAATTTATCTTTTACTGCTCAAGTGAAAAAAAAAAGGTTACTTAAATCAAATTAGATGTAGAAATATGGGCTGAATTGATTTATCTTTGGGCTTTTAGACCTATTTCATTTTTTAATCATTGTTGAATTTCAAAGGTACTGTCAAAGATGTTGCCTAAGCTGAAACTCATTCTGAGATGTATCAGCTCTCTGTTATGCACAGTTTGAAAGACCAGTTAGAAAACACACTGTAGGTGAGTAGTCACTGTGGATTCAACACAAGTAGACCACAAAAAAACAATAATGTGTTTTTCTGCAGTGTGTAGGCAGGTCCCCCATTATTCCACATTTTCATTTTGGAAGAGAGAATCAGCAGATATTGGAGTGTTAGAGCTCAGAGCCTTCACTGACTGTATAATACAAACAAGGATTGAAAGTCTTCTGAACATACTGAATGCACATGAAAAATATATACAGACCAAACACAAAAAAATCAATAAAAACACAAAAGCGCAATCAATACTACTATTGCTAGCCAGACACAACTACTACTCCCTTCAATGATATGTCCATAACATATTGTGCTGTCCCACAATGCCAGAAAAACTCTTATGCTAACAGTCATTAAAAAGTTAAAGGCTTTCAGGTTACACTCAGACATAAAAGCTTAGAAGCCAAATGAGATATTATGGCTAGAGGCTGACATGTTCTCATCCTGATACTTGCTTGACAAATGAGGGAGTGAGAACGTTTTGTTCCACTAAACAAGTTTAGCGCTAAGTGTAATATATGATTACACATTAGGCTTTTTTATCAATACAAAATTTTATTTTGGAATATTTGCAGAAGGAAAAGTTTTTTTTTAATGTAATGCACAAAGTATTTTAAGAATTTGCTGCAAAACAAAATTAACTGCATCTGATCTTTCTCATATATAGAAATGAAACCTTAAACTAAAAGGGACAATTTCCATAGCTATAAAACACATAAACGAAAAGAAGCAGCTGAAGGCCAATATCTGTGGAAACAGCTAACCATATCTTGTGTAAAAACTTTTATCTTGTGCAGAAATCATTGTGGATTAATGAAATGTTACTAAAATACTACAAACCAGTCAGAATTATTTATGAAGTGCCTTTCATGACAGACATCTTAATGACAAGTATTGCTCGATTTGCAAAAAATGTCAAAAAGTAGGAAAAAACGTATACTGTATACAAACAAATGACAGAAACAGACATAAAAAAGAAAATGGAGTGTTCAGCTTCCTTCAACAGTCCTGCAACTTAAGCTGCATAAGTAGACACTTCTTAGACAAGAAAGACACTCCCTGCACATGACGTACAAAATGATGGAAGCCTCCAGATACAGCAATTGTAAGACAGAAGTTCAGCTATCTCTTCCCGAAAATTCCTCAGTTCATAGGTAAACCGAGAGTGTTTCATACCACTACAGTTTCTTTGTTTACTGTACAATTTTTTTTCCATTTGTGTTGGACGTGCATCAATGAGCGAAAGCAATGAGAGGGATTTATTTTTTCCATTACTGGAAGTGCTCTTTACTTTCGGATCCAGCTGCCCCTGTGTGGTGAGGGCCAAAGCGCGCATCAACAGTGCGCTTTTGTTCTACATCTCTGTGTTATATTGTGGGACTGGGTCAAGAACATGTGGAAGCAATTACTGAAGAACTATCACAAGTGACCTCCTCTACTGAGACGATGCACATGAATACAGTCAGGAACAGGGCTTGTGTGTCAGAGTGTTACGTCTGCAGCAGATAATGGAAAGCATGCACATTCAATACTTGCGAGGACACAGGACAGGAACTTCCGTTGTTTGGTTTGGCCTTTCCCACACTGGGCTGAGATTTTCATACCCACCCACTGTTTAATAATAGCGTAACACTATAGATGTGGGTTCTCTCACATCTATGGGGTAAAACACTGAATGCATTTTAAATGTATCTGGAATATAAATACCCAGAAATATAGTGCATGGCCTTTCTTTTGTCGAAAGGGACAGATGGATAATAGATGTGTTTCTGAAGGTTTGCAAAATCAGCGAAATGGCCAGCAGCCATATCACCCTGCAACTCACAACTGGCAGCCCACTGTTTTCCCAGTTGTCCTTTTCCAGTTACTTCAAGATTATACCATCGGCATAGGTTCCTAAACTACACACCTGAACCGGCACCCGTGACACCTGTATAGTGACGGGGACACTATACTGTAAACTGGCGCTGCCCTTCTGATGAGACTTAAAACCGAGGTCCTGACTCTCTGTGGTCATTAAAAATCCCAGGGTGTTTCTTGAAAAGAGTAGGGGTGTTATCCTGGTGTCCTGGCCAAATTTCCCATTGGCCCTTACCAATCATAGCCTCCTAATAACCCCCATCTATAAACTGGCTTCATTACTCTGCTCTCCTCCCCACTGAAAGCTGATGTGTGGTGAGCGTTCTGGCGCACTATGGCTGCCATCCCATCATCCAGGTGGATGCTGCACATTGGTGGTGGTGGAGGAGAGTCCCCATTACCTGTAAAGCACTTTGAGTGGAGAGTCCAGAGAAGCACTGTATAAGTGTAAGCAATTATTATTATTATCGTTGTAAGTGGGTAGCAGGCAGTGTTAAGTTTAAAAATGGAGGCTCCTTATTCTTTCGCATACCTGGAGCGTGGGACAATTTAGAAAAACTAACTAATCTTAATGATATGAAACTGAGAGGACTGAGAAATTTGAAGAGCTTTGAGAAAACCCACATGAAGACCGTGCAGACTCCACCCAAACAGATGTGCCAGGTGAAATCAAACCCAGGACCCAAGAAGAGTGAGGAAGAAGTGTCAACTGTCACACCACTGTACCATCCCCAAGAATATGCAACAGATGTATAATTAAAACCTGGTCAGGTCAATTTTGTATATAATGTAACCTGATTAGGAAAAAAGGTCAAAGCAGTGGCATTGGAAATAAATAAAGCAGCACTAGAACAGTTTCAAGAGCAATATGGACCTTGCAGTTCAGTGAAGATACAGAGGGAAGAATATTAGTGAATCAAGACACCAGGAGACAGGAAGAGAATCCAGTCTCTGTACAAATATATACTGTAGTTTGGAATCAGCACAGGCAGAGGAGCTAGGAAAAAGAATAACATTGTTCACCCTTCTTCAGATTAATCTCCAGATTCACTCAAACCTTTGAATCCCTGAGTAGATAACACAAGAGAAAAGATCTCCTCTTTCATAATATATTACATATGGAGGGGCAAAGAGGGAGGCCATTTTAATTAAGGGCTTACAAATGAAACTGTACATTGTATTTTATGACAACAGAGGGAAATAAAAGCCTTTTTGTTTGCTCAGGTGCCAGGTGGCAATCTTTGCACTGTGTACAAACTGAGACATGCGTTAGAGTCAAATAGCAGAGAATGGGATATTCAGACACACAGAAAGATTGTGTTCAGTGCTTGGGCCCAGGGAACACTGAGGCAAGATGCCCTCAGAACCCTGCCAAACCAAGTGAACTTGTAGCATACAACTGGGAATACCAACTATTTCCCTTTACCAGATGTGTAGCTCAAAGTTCACCACAAGTGCAGTGAAACAAAGAGAGAGAGAGAGCGGCGTAACTTGCATTGAAACATGTAACAAAGCACAAGACTGAGAGAATGTATATTCATTGTAAATATTCTATTCCACTCTTTTTTTGTCTTCTAATACGAACAGTTAAGTAGACACATCAATCAGAAAGAATCTGAAAGATAATACCTATTGGAAGATGCTGTAAAGTATCCTTCATTTTTTTATAATAGGCTAAAGAAATTATTAATGACAAGAATTCTCCTGAGGAGCACCAAGCTTTCAATGCTGAATGTTCCCAAGTAGAACAGTTCTGTCTTTGATTGTTTTATGTTACAGTTAAAAGGAAATGTGAAATTCGTGCTAAGAATCACATTTAAGACCTTCACGTGCTTAAAGTGTGTGCTATAGATACCCGTCGTTTGTTCCGGATTCTAGCTATGTAACTAAAAAACAAACAGGTAGGCATTTCGATTAGGCTGTCCATTTTCTGAAACAGCTCTGGCATTAACAAAGAAAATCAGCATGGTCCAGGTTGTGCAGACCATATTTTGTGAGTGCTTTGTTTTAGAGTTTGAATGTCCTTTAAATGAAAGTTTAATTTTCTTTCCTTACCAGAACACATTAACAGTTTAAACCTCTAGTACACAAACTGTGAAAGACAGGAATGGCTTCTGCTTCAGTGTACTGGAAGCCTGTTAGAGTCTTGTGGTGATTAAAACTAGGGATTCAGAAGACAGAAGGAACCTTATAAGGAATATGACACAATGCAGCCATGTTACGTGCTGGGAGAATGCTGTTCTTATTTTGTTTTACTAAATAGATGACTCGACAGACACCAGTTAACTGTATGTTAAAGTCTGTTAATCTGTGCGTTGATACATGCCAGAAGCAGACAACACGCATGAGGATCAGCCACTGAATCCGTCCCTTCGCGTTACATGTCTGGTGAAAGGTGGATCAGTTCCTGCAGTCCCATGCTGTATGTTTTCCTCAGGTCACAATCCACCCTCCACTTTCACACAACTCAATTATGATATTCCATTCCCCGCTTGCTTCAAAGCAGTTTTCTTTCATGCTGTGAAATCTTTTAACAACTGTTTAGGATTCGCACACATTCTAAGTGTTCTGGCACATCTTTTCTGTTATGTTGCTGCTCTTTGAAAATTGAGGCTAGATTTGAGTTGAGCTTTTCTATTCTCCATCAGCGGGATAAAGATGCGTTTGGACCTTTTTATAGAACCTAGTTCCACATTATGGTAACAGATTGAATCTGCAGTGCTCCGAAGTTTAGCCACTAACCAATATGTAATTCTTGTCTAATAGCTACTGTGAGCAAGGCAATCCATTGGGCTGGTAACCACAGCCCTGTGTGTGAAATGGGATACTGAGTTCAGCTCAGTATGTGGGTCAATGTCAACAGTCCGATATCCTTTGAGTCGCAATTCCAACAATGTCCTTGCGTGACCGACCCCTCATAACTCGAGTGACGCTACCAGCCACAAGGTCCTGACCCCAGCACAATGTCCTATTTATACCATCTCCCCTGCTCTGGCACAGGGCCAGCTCTGATAGAACTGAAAAACCGTTTTCAGGGAGTTCATGTTTGTTTTCACCTTATCATAGCTTAAATTGAAAGTCATGCATGAAGAGCTGTTGGTTTAATAGGTTTAAACAGTTGGATGGATGGGACAGGCATTACCGTTTTTATAGAAAGAATTTCATAATGGGGTTTTAGTGGTCTGGAAAGTTTACTGCACTAGAAGGTGCTGTAAAGAAACATTTGTCAGCCTTTAAGACAGTAAAAAAACTTTTAAAAAAGACAGGCTTCTATGCTTCACTGTCTCTCAACCTCTTTGT
This sequence comes from Atractosteus spatula, assembly GCF_055471065.1. NCBI lineage: Eukaryota > Metazoa > Chordata > Actinopteri > Semionotiformes > Lepisosteidae > Atractosteus > Atractosteus spatula. The sequence goes on along the minus strand of NC_142710.1, from coordinate 19,344,340 downwards.
ATTTATCTCCAGACAGTTTATTTTTCACACATATTTTGCCTGTATGAATGAAAAACTATTTGATTGCAGAAATAAGAAAAAGGTCAAGGTTGTATTAGAGTACAGGCACACCAAAGCCAAATATATGAATGTCTCAAATTAAAAAATGCATCACTACACAGCCTATCTATACTTACTACAGTAAATAATGTTATTTATTTACTGTAGTAATATACATATTATACATATTGTGTTCTCAAATTTTATGTTTGCTTTTTTGTTTTGAGTAAAACAAAACAATATTTTTGGCAGCTACTTATCATTATTAGGTTCTGATGCATGTTGACTCAAATTACATTACTAAATGAACTGATGTAAAAAAATAATTCAATTAGATCATATTTAACAGTATGGGCTTGTATTTAATGTCAATAAGCAGGCTTGTCACAAAATTAATTACTTTTTCTTTGCTAATGTTATCAACCATATCTGGGCCCCAGTACTGTTAAAGGGTGTCCAGAAATTTTGAGGCTCCAAGCAGTTATGGAAACATTATTTCTTCTGTTTCTGTGCCTAGGAGCTGGGGGAATTCAGTTATATTAGTAACTAAAACTACAGAATGCAGAGGGAAAAATCTAGTAGACTGAAGTTGTGTAATCGAATATCTAAAAATAATTGTACATTTTTAAATGAATTGTATATCTAGGCAACTCTGTCTCACAGAAAACATCATAAAGGCAGTTCTGTTGTTGTTTTTATGGTGAGTTCTGAGCACACCTGCAAAAAGCTGCTTGATTTCAATGGCTTGAGTTTGCAGACTGTTCTGAATGACCTTTGCTTCTGAGCCAGGACATCTGCAAAGCACAACTGTGAAACTCCCAAGGCAGATCCTTGGTGTATTATCGTGAAGCGTGCAAATCTGGATGCTCAAAGCGCTCTGACATGACAAGACGCACACACATTTAGAGCAAATCATATGAAAGTTCATTCTTTTACCACAAACCTAAATATAGGCAAAATCTCTGTAAAAAAAACTTTTAAAAAAATATCCTCCCCTAGTTTATTTGAGAAACCATGAAAAAGTGACTGACAGTAAGTGGACTGTGGTTATATGGACTGAGAAAATGGCAAAGTGAGAAAAACAATCACTGGCTAAATGAGTAAAGGGATTAACAGGAAAGCAAAACCCTGGATTAAACTCTTCCTAGCGCAACACAATGGATAATGTTTAGATGTGCCTGCTGTGGTGGAACATTTTTAAGACAATAATAATACAATTTTATTTATGAGCGCTTTTCAAGAAACTCACATGTAGTACACGGAAGTAAAAAGAGAGAAAAGGGCACTGTAAACTGACCTTGTAAAACCAAAAGTAAAACTATGTTACACATTAAAAGATTTAATGAAAAGATAGGCCTTTCGGCAAGTTTTAAAAATGTCAAGGGTCACAGAGGGTCAAGCTAATGGATAAGGACAGGGAGCTCCACAGTCACTGCTGTCTCCCATTGGGGGAGCCTTGTCATTGGCAGAGTAAGAAAGCCTGAATCAGCAGATCTCAGATTAAGATCTTAACTATATCCCCGCAGTAAATCCTGAAGAAAACCTGAAGATAAATGCCTTATATATAAGCAGGAGAACCTTAAATTCCACAGGCATCCAATGTATTGTACAGAGACAGTAGTTAGGTGCTGATGCTCAGTAGTTTCGGTGAGCACTCAGGTTGGAGAATTCTAGATGTGCTATAGCCTAATGAGTGCTCCAGAAGATACCTGAACACATGAATCATTGCAGAAGTCTATGCTGGGGGGAAATATAGGATTGTATCAATATTTAAGCATCACAGATAGAGCAATGGCCTTAAGCAAGAAAGCTTGCAATAGGGGAAGAAAGACAACACAAAAAAATAATACCTATAATTTCTTTCATCGTGGCTTTATTTTCAGAATTGTCAACAGCAATGAAGTTGCCAGTTCTGAGACACTGATGTTGGGAGCCTAGGAGCATAGCCATTGTTGTGTCACAGATTAACTTAAGAAACACAGTTTGCCGTATCCACTCTTATTGATACTGATTGAGACAGGGCCTTGGAAAGTGCAGAAAATGCAGGAACCGATTTGTTCGGCTAGTAAACCTGAGATCCATCAGCACAGCAGGGAAGCCTAAGTCCAGGAAGGAGAATAATCTAACCAAGAAGCAAGCTGTAAATGCACTCCTGAGGAACACCCTGAGCGTTTATGTTACCCACAAAGGAGCCAAACCAATGAAGGGGAGTCCTAGTGATTCTTAGATAATGTGCATGTGATGCATCAGATAATATGTAAATAAAGCAGGTAATAAGCAACACATAAAACAACAAAAAGATGTTTACAGCTGACTTCTTAAATGTCCTTGGTTCTGTGCTGAAGAGCTTCTGAATGGGCTCCAAGCTGTAGGTAACATATACTTTAAAACCAGCAAAAGAACCAGAGTTCATATGGAACACATTTAAGATGATAATTATATTGAAATAACAGTACATGCTACGTATGTATGGTTCACGTTCCTAATTGCCATTTATTGCAGTTTTTTCTCTCTCTGTTATGTTACAGCATACCAAAGATAATCCAGTCACTCTGGGAAAGGATGTCTTTATATGGTTACAAACTGAAGTCCTCCAGTCAGCAACACTACACTCAATTACACTAGAGACAGAACAAGAAGCTCCTTCACAGTGGAGGCAAATTTGCATTTAGCTCTGTACTTCCTGATTCCTTTCACAATTGCAGCTTTATTCCTGCTGTTTTGCTCATGTGCAAGGACTTTACCTTACAGGTCTGGTACTGCAGAGTGCCTGGTCCGTGTTTTTGTTGGCTACAACACCCACACCAGTCCCTCTGTAGTCTTCTGGGAGAGGAAGGCAGATACACCTCCATGGCATCCAGTAACTCCTGCTGAGCAGGTGCTTAGGCCAGGCTGAGATCGCTAGAGCTGGGCACTGCCCCCCTGGGTTCAATAATCTGGGCCACATCTGCTGATTCGGTTCAGTGCAAGGCGCCCCGTCGTCATCAGTTCTCCTCACTTATGTACAGGAAGCCAAGGATGAGGTCAAATACTGGGCCAAGACTTCTAAATGGTGAAGAAAAAATTGGAAAATTAAACTGGACAAGGTCATTATTTCAAAGTTTGTTGAACCCTTGGAAGTGTAATAAAATGTGATCCAAATAATTCTGCAGGAAAAGATTAATGGCCAACGGGATGACTAATTCAAAGCTATTTCAGAGTGTAACACGATATTTTTATTCGCTCTTTCTGCCTGAGGTCCTTGCTTTTACTTGCGCCATTTATAACTCACCTTTTATTTTTCTCCTTTGATGGAATCTTCTCATATTTACAACTCCAGTATGGACACTCCAAGAAATAATACACTGTTGCCAGTTTGGCCAACACACAGCTACTGCTCTAATATCACACTGAAAGCAGGGCTTTGATGAAAGTGAGATCTGCTATTGTGATGTTTTTATAATGCTTTTCATTTTTTAACTCCTCCAAATACATTCATCTCTTCCTTGAAGCCCCCCAATTTTCTCTTTTAAGAAATCCTATATTATGATATATATTATTTCTGTAAATACAGTAGCCATTGACAATTGTAGTGGACTTCAATGTGCTCAATTCATATACATCCTTTCAGTGTGCAAATATTCTAGTATGGCAGAAGCAGTAAGGGACAGCAGAGAGGAGAGACATGCACAAGGAAAGATTTCCTGCTGTCCCAGTTATCTAACTATTATTCATAAGACTGAACATTTTTTAGCACATAGCAACTCCAAGATGAAAACCCACTCTTCTCTGGGCTGAACATGCTCCACATGCCTCCCACTCCCCGCCTGCGACTGCTGTTCCCCTCCAGCTGCAGGAAAGGGGCCGCTCAGGGGTTAACACTCACTCTCGGGCGTGTGTCCCAGCCCCCTCAGCAAACTGCACCGTCATTGCAGAGCGCGCTCTCGTCCGTTTCTGCACGTCTCACTGAACAGATCCACGAGAAGCGCTTCCTTTCGACAAACATGAACAAATTCTACCGCATGAAAGAAAGACTTCATGGCAGGTCAACTCCAAGGGTAGAATCATGGTAGAAGTCACAGACAACTTAGTTGAGAGAACATCTGTATAACAGATAGGAAGACTCAGCTCTCTGCTCCCTTGAGCATTTTCCATATCGAGGTCAAACAGGTCGTCTCTCATCTCAGCCTCCTTGATGACTTGTATTTGTCTAAGGCCTCAGAAGGTTTTACTTTACCCCTGCCAATTGGTCTGCCACAGATGAAGGAATGATTTAGCAGATTACCTTGATGCATTTGCAGAGTTTATTTTCTAAGCCAGTGTACATAGTACCTGGTCCTGTGAAGCCTTACCAGCACAAAATGGAAAGATTAAAAAGAGAGAATAAAATAGTCAACCACCATGAAGAATTCCTAGCTTCTGTATTTAGCACTGTAGAACCTGTTCTCTTATAAGATCTGCTTTCTTGCTGATGTGGAAGACGTACTATTTTAGTGTACTTTGATATCTGGCTGCATTAACACACTACAGCCATCTATGGTGAGGATAACAACGCACAGAATATTAGGATTTCTCAGGGTGGGTAGAGGAAAACAGTAGAAGAATGAAATAGGATTTTAAAGTCTAATCTTCTGGGGACAATAAATCAAACCAGCAATGCTTCTTGTAATGACTGGCCATGGAAAAGGAGACAATATTCTTAGACTCTCCATCCCACTTCCCACAAGTCTGCTTACCACATTTTCTTTTGTCTTCTTTGTCCCATAATTGAAGAGTTTTCCAGTTACAACAAGTGGGGGTATTGCTTTCTTTTAGTTCTTTGGTATGGAACCTAAAATTTGTTTGGTATTCTCCAATCTGCCAGTGAAAAGCCATATTGTCATTTGCATGTCACCTTTTATAGCAATCACAATGCAAACCGGCAATCTCTGGTTTATATCCCTTAAAATGATAATATCTCATCTATTAAAAAAACTGATCAGAAACACAGCATCTCCATTAAATAATTGTTAAAGTTTTGAGCCTTTGGTTTGGCAGAATACATTGGATATTGCTAAATCGACTGAATCCAATTCATGACTGTATCCAAACAACCACTGAAAAGATCTCTGGAGTAGTACAGTAGCATGGGAATTAATTTCTGTTAGCGTGGTGCACCATTCATTTTTTGGAGACAAGCATTGAGGGATGATATCTCTAATCAAGCTAGTTTACTTTTAGTATACAAAAGTTCGCAAAGCTCACTTAAAAAAAAAAGTTGTGTTCAGGCTATGACGAAATTGTGGTGACCTTCTAACCTTTCCCACATCCATAAAAAAATCTGGAGTCCAGGCAGAAGCCGCTGAGTACATCACTGGAGCACAGTGGGTAGAGAAGACTTGCACTCAGGGGCTTGATATAGCCAGTTAAAATAACAGAACATACCTTCCTTCACACAAAAAGAAATATTATCTTTGATGCAATGTCGTTTGTTTTTGTTTAGTTCAGGGTGCCACAATGAAAGAAAAAGACGTGATTGATACAGATATAATAAATGAAGAATATGTATGTTTCTAAACTTTGTTAGTTAATGATGGATCCAGAGTTTAAGGTTGCATTGTGCGAAATGTAAAAGAATGCCAAATGTTTTAGAGGGAGGTAATACTGGCAGTTTTTTTTCAGCTGAAAGATTCAGATATAGAGACACCAAAGAACCAGCCAAGAGCAGCTGGGCTTCAGCCTTATATGGTGAAAAAATACTTAGAAGAATTTTGCTTTAGAGAGTCTGACTTCCCATGTAACTACTTGATTACAACCCAGTAATTACATGGCATTGCTGGCCTCAAGCGAGCACAAGGTAGGGTGATGAAATAGTTGATAGACATGTTTGAAGTAAAAGCAAAGCATTATAGGAGAAGAGAATACAACCGTGCTATTAAATAACCTTAAGAACAAATTAATCACAATGGCTACAATTCGAAGAGCAAATGGATGGACAAAAGTTCAGAATGTGGAACTGGGTCGAGAACTGTTATGGCCAAAGCAGATATGTGCTCATAAGAATAGACTGTCTCGAACATACTGTATGCACCACAGCGTATAGCTCTTGTGGTAATGCCCATGAAAGAATGCAGAGGACAAACAGGAAATAAAAAAATCTTTTTCTCCGCGCACCTGAGTAGCAAGAAGCCCGCCCCGTGAACTCGCGCGGGAGGCTTCGAGGGAAACAGAAAGCTGAGAGTCCTTGCTGAACGGCGGTTTACCACAAAACACTCGTGATCAGCAAAGAATATGTCAGATGCTACGGGTCACTTAAAAAAAAAAGAAGTTCTTGTTCTCACAATCTTTAAAAAGAGAAACAAAGAGAGAGAGAGATACATCCGTGTTCCAGCAAGGTTTAATTTAAATGTTGGTTTTAAATGTTGGCAAAGGTTACAGTTAACTCAAAACTGATTTTCTAGCTAAATATATATAATTATTTATTAGGATTACAGTGAGGAAGTTACATTAAAAACAAAAAAAAATATTTAAGAGATTACAAGTATACAGTATATTTAGTTATACTTACATTAAGAAAATACAATTGATTTAATTTTAAATCGTATAACTCTAGGTCTACTTTATGACCATTCTCAGTTAATTTGAAATTCAGTTGAATCATTTTTAATAAAATATCAATTCAAAATCTGTGTTGCTCTGATTGTTCTGATTTTCACTGAATGGAATAATCATTATATATAATCATAATAGAAAACAAAAACCACCTAACAAAATCCATTTATTATTTAACAGCCAGTTAAGTCTTAAGCCATATTAGCTGTTAAGAACAGTTTTAGCAAGGAACCAAAGATCACTTTCAAATAATATAATAGTATATAGGATTGTATAATGTTTTTTTAATAAAATCATGGTGGGATCAATCCACTTCTCATTATTATCTTTGTTTCATTACTTTTAGAGAAATTGCTCTCTGTTTGACTCAGACTGATGAATTCCCAGCCTGCCTCTCTCCTTGGCAGCCAGTGTGAGATCACAGCAATCCGAAGAAGCAGTGGCTACTCTTGACTGGGAGCGGCACTGAGGAAGTGTGGTGAGGCAAAGCCCCTATAGTGTACATGGGTCAGGCTGTAAGTGTTAGCATTTTTAAAGCAGTTAAATAAAGAAATTGCATACTTCACACCTCATGAAACCTCAGTCAGAACCTTTCACCTGATTGTTTTTCCTAATCTGTGGCGTTAGATGCTACTACAGCAGAAAGCAGCTACACGTACAGAAACCATGCACCATTAGACACCTCCAAATTGCAAACCTGGTGTTTAAAATGACTAACAGGTAAGAGAGCACACCCTGCTACTTCCTGTTTCTCAGAACAGCCTCGTAAACCTGTATCTGAAAAGGGTGTGTACACACTAGATCTCTGCAAGCTTGATAACCCAAACCCACTGGGAATGGCCTTCAGCACACCTCTCTCTACACACTGCTCTGCCCCTGATCTCTTTCTGTGGAAAACCACTGTTCATCTCAGACACGGTCCCACCTTCCATCCAATATACTGTAGGGGCAAGAAAACCTGTCTCACTCTTCTTTTTTTAAATAACACCATTTCCTAAATTTGTTACTCTATGAATAGTTGAATTAAAACTGAAAAACCCTTTGCCAGACCAGATTGGATATTTATAAATGATGAGTCACATTTATTAAAAGCTAAAGAGCAGCCACTGCAGGGTGGAATAAGGCTGCCCATAGGCTCACTTCCCAGGTGGTTATTTAACAAGCAAACACCCAGTCAGTATTTTTACATTTGAATGCCTGAATTCACACAAATAACTAAAGATTAAAAGGCAAAGGACTTAAGTTCCAGTGTGGCCACATACTAACTGGTGAGCCTAGTTTGTGTGCTTCAGCAAACAAAGAACACAATTTCCTTTGGTATCTTTCACTTCATATGTATCACAAGACCTTTAAAAACAAGAAGAAACTGATAAGGTTTTTAGGGGTGGAGTTCACTTCATATGGAGGACATATATTGCTCCAGAAAAGAAAATGTATATGTAAAAAGCCAGGAGGTATATAATGGAAAATGCATACTTCACACTTAAACAAATGTATAAAATGTACTACACATACCTCAGTCACCTAATTCCTTGAGCTGGTTCTCATAACACAACACATGGGGATGTGAATGCAAGTCACAAAGTCAGCCAGTCATGAAGGCACTGCCAATGCAGCCTAATGATCGCAGGTTGCAGATAGATTCTTTGGGTGTTAGGCATTGCACATGCTGTCTAAAGGTGATTATGGAGACACAAAACCCTGATCCATCTCTCCTGTGGCGGTATTATTATACATACACATCCTGTACATGCCTGTTTATTGACAGAGAATATTATTGTGATTGTCAATATAATGTCTCAGAAATGTTATATAATATACAGTAAAATTAAGTATACCACTGAGTAGATAATTGTGCGTTGTTGGGTTTGGGACAGAGACATCCTTTTTAGGAATTAATATTTCCTTGACATGGCCTTTTAAAATCTGAATAGTGCTTGCACAAACTCCAATGAGTAAACTGAGATTACACTATGTGCAAGGAACTGATCACACATCAAGCTTGTAGGCTTTGCTTTGACACCAGTTCTCCAGTGAATAATGTGCAGTACAAGGTGTGAATCCCAGGTTTATAAAATTGCATGCACTCTTTCCTTATGTGAAGTATTTCAAAGGTATTATCAATAACTGTATTTTATTATTGCAGATAATTCACTTATTTATTTCTGGCATTGTAATTTTTTAATCAAAAATCATTTTTTCGTGTTCAGTTATATGCCAATTTCTGTTTTTCAACCTTGTGTTGGAATAAATCTTCTATGCATTTGAATGCTCTATCTGTCATGCCCATTCTCACTGACTCTTCTTTTATTCTCCTCGGCCTCATTGCCAGCAGCCTCAAGCTCCCTCGCACCTGAAGAAGGCTCTGCAGCTGAAATGGGCATTTTATCGGAATTGAATTCATCTCTGCTTCATCCTACATCATGAATGAGTTTGTTGCTAGGCCTCATAGAACACACATAAATTAGTTGATTTCCATGTGTATTCAAGCTGATGATGAAGATTCTCATTATACCTTGGGAAACAGCATGTTCCCATGGGCACCACACTATTTGACATTTCTTACAGCACAGATTTGTACACCTCAGTCCATTCATACATCCAATAATACTGATTCATGGTTACAAAGATGTTCCTTCCTAAACTTGCTTTAGAAAGACCTTCTACATTAATGGATTTCATATTTCTAAAGGTGATCTAATGTCTGGGTTTAACCAAGTATAACGTGAAATTAACATTGAGTAACGATCCAATGATCACAAAGGTTGCCAAAGATGACACAGTCAACTGAGATGTAATAATTAAACTAAAACAGCCCAAGCAGTCTAAATTATTCAAGAATTCTCTGCCTATCAAACAGGGCTCTGAGTTTATCGATTGTTAAGATAAAAACCAGATTGTGAAAATGAATTAAAAATCAGCAAACTGTGAGATAAACAGACTAATAGATTGGGGTGCTGAATAAGTCCTTTTACTAAACAAGATGAGCATGTTAAAGAATGATAAAGCGCTGCCAAGTTCAACAAGTTTCATGAAAACCCTAACCAGGAGCAGCTGTTTGAGTCATCAGTAAAATGCCATGTTTCAATTAAACAAACTATATCTAAGCCTTTTCAGAAAGCAATCCATTTTACACAAGGAACTTAGCCAAAGAATAAATGTTCAGGAATCCTAGGCTAGGATCTGTGACTGAGCAGCATATTTAAAACCTGTTTGCCTTTTTAATTCTCAAAGGCAGCAGAAATGTACACTAGGGCATCTAATTAATAAATTAAATTATAATGCCATAATTTTGACCGGGCTCAGGCCCAACATACTGCACAGCATAGATAATGATGCCTCCAAAGAGTCCCAGAACCACAACTGCATTGATTATTCAGTAAGAAACAGAACCTCTGTAAGTTAACACCATCGGTTTAACAGGAATACTCCAGCAAAAACACGGATAGATATAGAGAAAAGAAATAAAGTGAAAAATGTCAGCTGCAAGCAGCTTTAACTGACAGATTTTGCCCTCCTTGCATGAAGTCCAAAGTTGCTATAGATTTCCAACACTGAATCGTACTCATGTATTAGAAAATGACGGAGGTTAAGCTACACTGGAAGCTCGGTGATGTTCAAACTGTCAGTAAGCTGTTTAAGCTGTATAGTCAATATAATCACTAACTTTCATCAACCTCCCTCAGCCATTGTCCTCACTGTTTCATCACTTTACCAAGACCACACTCCACCTGTACCACATGCTTAACTTTTCCCAGCAGGATCACAATCTGTCAAATGTATGTAGCTAATTCCATCAATTTTGTTATGTCTGACATCATCTTATTGAATGCACTTCATATACAGTACACTGTGTAGAACTGAATAATATGCTTGAATACATATGTAAAAAACGTGATTTCAAGAAACTGTGATTACAAGAGATGACACATTATATTTGGATGAGTCGGCAAACACAAGCTAAAGCAGCATAAGCCACCTTTAGTGAAATTTCCTTAAGGATTATGAAGCATGTTATGGGAAAGAAAACCATCCACTAACAGTGTTTCATTCCTAAGGGCCAGTGCTTTGAAGGTTCTTATCAATGTAGAACACAAGTGTCCATGTGCTCTTTGTATATAGAAGAGTTCCATGGTCTGAAATGCACAAACATGAAATGAGAATAATATACAGTATACTGTATGCTATATTTCTTAGAAAAACTCACATGTGTAACAAACCAGTCAACTGCCCAAAGAACAATAAAGGTCAAATTGAAAACTCAAAAGACTGAGTCTGAATGGATGAATCAGCATTCCCCTTTAGTCGTTCATGCTGTCTGTGAAGTCCTCCATTTCAATCATTTGAATATGAGGCATATAGCTTTAAATAGATCCTTAACCGTTACCTTTGCATTGTGTGACTGAAGGGGTTTTGGCATGTATTTTTTTTAAGGTGGTATTGGGTCAGGTAAGTGATTGGTAATTCTATTACAGAGACTGTAGAAATAAAGGATGCCTTGTCTCATAGTACAAGCTCCTAGCTCACTTGACAGCTCTTGCCTTAACACACGTATTATACCAAAACCGATACTTACCAGTCAAACATGCAGAAAAAAAAGCTCTGTTTGATATCAGACAGCTTTTAGTTGTTCTAAATTGCATGGCCTCAGTGAAATGGCTGAGCTGATAGGGAAATGATGTGCATTATTGGATGCTAAGATGAAGGCTCACTTCTCTGTTTGACAGTTCCCTTCCCTCGGGGAGAAGGGGGGTGGGGGGAGGAGCATCTCAAAGTACTTCCTCTCTTAACAGCCAGCGCAGAGAGAGCAGTCTAAGCTTCCCTTTATGCTGGAAGGAAAAAAAAGTGGCTAAATGGTCCCATTCTCCCACTGTCCTGCTTAGAAAAAATCAAGAAATCTGTAGGCCTCCAGAGTAAACACTGGCCAAAACCCTTTCAAGAGAATAATTCATGCCAGTTCTCATCTTCATTTACCTCAAACAGCAGTTTGCTCCAGGGCTTGACCCCTAAGCCTGGCAACAAGCATAGTGACAGTGATCGTCTCCAGCCTCAAGAGCTTTATTAGTCTTCGGAGTCTTACTACAGAGCTGGAATAATCTGTGTTTATCTCTGGAGGGCAGGTAGAAAGGGCTTGATGGGTGAAGAAGAGCCTTAAAAAATCTTAAACCCCAAAGAGGCCGAGTTCACAGGTGGTTTCATAGCTTGAGAAGATGACAGTTTTGTGTGAATTTCTACATTGTCTTGTGGAAACACTAGATTTGACATTAGTATCAAAACTGCTTGAAAAAAACTCTACAAAAATGCATTAAAATAATCTTTTACAGTGTGCATGAATATTAGATTATTTTAACAATGCAGCTTTTAACAGAAAACTACCTGTTCTGTTCACGCTCTGAGGTTATAAAGTATATATACCTGTGGTTTATAAGGAATGTGGACAAGGTGATCACCAGGTCTATTTGTTACATGGCTTGGCAGGTAATCAGTCATTTCCGGGCAAGTGTATTGGTATAAAAATCAACACAAAACACTATTGAGAGTTGGCACAAAGCCAGCAGCGCCTCATATTTTGTAGTAATTCTTTCTTTGGACGAAGGATTATGGTGACTTTGGAACACACCATATAAGAATGTTGTTGTAGCTAAACCTGCCTTCTTACCAGAAGCAGCTGGATGAGATCCTTACATCAATTAGTTACTAGCAACCAAGCAAGCTAGATAGGCTGTATGGCCTCCTCTCTTTTACAGTCTTCCACATGTTCTGCATTTGGCCAGTCAGTACTGCTCCATGGGACTTCAATACCAAAGCAAAATGTATTAGGCACATCTTACAAACAAAGCCCAGAGGGTGTTCCTTAGGTTGTGGTGCTCGATCAGTTCCAATGCACATCGCTGCACCGTCACTATTTGTAAGGTGGATTTTTACCATCTTGTGTTTTGAAAACACAAAGCGAAAACCAGCATGGCTCTATTACTGGCAAAGCAATGTGGCTGTCAAAAGTAGAAACATAAGTTTATTTTACAAGGACCACTTTGTGGCATGGCACTATTTCATCAGCTGCAGAAGGCACGCAACATTGCTAATGTTGTGCAACTCATAAAGCGTTGAAACACAAACTTGTCATTTGCCTCTCGTGGGCACTCAGAACAAAACAATTCAACTCGCCTTCATGTACAACATGCTATCTCCTGAAATAAAAGCTTCTGGTTGGATTTAAGAACAAGCTGGGATGAAGACACAACAAGGATACAGATTTAGCAGATTTGAAATCTTATGTCATACTGTATGTGCTGGACAGTGGCAAAGATGTAATTTTGCTTTACAGTTGATAGGTGATAAAGTAACAGTAACAAATTCGTAATAGCATTATTGCATTTTACAATTTATCATCAATGCAGTAATTTCTTTAAAACATCTTCAAGTTAAACTCCCCTTAGCAACTTAAAAAAAAAACATTCTCAAAAATTCTTAGCTTCGTTTCCAAAAATTAATAATGCTTGTCATGAAATGCTACGTGCAGAACAATAGCACATTCATAACAACTGTGGAAAAAACAGCTTCAGAAAACCAGACTTGTCATTATCAGACAACCATGAGGCTAAAAAGTACAGGTCCTGACTGCCTTCTATCCATTTCCAACACAAATACATGGCAAGATAAACAGTAAAATAAAGAGCATCTCTTTAGCAAAGAGAAAACCACTGCCGTCTGTGGATATATAATTTCCAGTTTCAAATCAATATTGGTTTTGCTTGGCTCTCCTAGTATTGACTGTGTTGTGCAAGCTGCATGCTGTTGAAGGTTCTGTTCATCTGCTGGAGACGGGAAATCTGCAAATGCTACTGTTCCCTCTCTGGCACCAACCCACAGCTCCGTCCATAGCGGCCTGTCGTTTACAAGATGTGCCGTACAAACTGTGTCGTCTGTCTCCAGGGACGGTCAGCTTTCTGGAGATCAGAGTTTCCTTCAGAGTCATTTCCCTGCTGGACCTGCGTCCATCATTGCAAATGCATTACTGCAGGTTTCATTTAGAAAACATTGAGACTTTAATTTTAACTCAGAATCTACCTTTGTAGATTTTTTTAGAAGATGCGCCAAATAAAGAAAAATGCTTTTAGAGCTGCACATTTATTTCAACCACAGTTATATAAATGTGCATGATTCATCACTTCCTTGTCTTGGCTTTGCAGAAGTGCAGCGTGTATAAAGTTTGTGTGGTTAGTGCTGTTCAAGTTCCAGTTGACAGGTGTCCACCTTGCAAGTAACCACACGAGTGCTAACTGATTCCTGCCTCGCCAGTCTGATGGAGCAGCCCGGGTTTGAAGGGGGGCTGCTATCTCAGCCTCTAGTGCCATCTGCCAGTGACTCTGCAAAAACGCAAATCAGTTACCCACAATGCATGGCAACAGCTTGTTCCATCAGAATAGCCTACAAAAATAGGTCAGATGCAGAGCAACACTTGCTTGTGCAGCACATACAATAGGTATGCGTGGAAAACATGAAAGAAACATGCCGAAGTACTCTTATGCACACTAAGTAGTGAAAATCAGAATAAAAAATGGAGTCCCATTTTACATTGCTCACATACCATCAAATAAAAAAAAAGGAATTGCCTTATTTACTATTGATCCATGCGTTATTGCATGACAGTGGAAGTGGGTTAAAAAAATAATTTAAAAAAAATTATGGGGTAGGCTGTTCCCTCATAACCATTTCTTTCTTATCAGCTACTAAAAAAAGATCAAAGAGAACCAGCTGATAATTAGTGTAATAATGGAATTCAGCCAGCTGACGCAACATCGGAGCAAGCCTATTGCAAAACACAGACATCTGAATTCTATTTATTGCTATAGAAATGTTATTGGTATGAATTATGCATCTCACAGAGTGATGTGTTTCTCACTCCTATTCTAATAATGCAACCTATTGCTTTCTATTTTTAACACTGAAGTGGTCCTTGCATTTACTATTGCTATTTCATGTTAACAATAAATGTTGCTGACATGCATTTAATAAAAAAAGAAAGAGCATTCAGAAATCAAGGCAGAATTACATTGCCAGAGACAACTGTTAAAATGTTCATGTATGAACAAAGCAATCTTCCAAAACAAGTTTCAGATTTCTGTCAGGCAGACTACAGTCCAGACAGGATAACTTTTTACTTAAGGTTCAGTACCTTACTATTGGAAAACCTTACTATTGTTTTAACATATTTTAAATAATTGTAATAAGGAAAAGATGGACAGTATAAGAATACTAGAATTAAATCTCTAAAACTCTCCTCTGTTCCAGACTGTATATATAGTATGTATGTAGTATTTTGCATTTGTAAACTGTATATGAAACATTTCAAAATTATAATAAAAAGGCCAGAATTACTGTCCAGATAAAGTAAACTTTTGGCAATCTGGGACTTTGTGTAGAAGGGTCATCTTTACCACAGCCTTTGTAAAATGGAGTTATATACATTCAAAATGTTATGTTCAGAGCCTCAACATTGCTCTGAAGTAAGACAGATTTCAAGCATAACTAGCCCCCTCCCCACAAACTCACACATAAAATAGTGTATCTCAGCACATCTTTATCACTGAGCTTGAATACATCACCTGGATTCATACTGTATCTATCCTCCGTCTCCCACTACAGAAAATGCTAATAAATCGGTATCAAATTCCTGTGGGCTGGGATTTTCCTGGATTTTGGTTGATTTGATTAAGCATGACTCATTTGCAATGGATTGTGTTCCAATGTTTTCAGAAGGAAAACAGTTACAAATTACTATTACAATTATTATTAACTTACAAATATTTTGGCCACATGCATTGTCTTTAAACAGTCTATAACTGCATATTAAAAGGTATAAAGCACATTTAAAGCACATCTTGAATATTTTTCATCAGTCCTGCATAGGTTAAGATTCTGACACCAGCAACTGGCTCATATCCATGGTGAAATACTGTACACCTGCTTTCATCCATATGGTGGGTGGAGAGTATGTGACCTTGCACAAAGTGAATGACAGATGCCAAAAATAGGAATTATAAAATATACCCTTGGCTTCATCAAGTGTTAAAAAAAGTAATGTTTTCAAAACTTCACTCATTTGTTAGACTCATTTTTAGTTTTTCCTTTCTGACTTTCACTACTTTCTACATGCAAGAGTTCATTATGTATTTCTTTCATGTTTTCTGCACTAGTCTATTTTTAATTGGTATGTAAAAGCACCGTTGATTGACTGCTGAAGTCAGCTGATGCTAAAAATTCCACATCAAAGTCTAGGGGGCACTAAATATTATAGCTGAAAAACTGGGAAAAACAGCAAAGAAAGCAAATGGAGAAAATCATGGTGAGCATTCAAACACCCAATAAACAGTATTAAGACCTTAGAAAGCACTGATACAGATTATACACGGCATTATATCTGTGAAAAAACCAGACAGATACTTTTAAGTTATTTTCACTTACATGTTGTTGTTCACTGACCGTTAGTAATACAATCACTCTTTATACAACTTGTGTCAAGGAGATTTTTGTTTGTATACCTCTGTGAACTATAATACTCTACTATGTCTCACTCAATATTGCCTCTTCGGTCTTTCCGTCTTCAGTATTCAATTTTTCTCACTTTGAGGACACATTTTGTGGTCAATGGCATTCTAGATTTCAAACCGGCACACTGAACCGTAACGCTTCCCAGTGGGACATATAATCCCTTTAAATATTTCTGTGTTATCTTTTCTCTTTAAAAAAACAAAGATTTACTATTTTTGAGAACATGTGTGAAAAATTCTTCTATGAAATCTGTTTGCTATTTAATCAGCCATTTCTTAAAACCCAGAACTCAGCATTCCCTGGGTTTAGAGGCACACAATGTTGATAATACTGACACGCAAGAAGAGGGTATACCTAATTATGAACAGATGGTTTCTGAAGACAATAAAAAAATTATTAGACTTGAATACACATTTAATAGTAATACCATTTAATATTTTGTCTTTAAAAACTTCTTGAAATCTTACATAGTGTTTTAAACATATGTATGAATTCAAACATGTCTTCATTTATTTTGTACGTTTACAGAAAAGCCAACTATGTACAGTATATGCGGAATACATAATATAATGGCCTTGCAATCAAGACATGATCCTTTATACTGGTGTCATTATAACCGAACTGGAAGGGTTTCCTTCATAATAATGGCCAAACATTTTGTCACAGATTAAAATCCAGATAAACGTTTGTTACATTTATATGTACTGTATATATCAATCATCTGAATAAAGCTTCTCAAGCACAGAATTACCTAGCTGCTGAAATGTAGGAGTAGACATGAAATCTTGTAAATCATATGGGATTTATCAGTATTCGCTTTTTCAAGATCAGAAGAAGGTTCCAATACAGATCAATGTTTTAATATCTTAAAGCCTGAGGCAGTATGTCAGTAGCTGAGGACATGTGTTTGAACTGCATAGTGATGTATTCCACACTGATTGTAGAGATAGTTGTGGAGTTTCTGTTATGGAAATATTAAGTTATATTTGTCACATGCAAATGTACTAGCGCCTGTGGGATAAACAGTGGTTTATTTGTTCAAGATTTATATTTACTTATGGAAAGTCTTTGTGGGGAACAAAAAACACAGCTTGAAAGCACACTGTAACCAATTGTATTACTTCCTTTCTGTTTTTCATTGTTTTTGGTTTTATCTTTAGTGCTAAATCAAAAATGTAAGTAAGAAAGAAAGTAAAACTTCTTTTGAAACATTTAATATTTGATAAAACATTCTGAAAACCTGTATAATAAACATCCCTTGTTTTCTGGCAGGCCCACAGTAATTAAAAACCAGGAGTTAACATTATTAATATATTTAAATGTTGGGCCATTTCAACTGTTGTTTGTCAAGAACTAAACAATAACTTAAATTAGTATTTAATATTTAATTTGTGTGAAATGTTCCAATAGCATTAAATCAAAGGGCTTTTATTATCTACTCAGTGAAAAACATTAATTGGATTTGTAACGTTTTCCTACATTCTAAGCAGTTTTCTCCATTTTTATGCCACTTCCTCAGATCAGAGTGTAGTGTAGGGAGTTGTATGGGATTATTGCAGTTTACATCCAAATGACTTTAGTGACCATCAAGCATCACTGACAGACAAAAAACGACCGACTGCAAGTACTGTATATCCAAGTCTCTGCTACTCTTGAATAGCTGGACCCAGGATAGAGGTAGATGGAAGTTATAAGGAATTTGTTATATTACTACTGTTTGTTGCACAAAGCATTGTTGAACCCCATGGCCTGGGAAATGAATATTAAAAGTAGTTCATCATAGACTGCATTTCAAGACCTCCAGGACTTTCAGAGCAGATTCTATGCAGCCATCAAAGTTGGAGTGTGTGAATCCATCACCCCCACAAACCAGCAAAGGTCTAGAAATCAGCGTCATCTGTCCTGGGCTACCGGTCACTGGCTGTGTCACCTAAGAAAAAATACAAAAAAGGAAATTGAAAGGTGTCATCTCTTCAGGATGAGACAAGATTTCAGCTTATGGTTTTAGGCTTCTGTAGTACTGGCTCATTATTACACTTATATTTATCATTTTTTGGGTTACCGTGATGCCCTAGAAGCTAATTGAATGAAAAATCTGTGGAATCTGATACAGGTCATCATCACTGAAAGTACATGGATGCAGAATTTGCCTGGGCCTGAATGCTACAATAAGAACAATTAACCTTAATAAAATTAATTTATAAAATGAACAGGGGTTTGAATTTCATTGAATGACATCTGGGACTCGTATTTCCAAAGCAGCAGAACTAGATAATGGACTGCACCACACTCACGCGTGCATGACAATCCTTAATGGATAAATTATTAAGGAGACATACTTGAACCTGGAATAGTTAATAATCAACATAACCAAACCAAACCTGCAGAGAGTAACTCATGTAGGGATGTAGAAATCCTGAAAGGTACTGACAGATAATCCAAGGGAATACTTCAGGTTCAAGAGAGAAACACCCATGTAAATAAAAAGGAAATTAAAAGAAAGTACACTGAGAATTAACAAAAACAAGAAGCGCTCCTTCCCCAGAGGATCATAGGATAAACTGCCCAATCACCATTTTAAAGTTGATTGTCACGGACTGTTGGAAAAGATGTGGAACAGAGTTTGGATCAATAAACTACTAAGAACAATATGAGCAAGAATGACCTTTTCACATTTGTAACCCTTTTAATTTCTTACATAAAAATGTTACAGAACTTAAATGAAATGTGAAAAAGGTTAGAATATTAGATTCTCAATACTTGGAAAGGTTGGTTTTATCTGAATTGGTAAGATGTTATTTACCCATCAAACGGAGCTAAGGAAAAAAGAACTGCAATTTACATTAAAACACCGAAAATTTAAAACACTTTAAAATTTACAGAATTCTTAATCCCCTGAAACCTTTATATTTTTATTGTAGCACTCTTTATTCAATACTGCTTTCTCTTTTCAAGTTCATCATTAGATTCATGTTTTAAATATTTAGTTGTATTATACTGAACCCTCTGAACAACCAGACTTAAATTGGGAAAGTCTGAAGTCTGAAGAAACTATTTCCTGTAATCCTCTTAGACTTGCAGTACTTCCTTTCGCACTATACTGTATATACATCTAATAACACATATACACAGACCCTACAGCAGAAAAAAAAGTACCTTCAAATACTTTTGTTGTATCTTTTGCACTTACTGTGCTTCATTTATCTAATCTGCATTTTACAGATAGATTACTGTTAATAACTTTTGTTTTATAAATAAGAGTTTGCTTTAATAAACTTTTTCCTACAGTAATCAGTTCAGTCCATAATGAAAACAGCTTTACCTACTTCACTGTTTAGACAAAGTCTCAGTCGTCTAAATAAGACATCTAGTGACCACAGTGCATGTTGCTCAAAAGCCAAGGCTGTTTACTTGTTTGTACTGTATGTATGGCCTCTGTCCAGTACTACGAGTCCACAGAGGTGACAGATGGATGCCAGCATGAACAGTAGGCTGTCTGCAGCTAACCGAATGCTGCAAAAACACATATCTCTCACATGAACAGTTACAAATATGAGGAGACAATTTGACCTCTCTCTCTCTCATTTTGGTAGTTAATTGAACCACAGATCTCATATAACCATTTCTTGAAAGATGCCAATGTATCAGCTTCCACAACATAGTAAGTTAGCTTGTTCCACAATTTGTTTCTTTAACCCTTTAGGTAAATCTGTTTTTGCTCCAGGCAGTACCTAGTTAAATTGTTGCCATTCATTGTTCAGTGATTGCATATCGATGTTATCCAATTTTAATTATTTTAGTCCTTGTGTTGAAATTGTATTTTTTATTTAGATTCATTCTTTACAGTTTTAAAATATAACACAAAGCACACCATTATGGTCATGGTTCCTTAACAGTTCTCTTATCTGTTTGCCCCACTCTGTCTTGATTGTTTGAAAAGACAGGAAGCATTTTTTTCTTGTTGGTGCTCTGACATACTGTGTAAGAAATCTGTTACTGACCATTTCTACCCTTTCTGGTTTTTGATTCTGGCATTCCTATAGGTTTTTCCCAGTCTGTATGGGGAAAGTTGAAGTCTCCCATGAAAACTACTTCTTTTGGACGTAAATGATTGATTTCAATATACAATGTTGAATTACAATCAGCGCAGTGATCTATAGCACAGTCTTACTAGTACGTATTTAGAATTTTTTTGGGCAAGTCTCGATATGTAGCCAGGGATTCTTGTTTCCTCCAGCTTGAGTTCTTAACCTTGCACATTGTTTTTGATATATAGTGCTACACCTTCCCATCTTTCATCTTTATTGTCTATCTGGAACAACATTGATTCACTAATGTTATGTAATCTCCATCAATTTTGGTTAGCTAAGTTTCTGTAATTGTAAGAACTTCATTATTGCCTGGTAATGTGGTAGTTTCTGTATCATGTGTTTTGTTTCTAATACTCCTGGCATTTAGCTAAAAGTACTTAATTACCTGGTCCTTTGTTTTCCTCTTTGGTTCTCCTTTTGTCTTTGCTCCCCGTGTAACTTCCTTTTAGATTTTTTTGGCTTCTCTTCCATTACATTCTCTAAGATAACAATGGCACCTATTTTGCTCAGCATTTTAAAGGTATTTAGGACACTTATTAAAGGAGGCTGTCACATTCATAAGCATCAATGATCACTCTTGTTTTAAATGCAGGATAAAAAACACTAAGATCCTTGATGTTTAGGCCCGATATGATTGAGATGTGTGTTTTTCACACAAAAAAAATGTAAGATTTTCATGTGCAGCTAAACTCAGTTGTGCTACTGAGTGCATTAAAGCAAGAGGCATTTTGAATGTATTAAGGAAAGAAATACTTAGCTGTTAATAACCTTCAATATAAATTAGAATTATGAGTGCTAAAGTTACACATAGATTCTGCTGTACTAACTTTAGTGATTTCAACTTAGATGTTATATTGCCCTTTGAGTACATACTGTTTTAACTGATTATGTTTGGCACCAAATGCTACAATGTATGCTGTTTTTTGTGACTCGTTTGTCACCACATTGTGTATGGTATATATAAGGTATTTATATATCACCAGTACTTATATTCACAATTGTGAAATCCATACGTTTGTGGTAGTTCTAAGATCTTTAATTGGACTAGAGCGATTTGGCTAGCCTATTGCACATTCAATGTCCAATATAAAATGTGCAAATCAGGCCAAATGCATGACTTGGGCCCTTGCCATTCTGATATTAAATAAGACTTGCAGCCAACAGTTTACAGTGATGTTTAAATCCTGAAGCAGCAAGTTTAAGGCTGTAATGAGTTCTTTAAGTAAACACATTCCATGTATGTGCATGCTCCATTTCAACAGTGTTAGCTGGCTTAAGAGGTTTAAGATAAACATCAAGGTACATTTCAGTAGTGTAAGGAAATAGTATCCATTTCCTGGGGCTTTTAATAGGCATAGTTAAAGACTATCTGTTATCATTATTTCCCTGAACTTCTTTTTTTATCTTTAAATGGCAAGCTCCATGTAAATCAATTGATAAACCTACTTACTGAAATCAGGCCAAGTACAAATTGTTTGGATTGCAGCAGTGGTTTGTTGATATTAAAGGGACATAATTCTAAATTCTGTCCCCAATACATTTGTGGTTCTAAGCATCCTCTTGTTATTGAAAAATATGCATGGTTTAAAGAGGCCTGTCAAATAATAACATGAATATAATCTTAGGAAAAGTACTAAACCCAAAGAAAAAATAACTAAAGCATACAATAAAATGATTAATGTGTACTATAACAGTAAAATGTACAATAAATCTAGTTTTCTGGATTTTCAGAAATATGACAAAACTGGTGCAAGCATATCAGATGATACTCACTGGGAATTCAGACTTTTTTTCCAATTCTATTATATAACTATAGCCTCATGTCATTGTGAAAGAGCGATAACTGCAGAGTGTTCCATGACAATCTTTGACATCACAGGTCTTTTACCAACCATTTTACCTCTCTTAGAATCTCAGCTGTTTATTAGATGTTTTAATTGATGAGGGCTTATTTGCACTTAAATTAGTAGGTTACTTTGGTCTCTGATGCTTTGAAACAGTGCCTTTAAAAGGTATGAGGTAATAATGGAAGGACCCTTGACAGGAAAAGTAGTAACTTACTTGTAGGCAAAATATCACAGAAATAACAGCCTCTGCTATGAACAAAAGTTGAGTTTTTTTTCCCTCAACAGCTGCTAAATACAGTATGCAAGAAGGATCTGCAGACGGCTTCCTCTTATGTTGCTGTTTCTAATGACATAGCCTTGTGTGGATTTCAGCAGATTACAAGAGTGAACACATTTATGCAAGCTGAAACTTTGTAGTTCCATTATCAAGCATGAGAATTTACTAACATTGATTTCTGCCTGTTTCTATCAAGCACTGAAAAACAAGATATTTATGGCCAAAAGAATATGACTGGTCTTTTATCATGCAGTAATGTCATAACACTGTTGAAAAACAAGCTGCTGTTACTTAGAAATCTTCTATAAGAGCATTTCTGCACTGTTGTGAGCTAGGAAAGGGTTTCTTAAATTAAGCTGTTTTACTATATTTTTTGTGTACTAAAAGGGCACGTTTAAGCTCTGGAGCCCTCTTCATAAAACTGTCATTCACAATCTGTCTACTTATTTTTTAAAAATAATCTAGGAATCATGGGGCATTTTCTGTTGGTTTGGCTCCCACTTAGTTAACAGCGGCTAACATATACAGTAAATCTCATCTGTTTTAAATCTGATTTTGCTCTTCTTTGTCAGGGTGTTCGTCGAGAGTCTGTGCTGGGATCTTTACTGTTACTATGATATTTACATATTGCCTCTTGGTGAGTTTAGAAGAGTGTTTGGGTTTTGTGGCTATATTGATGACATTGAAGTTTACCTGCAGACCAAATAAGATACTGTTGTGGTCTGTGCACTTATTTTTTAATAAAAAAAGAACTTCCTTGAGCTAGAGTATTGCAACATCAGCTTTGTTAAAGTGGTGACTTTAGTGTTTTTGCCAACAGTACGGATGTAAAATCCTTGATAGAAATTAGAAACACTGTGTATTGTCTCATTGTTTGGTGCCATTTGAAGTTACATTAGCAACTTCTCTAGGGTGTCTTTCTCCCACCTGCACAACATTGCTCAGTTAAGGCCTTTGCCTTATCAATCTGATGCTGAATTATTGATACATGCCTTACGTTTCTAAAATTATTTTCATTATACTTATTATACATATAACATGTCACTATAGAAAGAACTTCTTTGATCAGAACTTATAAAAAATAGATTACATTATGATGAGTTATTTCTTTCAGCTGTCACCTGTGATGCTTAAAAGGAAAAAAACAGTCACTGTATATGTTCCATGAATACTCATTACTGCTCCATGATCACTCGTAACATAAGCCAGTCTCTTCTCGATGTGGATCAATTCTGTCATATACAGATGTACGACATGCTATATGACTCTGTTAAAGACCAGTACACATTTCAATACAGAGAGGTAGTAACAGCCTAAGAGAATTGCCAGGTCTGCTGTTGTCTGTGTATGACTGTTCCAGCTGTTTGGGACTGAGGGACAGAGAGAGAGAGGTGGGAACTTTGCCCTGCTTGTCAGAATTTTAATTTGAGTCCCAGCACTCCCAAGAAAGAGGGCTCCTGAGAAAGGCTGTTCTTAGACCGGAAACTTGTATCAGTGCTCTCTCGTCAAGGAGTCAGCAGGGACTTGAAGTCACTAGGAGTTCAGTGGAATGAGGGACAAAAACTAATGCCACAGCACATGGAACTTCTATTTCAGATTTCTTAGACATCTTATGTGCTACACACAGTAGCCAAATCTTTTCTCACCAATCAGTTGAGTACATTTACTTTTTTTGCCCCGCATTAGTCATCATAACAACGAGTCTAAATTTCAAATATATTTATACATATTTTAATATTACTGTGTTTTAGATTATGGAAAATATACTGTAATACAGCATCTGATTACAGAGTAGTATAGCTGAAATGTTCAGTAATTTACTGCTGCATTTAGAGCAAAATTCTCTTAGGATGTTACTGCCACTCTGTATAGAAATGTTGTACTGCTTGTTAATAGAGGTAAAGAGTTGTCTTATCAATAACAAATCAAACAGGAAGTCTGAAACATAGTCTGGACTTCTCAGGTTGTAAGTCTTAACCGTGAAAGATGTAAAATAAATTGCTTTAAGATGATAAAATTAATATTTGTGGCTGAGTTTAAACCTACCTAAAATTTATATTTTCCATGCCAAAAAACAAACAAAACAGGTAACATTGCTCATCGTTATCAAAGATCTGCTTGAAGAAGTTTAAGGGTTGTATTGAGCTTTGGTGTTTGACTCCAGCAGGAACTTTCCAAACACAATATTCCATGACTGGACTGTTATTTACCTGTGAATATCTCCATTTCTGGCATTTAGTGGTTAGAGGCTCAGGCAGTCCTGGCAAAACCTCTTGCAACTCTTTAAGAATAAGAGGCTCCACCTCTTCCACTGTCTTCTCCAAATGCTGCATTCCAAAGGGCACACTGGTGTGGACAACCATAGAAGCCCCACAGCCTGGCAACTCTGTAGGGGAAGCAAACAGAACATTATATCAAGACACAGATGTCCCTCAGAATCACAGGGAGTATTAGATATTATTATACAATAATAATGCAAGTTTAAGGGATTTATAATAATGTGCAGATGAAATCCAGACTGCGTAAAAAAAAAGTGAAGAAAAAAACACCATTCCTCTTCTGGTAAACAACATTTAAATGTAAAATTTTTACTTCTGAGAAAAATTCTTTGTTCCACAAACTTATAAAAACATCCAACGTCTTACTCAGAAATTAAACCAAAGCACCGGAAGAGAGGGATCGATAAACAAAAGGGACAAATAAAAAATAACAAAATAATCTCACACTTACACACTACGAAAGAGGCACGCCATACTTAAAAACATCACTTAATCAGAATGCTCTCATTATAAACCATGCAAAGTACAAACCAGGAATGAATACACCAACTTTTTTGTGTGTAAAAAAATGTAAACAATAAACATTTTCCCAAAAATGATTTAATTCTCACATGTAATCTTTTTGATACTATGAAAATATCAGTATAGGCAGAGCTAGGGACACTTAGTTTTTGAGTTCTGGTCCTTGTTGAGTTTCATTCCACCTGAACTCTCAGTTACTGTACATAAATGGAACCTGCAGCTGACCTGATAATTGGATAAATCTGAACTGCTTCCAGTTAGAAAACATATTGTAGGTAACCTGAACTAAATATAGTTAAAATACAGCATTTGATATAAAAAATTAAAATGCCAAACTTTCCAATCATGCAACTTGTTTGTTCAATTAAGGGTATAGTTAAGTAAAGCACTTTGATGCAAGCCCCAGCAGGTGTGTTGGTGCCCAGGACCAGGACTGAGAACCTGTGCTCTATTCAACAGTAATTTAAAATGTAGGCAGGTCAATTAATTGGAAAACCATGAATGCTCCCGACAAAGCTATTTCACAGGACACACATTATGAATATTAAGGTAATTTATTTTCCTTTACAATGCATCGATAAAGAGTGAGAATAGTAACATTTTTATATCTGTAACATAAGCAGTTTATTGTTAATAAAATGTTTGAGTATCTTAGTTTTGTTTTCATCTGTTAAAAAGTATACCTTAAACATTCCTGCCCTTTATTGTGCATTGAGTGTCAGTAGAAGTAAGGATTAAGTACATTCCTTATTTTTAAGGTTCAACCACATCCTGTTCTGGAGCTAACTGGCCTCCATTTTCAATTTTGACCTGCAAGTATTATCTGAAATAATGTACGATGTTATTTCAGATAATACTTGCAGGTCAAAATTGAAAACTACAGCCTTCATTATGTATCATTAATGTGCAAAAGCAGAACATTTATGATGAAGTGATCTGTGATCTGATAGAGTTTATATTTATTAAGATACTTATAATGTTATTATTCAAATTCACTTGAAGAAATGCATTTTGAAAGAACAGAAAACATTTAAAGTTAAACTTATTTCATGCACACATGACGGAAGATCAATCCCTATGCTAAAGGTAAAAATACATCCTGTTTTGGAGCAGTAGAATGAGTAGGTATGAGAGTTTTAGCTTTTTGATAAGATAAAAAAAAGTCTCTTCAGCTTTGAGATTTATGTTCATCGGTTAGAAGTGGTCAATCCCTTCATGAACAAAATAAGCACAATTCCACTGTTTGCAGACCAGGGTCAAGATGCCACCGCGCTTTGGCATGTACCCAGAAACGAGTGGGCGACTTCACACGGGTCACAATTTGGCTTTCTGCCTACTCTCTCTTCCATTTGGAGATGCCAGAAAAGCAAAAAAAAATGTTACAAAAAAATTTAAAATGACTGTGGTTAAAACGTTGTTTTAACAAGGAGCATACAGAGCTCAAACAACACTGAAAAAAGACTTGCTTTACATTTTTCATCCATTCCTACACATAATAGCACTGACTGGTATTGAATAATACCAGATTTTTTTTCTACCACAGAAAACATGGTTTATACACAGATAAAGATTTGGATGCTTAGAAGAGTTAAATAGAAATTCTAATCGTGCAACTAAACATAAAAAATCCTCCCTTCACTGTTAATGCTGTCATTTTGGCAGTGACCGATATTTTCTAGCAGTATTTGATTCAGTACACAAAAGTGACTCTTGTAGGTGACTAACTCTCTCTGAGACTGGGCAGTGGCACTGGGACTGTTTTCTGTTGCCATTTCTGTGTTTTAATTATACTGTGTCCAAAATAGTTCACAGCACAGAGGGATGTGTGTGTTTCTCTTCAGCTTTCTCATAACTACATCAGAACTAAAGAGTTAATTCATGCTGATTTAAAGTTGGGTGCATATCTTATCAGGATATAGAAGCAGACAAAATTAATGATTCTTTTTTAATTTAAAATAATTTTCATATAATCTTTACAGTGCTTTAAATGTTCTGCCTCTTTGTAAACAAAATCATATGTAGTCTGAAGTTAACCAATTCCAACATTACAAAATTTTGAGGATATTACCCCTAAAGAATATTTCTTATTTCAACTCCTTTTTAATTACATTATTTGGACATAAAGAGTATCATAGTTTCATGCGTGAGAATCTCCCTGACATTAAAAGAGCTGTATTAATTCCATTCAAAATGTAGTAAATGTAAGATTAACAGTCAGAGCATCTCTTTTAAGGGATCAACCATGATATTTTAATTAATAGCAGAAGAAAATATGCCCAGTTAAGGCTGAAGCCTTCTACCTAACACGAAGCAGAAGCAAGTTTTCATCCATATGACTGTAGTCTCATTTTAAGGGCATTTAGCATGTCTTTACCTAATGTGTCATATGCATAATAGGCCTATTTTAAATGTGAGTGCTTCATCTGTCAGTGCAACAAAATGAACACAGCCTCTTGTTTATACTCAGCACCCTCATACAGCCTTCCCTTAAAAATGCATCAAGGTGTAAATGACAGTTAAGTTTAACAGTTCCATTGTGTAGATTTTTTAGATGCCAAATCTTCACATTCTAATTTTGATCCCTTGTGATTTGAAGTTAAATGCTTGTTACTTTCAAAACAGCAACACTCAATTAAACAGCATTTTTGGGGATGCACACCCTCTATTGTTACACTGTTGAAGAGAAATAATGGGAGCACTGACCTAAATTGCGCTTTTTATTATCGATGGAGATGAAGCGTATGCAGGGATTATTGGTGATGTACTTTGCTGCCCAGGGGACACCAATCTGCTTGTCAGCTTTGTAGAAGAGTCCCAGAGCGTAGCGAGAGGAATAACTCACAGCTTCCAGCTTCTGCCTCTGAGATCTGTCAATTACTGTGGAAACAGCATTAAAGGATCAGTATTTTATCTGGACCAGCCTTGCCTGTAAAGTAATGAGCACCACTAGCAGAGCAAACTCACATAGACTAAGCGTGCAAATGCTGGCTCAGCTTCCTCATTTTCAGCTCTGGTTAGACCAGGGAAACTGTCAGAAAGGACCTGACACTGAATACAGCACTTTAAATAAAATAAGACAAATGTGACTTTGAAAATGTCATGGGAGTGTAACCCTGGTTAGAGAAAAACCTCAAATGATTTCACCCGTGCTCTTGTAACATTTTGCTCTAGTTTTCAAAATTCACTGCTTTCCATATGATTCACAATAATAATCATACGAAATACATCTGTAAGGGTAATGATTTTTTGGGGATTTACTAAAAACATATCACAGATCTTTCCATTGATTAACCTAATCGTACTAATGCTTTAAATTAACTTCTACATAAAAATAAAATTTCTGAGCCATTCAATGAGAAATATATATATTTAAATTAAATCACGAAATGTAACAATTAAACACATTATGAAGGTCTGAGCACAGCAAAAACAATACATAAACTATAGATGTTCCTTTAATTCAAATTTTCTAAGAAAGCCATACTACAAACTGAAGTGGAAAAAAAATTAACTACAGGTCAAGACTACCATTTTATTAGATTGCAAGCATGCAGTCTGTGAAGACAATCTTCAAGCAAAATCTTTTTACCAGTAACGTCAGTGTGACTGAAAATCTTCCACACATGGCAGGCATGAGGGGAGGGGGTGCTCATTGGCTTTATGTATTAGGTTTTGGTGTTCTTAAAAAAAGCATAGCTCTCCTTGTTTCCTGTCTGTAACATCTGTTGTTTATTGGTCTCTGCTATTCCAAGCTGGCCTTGGTTTAGTTGGTTTTAGGTCCCTGAACACTGAGTATATAAAGGTTGGAGTTCATTTCTGTGAATTAAAATGCACATTACAGCCAAAAGACAAAAGTTCCTACTTCAAACAGTACACATCGGAAATCCACAAGACTGACCTAACAAACGGACCTTAAATCTCATCTTTTGGGAGTCAACCATTTACAAATTTGTTTTGATTTCCTACAAATATGTTAGTGTGTTGTGGTCTATGAGGAATTAATTCCAAATACAAGATAATTTTAGTGGGTGTGTCTGCCGAACGAGCAATGGAAAAAACTTCTACTGACGCAGAACTGAGTTTTAGATGACTGATAAAGCTCTTTTGAAAGCTATTGTCCTACGAAATGAGAAATATTTCACAGTCTTTGTCCAAAGTTCGCGTTGCCCTTTCTTGTTTTGGCAAAACATTTTTTAACTATTTTTTTTCCAATTTACACCAATGTTGGTGGGCTGTACGAAACCTTACAGTGCTTTACCCAAACTGCACTGAATAAACCAGAAAAAACACAAAGGCATAATCCAATGCAAATGTGCTTTCTAGGCTGAGGGCATCTTTGCAGTTTTGACAGCTTGGAGAGCCTAGTCTCAACTTGCCACCTCCAGGCACACTATGCAAACTGGATAAACCCATGTGAGAGTCTACAAACTTGAGCCCTCAGGGAAAAAAGAAAACAGTAGTAATTTTCCATATGTAATTTACACATATCATATTAATTTAAAATATATTATATATATAAAATATATCTTTTAGATGTATTTTACTATATTAGTTGAGTCCAAATTGTAAAACAAATTTACAATCTCAGGAAAGCACACCTTGAAGGAATGAGAGAGCTTCAAAGAAGTGGAATGGGAAAGGATAGACATGAAATCGGTTGAAAATTGATTTTTTTCCAAGTGGGAGTAAATAAAAAGCTAAAAACCAGCAAAACAATTTCTCGAATCATTTGACAAATATATTAGGAAAATATAAGAGAATCAAATGCACTTTCTAAAAAGAGTAAAAAATTAACAGGACCCAGTTAAAGAAAATGAATACAATGAACTGCAAGCATAGGTAAAAAGGGATATTAGAAAGTCCAAGAATGGGTAAGAAAGGAATACTAAAATGAGGGCTAATAAAATATCTATAGATATGGATATGATATCTATATAAACTGTAGCTATCTGAGCACAACTGGTTCCAAAATTTCTGCTTGTAGGTGAAAATCTAACAAAATGTCATACTAAACAAAAACTCTTTATTATGTAAGTTAATAAATCTTGTGCAGTCATTGACAGAATAAACCCATTTCTGTAAAGTAAGATGGAGTATCGAGCTAGCTGGTGATATTGATACTTTGCTTTAAATAATAATACACTTAATAGTATAAAATGTTAACATTTGTGAATATTTTTTTCAAATGATACTTTCTAAATATTATTCTACACATTTCTAGTACAATATTCTTTACAATTTATGTTAAGATTAAGACAACAACAGCTGAGGGGAGTGAAAAATAAAAGGTTCAACACATTTGGAGCTTGTATTAGTGGGAGTAATTCACACCTATAACAAAAATAAGTGTGTATACAGTATGTATCGCTAGTCTAATGAACTCTAGTGTTTTTGAAATCCTCACGTCAATTAGCTATTATCAAATGGACTAGATGAGGCAAATGGCCTCTTATTTGTAACCTCTTTATTTGATTTCAACATTCTTATGTCCATCTTTTGCAAAGCTGCATTTATCTATGTACTGCAGTCTCTCTACCTACCTGTATCACAAATAATTATTTTTTACGATTGTCAATTGTCAAGAGATCTACAGTACATGTAATACTTATTGTTTTGGCAGTGAGGTCTTCCAAAACGTTTCTTCTGAAAACAGAGTGCTGCTGCCTTTGTACTTCCTTTACAAGGTGCATTTTATTTCCAAAAGAGAACATTTCCATACAAAGTAAAATCTGGACTTTGATCCTCAAATGAATTTGACTTAAATATTCTTAAAAAGATCATTTTCCCCCATGTGATCCTATTCATATCAGAAACCACCCAACTACACTGTCACTGTTTCACTGCGAGCAAAAGAAACCTGGCTGACTAATTTCTACCTTTATCATGGGTAAAATGGATACTCAGCCAATATTGTGTGCAATTGCACAGAAAGTCCTGGTTATAATCTTCTAGTCACCCAGAGTCAAACCTGGTACCTGTTAGTGCCATTATTCTTCCCACGTTTTGGTGAATACCAAATATTTAATGAAACAAAACTGCTAAAAATGCCAACTATATGAGCATAGCTAATAGATTAAATGCCTTCACAAGATGCCCCATTTATCATTTCTGTGCAGCAGCAGCTTAATAGGCTGAATATGAGAATCTAAATGTGCCCCCAGTACATTAAAAAAATGCAAACTGTACTTTTCCCATTTAACCCATAAAGATATTTAATATTTATCTAATAGGTTGGTATAATGATAAGATTTACACTATTTGATTTTTGGTGTTATTCCTAATTCTCCAATGTATAAAATAAAAAACAATGAAAGAATTGTAATTATTTTTTAATTTGCACATTACATATATATATATTATATATATTTAAAATGAATATATAATTTTTTGTTTAGACTGGGTATGGTGCTTGAGAAATCTTTCAACAAAGGCAATTCAAGTTCTGATGAGGGTCAGCTATACAGTCCAAACATTGACAGCTGTTGATGGTATTGGAGAAATATTAAATGGAGAATTAAATGAAAACATACAGAGAAATGCCTTGTAACCCATCTATCAGTATCAGGTTTATAGCCCCATTGTTCAGTCACCCCTGCACATTTTACATTACTACATTAATCAATAGGTCCTGTCAGTTTGATATCGGAAAGTCTTATGCAGTCAGCTTCATGCACTTCCTGTTTTCTCTGTCTTGAGTTTTATGATCTCGGACCAGAAATGTATACATACTGTCTACTGGCAAACACAGTTCACACTGTTACCAACAGAACCTGGTCTGATTCCATCAGGCTCTGAAAGAATGCCAAATGCCTCACTTCAGAATACTGCAGTGAACAGACATTCTTTCTGCTGTGTCAGTACAGTCCCAGAATCGGAGCTTGAGCAAGTGACTGTCCTGCTGGGCCCTGCAGTTTACTGGTAACGAATGAAAGACTGGCAGTGTTATATACCTGTATATTTGTCAAACCACAGGCCACACTGTTGTACAAGCTGCATTTACTGTATGCAAAAAGAAAAGTGGAACTTTTTCATGCAACTTGATGAATTTTTAAAAAAGCAACCATTTTTTTTTTCATTGACGATGAGGATTTCAGAATATATGGATATTTGTATAAAAGTATTCTCTGAAGCACTGTGAGCAGCCTTTCAGTGATTTACTCAAAGCACAATTACAGAGGGTTGAATTTCTGATTACGTACAATGTGCAATGAGATTCAAAGATATGCACACTGTAACTGAAAACCCGTAAATAGAGGAAGAATATATATGTTAAGATTGACTTTGAGTTGGTAACAACAAATCCATGAATCACAATGAGAGCTAGACTTCATAGTCTTCATAGTGTATTTTTAAAAACTTGTATTCCTCCTGTCCCTTCCAAAGCGCACTGTGGGGCTCTTCTTGCCTCAACCAAAACGTTAGAAAACATTAAAAATAGTGTATTCTGCATGAAAAAAGACAATATGAAGATGATTAGGATCCAACAATGACATCTGCTTGAACATCTTCTATATCACCAAGTGTGACATTAGCTTCTAAAACTGCTGACTAAAATAATTCAAAATGTTTTGTCCCTAGTAAACTTACATGCTGACTCCATCAGGAGAAAGAGCCTTCCTGACAGTTTTGGAAAAGAATGTTTGGTTTTACTTGGTATACTTATTCCTGTCTCATCAACCTGTCAACTTTTGTGCACTTATATTCTCAACACGCAAGTAATTATTGTGGGATAGAGGGCAAATACATGTTTTCTTTTCTCTGTGCATTTAAAATTTCTCAAACACTTTTGTTAATAGCAGCTGTTCTTTATATGGTGGTGTTAACAGGAGCATAAAGAGATCTGGGACATCACCTCAGCCCTTTCAACTTTAAAGAAATGCTTTATTGCACCTATAAAACACACAGTTCAACAGAGGAAGTGCCTACTATGCAGGCATACATGTAGATATATACATACAGATACACAAATACATCTGCATCACTTTTGCTGCTGTAACCACTGCATTTTTCTTGACAATAACTTATTTGATGAGATTGTACACTGGTAATTTGCATAACAAAAGATAATAAAACAGTTTGAAAAAAATAAATTTAATAATATGCAGCTCGGTCAAATCCAGAATAGAGCTGCGAGGTGAGCTGTAATGAAAGCTTGTGTCATGGTTCACTAAAGAAACAAAATGTTTTAATAGATTAACTTTTATATCTACCAGTTAGAACATTAATGTGAAACATAGCAAAAAATTGATCATACTCCAAAATGTACCAAATTACGCAAATATAAAAAATAATTTAGATGAGAAAGAGTGATATTGTTGTCTTTAATTAAGGATACATTTTCTTGATTTTGAAGTCATAGGAACTTTGCTATTGTAAATGTCTTCATAGAGTGTATATATACTGTATATGTACTTTCATGCATACTATTAAAATATACATGTAAATATTACTCAGTAACTACAAGTCTTCACAATTTGTGAAATTGTCTGAAAAAGCCAAATAAAAAACATTCAAGGCTAGTTTTGATTTACTTGTACATACATGTCCTGTGTAAATTTAAGTTGTCAAACACTCTATGACATTTCAGCTAATAGAAAAGACTATTAAGGTGCAAATCATAATGCTTTAATGCTCATATTGCAGCCCAAAAGGTACCTTTTGACAGAAAAAAAAGGGTTTGAAGAAAGATCACTGGTGCTTTTAGCAGACTCTGGAAAAATTATTTATATAACAAACCATTCTGTGATGGAATAAGATATAAAACAAGAAAAAATAAATAAAAAACTTTTCAAATTCATCATACTAAAGTATAATTAAAGCAAATGTAACCACTGATTTACCTTACAAATTTGTTCACTTGCAAATTTGTAACTACCCTGAAAGGATTAATGTCTGTCAGGCACTGATGCTATCTGAGAAGGTCTGTACACAACGGCATAGTTTTCTTCTATAGCAGGTGGTGTCCATTACAGACTGCTGCAAACATGCTTTTATCACATTTCTATCTCCTCAAATGCAGAGACAGTGGTAAGCAAATTAGATTTTTAATCTTGTAACATTTGGGCCAGCCTGCAAAATACCACATTCTAAATTTAAAAGGTTTGACACCTACAGTACAAAAAGGCTGTCTGTGCTGGAGCTCATCAGCATGAGAAATGAGAAGGTTAACATTTTCCAGTCTGGTTTCTGGAGCTTTGCAGCAGCCGTCAGCACAGGGTGCACACAGAGTCCATAGCCTTTGATGTTGAAGGCAGCACAGTGTTTTCTGAAACGCTGCTAGTGCTGACAGAGCAGTCTTTAATCATCGTAAGCCACAACCCATTTTATCAAACTGGCATTTATTGCCAAACTGCGTTTAAAGTGTTCTCTTCTCACTTTTTAAACACCAGTCCAAGCACTATACACAAGCAGCACCTGCATGAAGCCACATGAGTAAAGCATACCTGAAACCTGCTACTAGACAAACCTGCATTCTTTATCACACACCACTGGTCCCCAGAGTTTTCAATCCTCCAACAGCAAAGTTAGCAAACTGAACATTAGCAAGCAAACAGTTCTGTTATTGTGTACACTCAAGGAAGTCTCTAAAAACTTAGTGATTTCAAAACCTAAGCAGGAATTTCAGGAACAAAATTATATAAAACAGACAAGATCCTAAAACTAACAATGCATCTGATAATAAATACCTGCTTTGTCTAAATATGGAGAGATGGCTGAGGTCTCCAGTCAGGATGTAACAGTGGAACATAAGACAAATTACAGATGCAATGTTTTGAATAATGATTTTAACACACTGTATTTTTTATATTAGAACAACAGCTTGACTGATTTACTATTGACAACTCACCATAGCAGTCAAATGGAGCTCATTCCATTCAAATGGACACTACAGGACATTCAAGGGGATTATTTCTGAAAGTCCAACACACAGCTCAATATTGTATGCAAATGCAAGAGACACTAGTATGGCTCAGTTAACAGAAATTTAATTTATTAAAATAAAGTAATGAAGGTATATACAAATAGTAGTGTATTTAAAAATAACCTAACCTATTAAGCTAAACATCTCAACACAATACATAAAGAAAAACACCTTCTAAAGATATGGTAGCTATCTAATCTGGTGTCTCTGTATTGACCCTTTTTTGCATGCGTGTTAACCCCTGAGTTGTTTCTGGGACAGACTCCAAGTTGTTGTGACCTTTACCAGGAATACAGTTTCTGATAATAGTGAATATACTGGGATACATGAGAAATGACAAGTTAACAGAGCAAAGATGTAGTATGAGCTCACTTTGCAGGGACTTAACATTGTTTTGACAAAATGCTCTATTTCTATGGCACCAGAACAGAGAACTCAAAACTGATATTATTATACAGTACGTACCAAACAAAAAGTAGGCTTGTTGCCAAAAAAAATGGATTAACATTTTAAATGTTAATGGAATGTTTTTCAATATGAAATCTGTGATTGCTCCCTTGTTTAGTACTGCACAAGAATACAGAGCAAAAAAATATTAAATTTCATTGACAGCATGCAGCCTGTGCAAAACATAGCAGATGGAGTCATTATACAGGCAGTAATAGCCTGTTAAATTATAATAGAAGTGGATCACCTTCAAGGTTTTGATTTCAAAAGCTGTTTTTCCACCTAATGTGACAATGACACTTCTGCAGGCTGTAAGAACTAAATTTTACTCCAAGAGAGTACTTAACCCAAAATAAATGACATTACAATTACATCACAAACTATGAACTAGTTTGTGAATCAAATCATAAACTATTAAAATCATTTTTCAGAAAGTAAAGAGATTTATTTCTATATGTCCTGCTAAAATGTTTTAATTCTGAATCCTGTAACCCAGATCTGAAAGTTCTTTTTCAGACTTCTTATGTATAGTTAATAATGCTGATTTTTTACCTTTTTAATGTTCGTCTTTATTGTAATGAAGGGTGAACTCATATAAAATGCTTGAAGTTAGGTTTGCTGAAATAGCCACCTTGGATAAAAACAGCTATCCATTTCAGCATATCGTGCATTTTATTTTCAATGAAGCTAAGTTATAAAAAGTTATGTTTATTGCATCACTTATTACCTAGAAAGTATCAATGGTTAGTGCGTGTAAAACCTCGCAACACCTTTCTATTGTAAGTTTTGCTTCCGTTGATAGTGTGCCATTCAGATCCACTGGAAAGAGCTATATGTACAACAGCTATTTTGTTGGTTTCATTTGCTGTGGGGTCCCTGCTTGGGTCACAACGTGGGAAAAAAAACCCTACATTTTGCTTGCCTGCAGTCTTTGATACTGAGGTCACTTCCTGTCACAAATTAATAGCTCCCAGTCCTTCCTGCTCTGAGTGGTGTGAGAGCAACTTCAGTGGTGCTGTGTGTATTCCTCAGAGCCTCTTGTCTACTCTTCTGAACTGAGACCCTTCCCAAACTCTTAGAGGAAAGAAGGCAGGAGGGTCTACTGCTAGAAGCAAGAGAGAGAAAGAGTGTGCCTTCAGATTGACCATCTCTGGGTTCACATCTGCATTAAATCTACAGTCAAAGGTTCCTATTTTGAGATTTTAGTTTAATTCCATGGCACTTAAGTTAAATAAGCACACAAAGACAGATTTGCTTTTTAATTGCTCATTTCAGCCCTTAATGGACACTTCAGAGCCATTACATAATACCAGGAAATGTAACAAATTGATTTGCAGTTATTCATCATGCCAATGCTAAATCCAGATCTCTCATTATATTTCAATTTGTGTTAATGTTAATGTGTATTCTTTTTCACAGTATGGATAACGGCTGTCCATACAGTTGCTGCTCTGTTTTAGGTAAAATAAAAATTAAGCTGTACTCAACTGCAGTCTGCTAGCTTGGTGCATCTCTAGAAAAAGTCTGCAGCAGCAGAGGAATTTTGGCTATATGTTATGCAACTGTTGAGCTAAACTACTTATTACAAGGCTCTGACATATGACAATAGCTAAAAGGTTCCCACAGTCAGTGGCTGGCAATAGCAGAGTCCAGTTAAATAGCACATGTTTTTTTACACTGGGTGGAGTACCCCAAACTTGGAAGTCATTGTGCCAAAACATTATTGAACCATAGCTGTCTAATCAAGTACTAAAAAAGCCTTGTTTAGCTGAATGCTCAAACTATTTGACTTAGTTTAAGATAAAGACCTGTCCTGCTCCTCAATCAGGAAAAAATATATATGTCACACAATCCTATAAAAGACATTCAGTGTTGACAATTTATCAAACTACGTACATCTTCCCACAAAGTCAACTTCTAAAATGCACATTTTCAATGATGCTTTGTTATATTATTGACAAAGCACACACAGTAATGCCATTGCCAGGAATAATGATTTGCTATACGTGGCAAAAGCTGAGGAGGTAGAGTATGAGTCTGGAATTTGCTTTTGAAGTCTCATGTATGTGCTGAAAGGGATCCAGACTTCATTAGGATCTGATTTTCTGCAGTTTTAAAGCAGGTTTCATTAAAACATCAATGATGCACTTATGCTGCCAGGAACAACATACAGTTGGCTCTTAGGTCTTGAAAATGTATCACTGTTGTTTTGCATTTTAGGGTTCCATCAAGTCCTACACTTATTAGATTTATAGATGCTGGGAGGCAATTTCAGCACAACCTCTCTGGCTCTCCCACAACAGCATGGTCAGACATTAGATCTGAAATGTAGAGTATATGTTCTGTTCTGTATTTGTTAGGTGCAACTACAGTATATTACAGATCATTTCTGTTCCTTTCAGTTTAGGGTTTTTGCACCAACTTCATTATCATTTCATTACTATGTGTTCTATGACAGCAGCACTACCACTATGTAGGATCAGGATTCAGTAGTGAAGCAATGCTGGGCTGGGAGACCTTGACACTCTGCTGCTGTATGCAGTGCTTGTGCTGGGGGTGCCATCCTTTGGTTGTGACAAAGCTTTGAATATTTGGTGACTAACAATCTCATGTCGTTATTCATAAGTGTAGGGGTGTTAGCCCTGGTGTGCTGCGTAAATTCTAGCCTGTACAACATGGATGAACCGATGAAGAAATCTCTCGCCTCTTTACCGGAAATCCTGTGCAGTGGGATTGCTGGATTTTGCCTGTCACCAAGGTCGCTTCACTTCAGTGGTAGACATTGGCATGAGAAGCACTTATAAATGCAACTTTCAATTTCATTTTTATTAAGTGTGATAGGTGGGTTAGCAAGGGATAGACCTTTGGAGCTGTGCAAAGACTACTGTTTATAAAGACTGTTTATTTGGATGGCTATCACAGAATGTTAAGGTATAGAGACTATTGTTCAGCATTTCAATATCTGGTTTATAATGATATCACAAATATCCTTCTGAATAAAGAGACTCAGCTATGATGGGAGAAGGAGCTAAAAAGTACATTAACTGCCTGCAATGTTGAAACACTCTTCCCATGGATTTAAGTCTCACCTAGTGAAAAAGGCTGTACCCAGGAAACCAAGAGTGGCTGATTTAAAATCTTTAATTAGCCATGAACTCTGAATTGCTAGTTGAGACTCTTCCCCTTCCTAATTTTCAGCCTGCCCCAGAGAACTCATTATAACCTACTTTATAAGCCAAGTCAGCTTGGTCTATAGTCGATTTTAAAGGCACCTATGCTAACTAGGAAGCCAGTAGATGTCAAACGTTTGAGTACATCAAGAAGATACCATTACAGTGCACATGGTTCTTCCTCACCTATTATACGGCACCTCTGTATGCAACCAGCTTCTGTATTTGAATCCCTGCACGGCCTGGGTGAATGAGAGACTAAAAAGAACCAGCGCAGCTGCCATTCTGGAAAGTTATTAAATATTTCATATTTGTAGCTCTTGCTTAATCTCCAATGAAAAATTAGTCCTAAGAAGTTGTACAGTGTACCAGAGCAAGTAGTATTTACATTTCATTTTGGGAAAGGAAAATCATACTTCCTAGCTTAGAAATGTAAAAAAATACATCACTCGTTGTGATGTGGGAACACATACTGCATGCTGCATATGCTGATATCTGCTGTACAGTCCAATATCTTAGGGTACACATCACAATGATACATTCATTTTCGTTTTAAATGATTAATTGTAAAAGCTACAAAATGCAGTATACCATAACTTCCATCACATGACTGCACCAAATTCAAGTTTCTCAAGTGATTCTGTAAAACTGATAGAGAAATGTATTTATAAGCACACCAGAATTTGTAGAGGGACACATCAAAACCTACCTTAATATGACATTAATCACCAATATTACCCTGGAACGTGAACGAACAAGCACATTAGCACTTTTCAACAGTCCATCTCTCCAGCCATGACTTCTAACAATGACTTGCACGCTGGGTCCATGTTCTTGGAAGTAGTACACCAGAGCATGACTGCAAATGATTCATTCTTTATTGTAACCACATTAGGAAGTTCAGACATCTTCACTCATCACTGCACTAATTATTTAAAACAACTTTCCCTCCTGCTTTTCAAAGAAGCAGTGGATAACTGTTACAATTGTGGTCAGTACCTATTACTTACTTTAAAGCTGGATAAATCATAAAATCATAAAAATAAATTCTGGGGATATTAACCTTTACTGGAGAAAAAGGAAAGTACAAAACATGAAGTTTGTTGAAGATTAAGACTACTTTTTTGGTACCCCTTAAATTGCTCTGAACCGAAACCCAAAAGGAATGTATCTACATGTTGCCTGAACGTGGTTGACAAAGACTATTAATTCTGATATTCTTGTTAATTCTGTCACTTTCGATAAAGGCTTCAGCCTAATAATAACAATTCAACAAAAATAATCAACACACCAGCAAGATCATGTTTTGTAATAATAAAAAGATGTAAATATAAAGACCAATGTAAAACATGTATTCCTCCTTAACTAATCCAATTAAATTCTAACTCACCTTTAATTTGTATTATTTCTAAATATCAAATTCTTCAAGCACTTGCTAATGGAACATGCTGTCTGTGAATTCACTGACTCATTCAGACAGAAGGGCTTTCCACAGTTCATAATGACCCAGATTAGGAAGGGCACAGCACAGCAGTCTAAACATATTTTTTCCTGTTTACAAATCTCACCTGTCCCTTCTCTGAATCTGACTGGATATAAGATAAAAGGAGTTCTACTGTGTGTCCAAAATTCATGTTTCATAGTTAACATTTAAAGCTTCTGTTCATCTGTATCTTCAGTAACACCTGTCTTTGTGCCAGTTATCTATGTAAGTAATTCAAAACACAAGAAGTTTTTGAGACAGATGGCTTGATTAATGATGAAAAAAATTATTCTCACCAACATAAACAGTATAATAATTCTATGTATGTATATCATTTCACATCTGACCAAAACATTTCAATCTAAAACATCTAAAACAAAAAGTGACTGTTTATAATATAGCTTGCATATAGTATTACTGTATTTTCATATGCATATAATGTGCATATAATTCGATTCAATTTGAAAATTCTGTAAGAATAAGGAGATGTATGAATCAGTGCCATCTCATATCATTTAAAGAGCATTCAATCTATCCACCATTAAAATGCACGGCTGGCCCACCACGGTGATGCATAGCAGCCGTTCCGCAACAGCAGTCTTACCACATAACAGATGAGGCACAGAAGTAGGAAACTGCTTCACCTATTTAATTAAGGGAGAAACTTAGGCAGGCCAGATTGTGCAAGAACAGAGCCAAGACACACTAACTTACCTGCTTTTATAAATAGGTGCCATGGGATCTTTAATACAAAATATCATTAAAGTGGCAGGTATGATCCTTATATAAAATACAGAATACCTATTTTTTCTATTTCCTTGAAAGAACAATATACAGTCATGTCCAATTTTGTGTGTATAAAGAGAAAGATTTAAAACAAACCACAAGTGCTAGTTGCTAAAACTAGTCATACAGAATTGCAGTATCTAAAACAAAACTTTTTTAGTTTTAATTAAAAAAATATGTAAATTATCTGAGGTTTCATTTAAAAGTGATTTTGATTTTTGTTTAAACGGAGATCTTAACTGCTATAAGAGCTAGTCTTGCTCTGCCAGTATCTGTGCTGCACCCTGGCAGGACTAGACCTCTCAAGAATCTCTCTAGTGTCTTTCAGAGAACTGAACCAGTTATTCAAAGTGCAAGAGCTCCACCATTTCCCAATTTATGATCTCTCAGCCCTCTTTAAAGGCTGATTTAATATTTGACTCAGTAGAGTTGGAAAGCATCCCAAAATCTTGGTTGTTTTCATAACCTTTAATGCACTTCTACATGAGCTGTGTCCAACAATAAGTAAAATATTTATTGGAAACAATAATGCCTTGCAGCGTCTGAGAAATGAGGGCTACAGAAGTCAAAGGTCTCTTTCAGAGGAACAAAACCTGTGTGCCAGGTAAGGTTTTCTCATACGTTAATCATTAGACTCTTGCTGGCACAAACCATTCACATTTGGGGGCCACTTCAAACATGCACCTTTAAATCTGAAATTGTGGAAACCACAAAAGATGAAGGTAAGAGGCATATTGGGATCACAACTGAATAGTGACTTTACTTTTATTTGTACTGAGGAACAAAAACATTATCTTCATTCATAGATGTGGGAGCCAATGTCAGGAAACACATTCCTTCACCTGAACATACTGTATCTAAAAAACAAGGCCATTTTCCCCTAAACATCTGATGTAACACTGTTCAAAACCGTTTAAATAAAGGAGGGATTAACATTTTTAAATAGCAAAATCAGGACAAGGTTCATACATTATTTCTTTCTCAGTTTTTGGTGTA
The DNA here is from genome assembly GCF_055471065.1 of Atractosteus spatula. Lineage (NCBI taxonomy): Eukaryota > Metazoa > Chordata > Actinopteri > Semionotiformes > Lepisosteidae > Atractosteus > Atractosteus spatula. The sequence continues at coordinate 19,302,359 of NC_142710.1, read as the reverse complement.
CTTCTGTTTTTCATGTTGTCTGCATTATTAAACAATGCATCCATTAGGTCTCAAGCACAAAACTAAGAGGCCTGACAGCAACTTCTCATTTGGCTATATTAAAATCCAATTACATCTTTCGGTATTACGACAGCTCAGAAAAAGGTTTTGCATTTTAAGTAATGGAAGAAAAAAATCTAGAGAAGTACTTTCAGTGCAGTTAATGTATAATTGTCTCTAAATATTTGATTTTATAATATCATTCTTATATTCTTTCTTAATACACTGCACGAACCATTAATTTTATAAAAACAGCCTTTCTTTTCACTCCTATATCTCACCAATGCACAGGCCTGACTACAGGAAAAAACAGTACTAGAATGACCTTGAACAGTTTGACTTTACACTGTTCTAGAATGGAATTTAATTAAGTGCTTCCTATATAAACTCTCAATGCATAAAACTTATAGCAAACCAATAATGCTATTATTGCTGAAAGGGCGAAAGTGCAAGGAAAAATAATCACCAAAACTAGATTATAACTTATATTTTCGTAATTTGTTTTACATTGGTAACGGGCATTACAATAAAACTGATATACTCCTTTTGGCAATACTTTTCTTTAAATATTTTTTATTTGGTACTATTTATTACTATTTGAGACGAATACAAAGACTGTGATTTTTGTTTACATTGCAGTGTTACAGGCAGTACTGCACAAGTCATGCCCCTGGTGAAGTAGAACATCATATTGAGCCAAGGTTCAAAGAGACCAAGCACTAAACGCTGTTTAAGTAGATAGTTGCATCAGGATGCCTAGGCTGCAAAATGGGTAAAGCTTTTATTCCATGCTGAAAGGAAAAAAAAGAGAGAGACAAAGTTTCGGCTGTGGAGAAGAAAACTGAAGAAGATTGTGCAGAAGACACCTGAAGAAGGTTCCACAGCTGAAACGTTGTGTCCCTTTTCTTTTCCTATTTCTTCCTTTTTATATCCTTTCAGCATTGAAAAAACCTTTACCTGTTACTATAAGCTTTTGTTTACCTCCAGCTTGAAGAGCTGATCTCCCAAGCCAGCAGACTTTATATTGTGCAATCAATATTTAAATGTTGTAAATGGAACATCTCTAGCTGTGGGTTGTATGATAATGCATTTAACGCATATACAGTAACTCTGACTCCCTGACTTTTTGTTTTTTTATGGCTTGAGGACTTGAGGTTGCAAGCGTAAGTAAGAATAGCCTTCTCAGCAATCCGTTCTGCCTGCAGGGGAAACGCGTGTGTGTGGAGAATGTTAGCACATTGTCCAAAGCTTCGTTGAAATATTTTATAGCTCCTTACAGAGAGCTATTTTTAAGAGAAGGACTAATGGAAAATAGCATGATGAAAAGGTTAATGTGAAAACCAGCAGGAACAGCCGGTGCCTCAAAATTTTAGATCTTTTTGACATTTACAATGGCACTTTGAGAACTCATGTTAGCACTTCTTAACTCTCTGCTTGAACTGAGCCATTGCGCTAGGCTAAATACTAAGCTTGAACACGTTAGGTTTAAAGGTTTATGGCACTGCTACAGGCTCTACTTCAGAAAATCAAAGAGAAGAGGTAGCAGCAAACTCCCCCTATGGAGGAGAAATCAAACCAAGTCAATGAAATCACAAACTTCAGGATGTTATTCTGGCATTCAGGGCACATAAGCTAAGAGGTATGTTTGTATAAAGCAGTGCCCTCGCTAAGACATTAGCCAGCTGGAATAACACTTGTAGTTGAAATAATTGCCATTACCATTACTGCTACAAGCTATGAGGCAATGTGAGACCCTCAGTCCCTTCCCATATTTTCGGGAAAGCCAAAAAAAGCTCCTAAATCTTGATGGAGCAAAGGGTTATGCAAAACGTCTCCTAAAAGCACAGCATATGCTGCAAATAAATCTATACTTTATGTTATCAGCTAGAAGTTAGAATATATTGGCTGAATTATGCAAAAAAATTGCTCAAGGGTAGCACATCATTCGATGTTAAAAAGTAATTTCAAGTCCTGAATGAATTTGCAAGGATTACTGCAAGTGCCAAGCATACACGATATACTTTTCACGTAACGTCTCTTGCTAAGAGCAGACTTAATATGCAAGGCTGTATTCAGTGTTTTAAAACCACTAAGATAATCTTCCCATATTACTTATAGAAAGACATTTGTTAAATTTACAAAAAAAAAATCACACTAGGGTATCAGTTCAGCAAAATGATGGCATACCTATTGTAATATAATATCCACGATTATGTATTTTAAATGAGCATGTAATATAGAGTATCAATGTAATGTAGTGATGCACTACAAATAATCCTGTACAAATTATACTTCGGAAAAATTAATCCTTCATCTGTGAAATGAGATGGGTTTTTTATTATTTGTGTATGTCATTTATATTCTATTCCCTTCAATTATCTTCATTTGTATGAAAGTATTGTTGTGTATCACTCATCTGCAAGGTGCTTCTTTCAGTTGGAGATTCATACACCACAACTAAACTTTGCACAGTTCCATCTGCTCATGTTCCCACTTTGGAGTTACTCTGTATAGGGTAAGGTATGTGGCAGTTTACCAATGTTTCCATTTTATTCCAGTATAAATCAAACTATGAAGCACGCTGGCTTTTAACAACATGCAATTAAAAAGTCTTAGACGATATAACATGGAGAGAGGTTCAAAACTATACACAATTAATTCTGATGATTCAAAATAAATGTGCTTTTTATTTGTGAATGTAGCTTTTATGCTTAGTCTGTTTATCTAATATATAAATATGAATTTAAAAAAATAGGACTTTGAAAGCACAGGGGAATGCTTACATTTCAGCCATTTGACCTCTGTGAAAGAACAGATGACTTATTTTTGCTTAGAACATCAGCTCTAGTATATTTTGAGCATATTTTCTTTTATTAGAAAATTTACCTTTAAACCTGTACTGTATACTTTGAAGTTCTGATGACTAACCACAGCACATGGTAATTAAGAAAAGTTAATTCTGGCAAGTTAGATTTTACAACCTGTACAGAAAGTACAAAAGAAAAAGACAGCTGAAGAACTGAAGAAACCATATCCTGACCACTACGGCACAAACTGAGTTTTCCCATGAAGGATGGAGTTCAGACATATAAATTGTTAAGTCTGAAAATTGAGAAAAACAGCTGAGAGAAAAATGGATAATTTCAGGTCAGCAGCATCAAGCTCACTACTATAAACGTTGAGTAAATCATACAGATATGAGAAATTTTAAAGAAACACAAAAGGCCATGCACTTAAAGGCAATATACATAACAGTAATAAAAAGGAAAGTAACCAAGATTACATGTTAAAATCAACAGTGAAAATACAGGTAATTAAAAGAGATGGAAGTGTTGACAGTATCAAAGACTCTAACAGATGTGGGTAGCAAATTCTACAGATATACACATGCCGCAATTTTGTGGGGCCAGGCCTTCTGCAGAGTAAAAAGTCCTCAAGTACTGTAGATCTTAAATTAAGAGCTAGGACTATACTCGAGCAATAATTCCCAGAGCTAAACTGGTACTTGACCATTCTATCTCTTATACATGAGGAGGAGAACCTTTTTTAGCAGATAGGAATTGGAGTTATGTTATATACAGTACTGATGCAGAGTATTTTTGTAAACACATGAGCCACAGGATATGCTGAAGCCTATTTAGTTCCCCAGCAAGTTAATCATTGCATAGTCAAACCACGATGAAACAAATGCACACATATTTCAGCATCAGACAGAGCAGGGGTTAACAGATATGTCTGGTTTACAGTGATTCTTTGGGACATGGTGTATTCATGCATATGCATGATGATGTACACTGTACATATATACTGTATATGCACAGCATAAACTGCATCACTGTAATTCCCATTTTCATTCCGGTGTGACAACAAGTTGTAAACACTGCCTGCACTGCAAGTCCATAGTTTATGAGCCAATACTATAACACTGGAAATTTCGCACAGCTCATATTTAGATTCTTTTACGAATGTCCTGGTATGTCTGAAACACATCATTAAACTAGACTTCAATCATAATTATGGGGAATGTGCCAGAAACGGGGTCCAAGTAATTTTCAAAGGTACAGTAGCTTAATACCACTGCATGTCGGATTTTTGCCTCATATTGTTTAATGAAATATTGCAGTGTTAACAGACTTACTGCCCACTTTACCTACAGAACTATAAAATATTGAATGCTATGCTACAGTAATTACAGGGCCCGTAAAACCACAATCAAATCTTTTAAAGTATACTTCTACAGTGACATCTCTCGAAAACACACCATTATTGCTTTAGAACCCACATCATGTCACTTCTTGTCTACAATACTACATAGACGTTACTGATGGATGACATGACATGTCAAACACTTTGAACCATTAAATAGCACAATCAATTAACTTCTAACTGCCAAATAAAAATGATGGGCTGAATAACCTCCTCTTGTTTGTAACCTTTTAGATGTTTGTACAGTATCATTCAGAAGAGGCAAATTGTTTGGGAATCACAAGATAGTACATTGAACGACACGTCGCAATACATATGTTTAACTTGAATACCGAAATTAGGAATTCGTGTTAAGAATTTCCAGAGAAGATTGTTTTATGTCATTTCTTCCCCAATGACAGCAAAAGAAGAAGTCCTTCAAAACTAAAGTCCTGTGGAAAAGTCATTTCTTCCCTGTTACAGTGCGGATTTCATGGTTTATACAGGACTCTGCTATTCTCTGTGTTGCCACATTACCAAGCTTTCAATACAGTTGTGCAGACCAGTGACAGCAAAGAGGTTTATCATCTGTATCAGGGTACTGAGCAATCACAGCGGGTGTGCTGTCATCATCTGGAGGGAGTCATTTATTTAAATTGAACCCTGGATTACACAGAATTTTTGCAAATGTTTCTAACATAAATGCTTAACTTACACATTCTGAAATAAAACCACATGCTGTTCATTTTAAAATAATGTCGGTGGATCCCCCCCTCCATCTACATTACAAAAATGAATGCATGGGTAGTGAAAGGAGATACCAAATAGAAACAGCCCCAGAGCATGATTAACCTTCTTTGAGACCAAGAAGATCTCGCATAACGCAATATTAAAGGTCTCTCCTCTGGCAAAAAAAATAGTTGAACACTGTCTTATGAAAGTTCAGCTTGTCTGTTTTCATTACCTCATTAGAAAAAAAAGACATATTTTCAGCAGACCCTGTCTAGACACACAGAACTCCTGAGTGGATGCCCATTTAAAGAGCAGCACCCTCCGATATAGAGAAATGAAAAGAAAAGCTTGAAAAATGAATCAGATGGTCAGCACAGAATTAGTAATTACATCATGCATGACTCAAACTCAAAAGCATCAGCCCATGCTATGACTTTTGAAGTGAGAACAGGAAAATACAATTCTCTAAGAAGAAACAGATAACCTACTGTATACAGTAGTGCAAACTAAAACTGTCAGGAGATCTCTACAAACACAAATACGGACATGCATAATTATATATATTTATAGCGTACACTGCGTGTTACATACAGCAACATACGTTTTCATGGTTCAGCAAGTCTATACCACAGAAAGGAGTATATGGAAAAAGCATTTTATTGGTTTAATTTTAATATATCATTCAGCACTGTTATATTACTGTAGATATAAATCATAAAAGAAGTGCTGCTTTAGGTTTTCCAGTTTGAGACTCAACTTGAACATGTAAAACTAGATCACTGCAAAAAAGGATCAACACCCAACAAGGCAAAGTGCCCACCAAAATGTAAGTTAGTAATTTAATTAGAAAAGGGGAATGATGCCTCACAGGCTCAGCGTGCTTTTGCAGGCCTTGCCAGAAAAAAATACTAGCTAATAATGATGGAATGGAAAAAATAATTGTGTGCAGAACTGCTGGGCATATCTAAGTCACTGTAGTGAGAGGAAGCCCTCTAACTGAGGTTTGAGTTCAGCATTGGTGCAATGTTCAACTGGGAACTCCACTCCTTTCAAAGGCCACATTTACACATTTGGCACTGTAATTATGTAAAGGAAGTTGAGGAGAGCAAAAAAGACCCAAAAGGCAATATGCAATGCTTTCACAGTTTCATTCCCGCACACTATAATATTTCAAAATGGAAACAAAATTTAACATATGATGTTAGCATGAATTAGTCAAAATGGATTTTAACACATATTTGTAGAAGTAATCTGATATATATAATACATCTCAAAGATAAAAGTCAACCTAAAAAGAGTTGCATTTTATGATTTTGAAGATCCTAAAATAAACCTCTCAAGTAACTGAGGTGATTTGGTTTTGTAAAGTAAATTACTGGAGGAAAATCATAGAATTTAGAGATCATTTAGCCCAGATGTCAGCTGTGGGTGAATTTTCCTACTTTTTTGAGAAAAGTATAATGGCAAGAATTTGTTAAACATCTCATGAATGGCAGACAAGAGAACCTCAGTTAATGATTCATACTGTGATGGAAGTTATAATTCCTTGAAAGAAATAGTTCAGGCTGAGGAACTGAAGGAATCAAAGATATATGATTAATTTGCTTACTGGATTATACTGTAAAAACTGTGCTCACTGAATTAGAACTTACAGTACTACCAGTCACAATGATGACTGGATGATTTCTAATATATTATTTTGAAATCTAAAAAAAAAAGAAAAATAGTACATATTTAATGGTTTCATTGATTCATATGACTTAAATTTCTAACTCATAGCTTCACTAATACTAAATCATTCCTACCGATACCTTTACTCTAAATAGAAATTCAGGTACTTTAGCAAATAAAACAAATATTCAATGGGACTCTGCATACAGTAAAAAAAACACATTCAGTTCATATCATGTGCAGATTTTATGAATCTTGAAACAAACTAATGAATGTTTTGAAGCTCTACATAGTTTATACTACTCTGCTACTCAAAGAAGTCAAAGGGAACTCATAATAATGATTGGCTTTTTTTAAAAAACGGTAGTAAAATGTATACATTTTGAAAACCATCTGTAAACGGTACACATTTCATTTTAGGTTCATGAACATCCTGAACCATACAAAGACATTTCTGTAGAAAAGAGTTTTGAAGAAGGTTATTTAACGCAAAAGGTCAGCTTCCTCTTTTATTTTTTTTTTCCAAAAGCAGAAATGACTCCTTTTAAGCTTTTGCATTGCCTGCCAAAATGGAAGTGAATTTGTATCAGATTCTAATTTTAAAATGCACTTATTCAGCTCTTCTACATTGTTAGAAGACCAGGCTAGCCACCTGTTTGCAATTATGTGCTGTCATGTGGGAATAAAGATAGTGCAATTTCTTTTCGCAAGTTTCAGAATGCTTAAAATGAAACATATAAGGCTAAATTATTGAAAAAAATGTGACAAGCATTAATTTGAATAATGTTTCTTTGGCTTAATATTAAATTAATATGGATTACCACCTACTGTATATTTAGTGCAGGACAAATTACAGTGAATAACATGGTTGCAGGAAAGGACTCCTACCAACAGTTGATGCTATGGACCACTTGACCACTGAAAAGAGCTCCTAACCTCTTATGTGATTTTGTATATGGGGTTTGAAGGAATTAGCCAGTTCTCACAAAACTATAACATTCATGGTTCTCCTGTTGATTTTGGCAGCCAGCTGCAGTTGTCAATGAAAACAGACGTTTGGCCAGAGTTAAAAAATGAAATTTTGCAATATGATGAAAAACATCCAAAAATTAAAGGGATGTCGCTTTCCAAGAAATGAAAAAGATCTGTCAGGCTATTGGCTATTAAGAATGTGTTAACTTTTTGGCATTGTGGCTGGCAGCTGCTTCACGAGAAAGGATACCACTCCTCTGAAATGCTGCTCCAAGACCCTAATGAAACTGCAGGCCTAAACCGTTCAAACAAACAACAGGAATTAAGGAAGCGCTAGCGATTTACAGCACAGATATCACAGCTGATAAACTTTTGCATTGAGGCCATTCGTCTTTTTCAAATATTACCAGCTCACATTTTGTTCCGATTTTCCCTGCATGAATAAAAGCACAACAGCATTCTTATGATGAGTCATTATGCAGTATATCTTTTTATTACTCACTTGATCAGGATTATAATCCCAGTCATATTTTACATGCTGAACTACGAGACAGAAAACGAAAAACATTCACAAAAACTTGATTTCTTGAGAAAAATAAAGCATTTGAATATCTTATTATGGGTTTTCCCGATTTACCCAAATATGCAAAAACTGGTCTAAAAAGTAGGAACTTGTCCTATTTTCTGTCATTTACATTGAATTTTTACACAAATTAATTTTATGATTTCTGTGTTTTGCAACAAAATAGTTAGGTTTGGTCAGAACTTCAAAAACACACACTTTCAATTATATTACCACTGTTCAATGAGAGACCAAATGGAATAGTTCACTGAAATTAAATTGAGCGTATTTGATTCTCCAAGCAATACTTTAAAGATCATAAATGTGTACGAAATAACAGGAGATGATCTCTAAACTTACAACGGTTGCAGGTCAACAGTACCTTCTGCAATGACATCTGCAATGACCAGACACATTTTCTTTCCCATGATAATGTACTGATATGATGTTAACCAGAACGCGTTAGCAATTCTTTTTCCACAGGTATCCTATAAGGAATGAGAAGGCATTTACAGAAAACCATTAGTTTAGATATGCTTGGTTATAGTACTTTGGAGATTTTGGTCATATTCCTAAAGCAACAGTAAGTTCATAAAAAACAGATAAGCTTAACAATGCACAGATATGACACTTACATGCCATATGCTTCAATTATCTCAGAAAAATCAGAAAGAGGTACAGTGCTCTTAGCAAAATGTTCATTTTTCTAAACATGTGGTATCCATATAAATTAAGAAGCTCCATCTTCTTTTTGTGTTGATTTTGGCAGAAGCAAACTTAAATTTAACTAATGATATATCAAGAAAACAGATCCGCTTTCAAGTTAATTTTTTTAATGCTCACTGGATCCACAATCTTGGACTGAATAATCCTGAACTTATCCAATACAATTAAATAACTCTATAATTAGATTTGAAATAGGAAAGTTAGCAGCCTCTGTGACTACACTCCATTTCTTCAGCTCTAGCTGGGTCTAATCACGGATATAGACTAAAAACAGAATATGAATTTTGGTAATATTACAATTTAACGAAGTCATTGAAAACTAGGAAAAACTGCTTTTTCATTCTGCATTATGAAACAGTTACAGCACCTGCTGCACACTTCTGAGAATTCATAATTACATCAACCAGAAACACATATTCCATAAAAAATGCTGAAACTCCTAGGTCTGGGAGGAGTATGTTTAACTTTACAACTTCAGACACTCAAAATTTGACAAAACCTAGTTTGAATTTAAATCTTACACAATCAAAAGGCATTATTCCATAACTTTAAAGAAAAGTTACACAAAACAACACAAATCTTAAAGTTACCTTAGACACATGATACAACTGTGGGAATTTCAAACACATTTTGATGTTTTTTCTTTTACTTAAGATTATTAAAATATTAAATTTAATTTCAAACCTTACTACAGGTAAAATGAAAACATCATAGCAAGTTAATTTTATAGAGAATATCTCCCAGATTGTAATGAAATTAAAATATTTTGCATTTGCCTTTGGCAGCTATGACAATATCCTTATCTGCCTTTTCTTTTTCATAAGTCTACAAGCCAACGGGTGACTGCTAATACAGTCAATTATGTACTGATTAATTCCTGCAGTGATAACTATTAATGTTTAAAATAAATATCACTGAAGACTGATGCTACAAAGCTGCTGGAGCCTCATTTTAGAGCATTCAGTCACTCATGAAACATCCATCCAGCTTCTAACTGCTTTATCAAATACAAGGTTGTGTGGGAGCCAGGGCCGGTCCCGACAAGCAATGGGTGCAAAGCAGGACAGGCACTGGTCGTGATGCCAGCCCATCGCTGGGCGCACACAGACACAACCATGCACACAATCATACCAGGGACAATTTTCCCAGAAGCCAATAATAATAACAACCTAAAAGTAGGAATTTGTACTACAGAAGGAAAGCAGAGCACCAAGAGGAAACCCACACAAACACGCAGGTACATTCAAACACCACACAGATAGTGCCCCAGATCCAGATCACGGGATTGAATCCAGGGCCCCAGAGCTCCAAGATTGCAATGCTACGTGCTGGGCCACCACGCCACCCAGTCATGACACAGCTAAGGAAGTTAAAATGGAGGTAGAGCCGTCAACAAGCTTAATAACCTGAGAAGGGTTACCCATAAGAAGAGACGATTCGGCGCACCAAGAGTAAGTGACGATGTACTGTACTAAGAGGTGAATTAATCCAAGTACCTCATCCAGCCATTTCTTTAAAGACGCCAGGGTTTCAGCTTCATCAACATGACTGGGTAGTTTGTTCCATACTCCCATAACTAAGAAGATACTGCACAGGTTTTTAAAAGATGCTTCTATAGCGCAGGGAGCTTCCAGTATGTACGCAACAACCATCTAATTCCTTATTTTTCAAATGAGGGGATATCTGTTCTGCACACAGTATTATCATTTCATTTTCTCAAGAGAAAAATGCCTTAGATAGCTTCCTCTCATTCTAGTATTCACGTCTAGTTTTCCTTTAAAACCAGCAATATTTTTCATCATGACAAAGATTACAAATGAGAGGTGACCATTCGGCTCATCCAGCCTGTTTGGTAGTTAGTAGTTAATTGAGTTTCTTCTGGTTTGCTTTTTTACTACAATACATCAGAAACCATAAACTGCCATGCAATCAAGTGTTAAATAAGTACATTAAGGTTGAAATAAGTTAACCCTACTAATTAATCACACAACCAGGACTATCTTTAAGCAAAATCTAACACTGCTGTATATAAGTATATCTGAGTTATCCTCCTGTGGAAGTTATGAGAACAGACATAGCCTACTCTTCTAAGAATCACTGTACTACAAAGAATGGGAAATTTAAGATGCTTGGAAAAACATTCTAATCCCCATGGAGATTCTTTCAAGGAAGTTCTGAAAGTTTGGCCAAAAACATATTATAAAAAATCTTCAGAGGGCTGATAAAATCCACATTCATTCCATTTGGCATGATTAGGCAAACAAAGAGATATAAGAAAGGTTAAAACAATTCGTACACTGTCTGATAGAACAACACATATAAAACTATGGTTTTTACCTAATTAAATGCATTACAATAAATAAGTAGTTACTGTATAGAAATACACATCACTTTCCATAAAGTAAAACAAAAAGAACATCATTCATATCTATTCTCAAGCAATATTGATATTATTGCATTTTTCCTGGCATCATCTGAGCTTTTCCCTACAAAGTAATACACAAATGCATAACTGTGAAAGGACACAGAATCCTCGGTAGCTGACAGATCCAGAAGTTGCAGGAATGCTGTCAGCTGAATTTAGCTACACCCACACTGACACATTATCGATATGGCTTAAAACAAAATGTCACTGGATAAAAAGGAGGGTAATTTTATTTTGAAACAAACAACCAGTAATTGTAAAAGACCTCTCTCTTGAAATCCACATTTTCTTTTCCAATAGTAAGTCTGCATTTCAAAGGTCCATTCTAAAGAGGTCCAATTCCCCAAGGCCTGTCATCACCAATCCCACTGTCAAAGAAATTAAGGATTTCCGGATCCAGAAAAGTTGATTAGTCTCCACACTCAACAATACTGGGCATAAAGTATTAAAAAGACATGACATGAGGTTGGAACATGGTGGAGCAAGAAGCTAAGTCATCTCTAGTCTTGAAACATTAGCCAACAATCAAGCTGGAAAACCTTTTCCTTATTACAGAGGCCCAACAATATTAAAGCACCACAAATCCAATAATTCTATTCTGGAAAAGAGCACTGCAAATGCACTCTCCAAAGAAATGCTGAAGTGTTTTTTAATCACAATCAAGGCAAGCAGAAAGAACAGAAAAAAACCAAAACCGATCATAGTGTAGAAAATTATAATAGAAATTGCATGAAGTTGCAGAAAAACTTATTTTGAAGAGCAAATACAGATATTAGCCAGCAAATGTTTTGTTTCAAAGAATAGAATTTACTTTTCAATAAGCATTTGCATGTGATGACTATTTAATAACAAAACTAGAACCTGTTGAATGTTATTTTAAACCAATAGAAAAGTCTGCAATTGGAATTACTCCCTCCTGTGTTTTTAGAAAAGAGTTAATCCTTCAACAAAATATATAAACACATTGCAGGAGTCCAACCATAACTGCCATAACATAAGGTACCAAACTTTTTTTTTTAATTAAAAAATGACTTAGAAACATGATATGCGTACTTACACTATTCCCTATATTCTTTAAGTTTTGTGTAGATAGAGTTGATCACCAGTGTAATGTTATTTTTAAGAACTGCTGGAAATGACTAATGTACCCTTATATTAACAGCTGAACTCCTAATTTGGCTGAAAAAACATAAAATATATTAAAATAATACAACCTAAGAAAAAAAATAAAAGATCACACTTTCATTGTGTAATCACCCATCTGTGTACTAGTCTTGTCTTGGCATGTCATGAATACTATATACAGCTTATCTTATAAATCAGTGTGGAAAAAAAATGTACAGACAAGGTTCATTGTGCCCTTTCCTGAATTTTGAAGAACTCTGATAAAAGAGGAAGTGTGAAGCATGCAATTTTTGTGCAGCTTGATTCTGAAATTATTTCCAGATTGCAGCCTCTTGCATGTACACTTTGCACAATGTAATGCCTGACTGCTGCCACCTACTGCTGGTACAACTGTACTGCACACCTATGTCAGCGCTTCCTTCTTGGCCCAAGAACACTTCCTTTGATCTCTGACACTTCCAGAGCCACAGGCTGCATAACTCTTTCTAAGCCACATTGCTTTTAGACAACACTTTTTAAATGAACACTAGAAAACTCACATTCATCAGAACAACTGAATATTTCTAAATTGATTTTTCTAAAATTAAAGGAAATGAAAACATTAAGCACTCCTCCGTTTGTTTTGGCCACTCCAAGTGTCTTGTGAAAACAACAAAATCAGGAAACTGGAGCTATACGAAACAAAGCCCATGTTTCATGTTTTTTAAGGATTAAGTCTACATCAAGTTGGTTAAAATTCAGAACTGATCCTAAAATAATCCAACCATGTGTCTTATTTTGTCACCATCTCAGCTGTTTGTTCTGTATTCCTGAGATGAATACAATTTAGTGTATATTCAGTAGAAGAGCACAGTATAGTTGGCCTCAGGTATACACTGGAACCCTAGTTTGAGCCAACACAAATATGGAGCCATGCCTAAACTAAAACCTTTGCTTGCACAGCCCTCCCCAATACTTTAAAGGGCGACTTTGAAACACTGAAAATGTATATTTCACCTGTTTCTACAGATAACATGACCCTAATCTGCAGACAAACATTAACGCTATATGCTTTATTGTTTGTCAAGTGCTGCATGTGTAGCTACAGGACATTGCTGAGCTTGCTTACCACCACTCCTGTGGCTTTAAGCAAGTTTCAATTAAAAACGAGTAAGCATATCCTTTATTCTTCAGGCGCATCATGTGATTAACACATCTTACGATGTAGCCAAAGTAATGAAGTACAGGCTTCAGACTGTGTCCCATAATCCAACACAGAAACAATAAAGAAAGCTCTAAGGCGGGGGTTTTAATCTCAGTTGCCTGAGGGGCAAATTTCTTCTCTCTTTTGTTGGATCCTGAGTAGTCAATCAATTAACATGGAAAGTTTCTTATTTAGACATATATAGGATTTATGATAATTTCTCAAAACATTAATCTAATGGCAGATAGAGTTATCTATAAACACCCCAGAGTTTGGTTAGAAGTAGAGGCATATTTAGGTCAATAATCAGGTCTACAATGTAAGTTAAACTAGAAGACACTAAGACACTAGGCCTTTCAGAAACTGCAGATCTGAGACCACTGCCATAAAGGTTGAAGAAAAACTACTGGAAAATAACCCTTGCCTATTATGGAATTCTAACTTTTTTGGAAAAAAGCATAAATGCTGGATAACTGGAGGTCACTGGACGGTGTCCAAGTCTGTGGCACACATCCACTTTGGTCAGGAGTTTCTAGTGGCCAGGCTGTGGTGCAGCAGGTCATAAGGTCCCTGACTCACCATGAAAGTGACTTACTGGTCACCTGCAAGGCGTGTGTCTGCCCTCTGGCTGACACCTGACATTGTGTAATAAAAAACTGAAAACCAGTCCAACTGGCAGTCTCCAGCAGGTTTACACAGCGCACAGCAAAGGCAACACACCTTGAACACTACATCAGCAAATACGTTATACTGTAAAATAAAAAATAATTTTAGCATGGAACTGGTAAGTATTGGCACAGCTTAAATGAACCATAATAAAATCAGTTAGGTTAAAAAATAGATCAATCGCAAAATGACCATGCAGGTTGAAAATTGACAAAGGACATGAGGGTGGCAACATAAAAGACAAATTAAAAAACAAAAAAATCTGCCTTCATATAACAAAGCATTGCCAAAGGTAGCATTTTTGGTATTAAGATCTTCTTAGATCTTATATTACAACATATATACTATTTTTAATTGGAAAAACATTACCAGTCCTTAGTAAGTGATTTGTACAGTAGTATTACTCACAAAAGCAAAGGTATATTCAGAAAGAAATAAGAAAATAATAAAACAGCCGCCCACATTTGTGGTCACAATAAAGATGCCAGTTTAGCATCAAAATAGTTTAATCTTATTGATGGTCAAATGTTTTAAAAAACTCTTTTTGTGTTACTTTTAAAATGCAGTCCATCATGTACAACAGTGGCACATCAGTTCATCTCTGATTTATTCATAAACCTGTGCCTCTAGGAGCCCTAGGTGTAGTGAGCTACATTATTAAGGATTTCTGACACACGGCAAATGTGTGCTGTTGCAAATTGAGAAACACATCCTGGGCTGCTGCTTAAATATTCTTACGCTGTAAATGTTGAAGCCCACATTACAATGGCATATTTCTAAGCAGTCCTGTTCTAAGTTCTGAGCATCATTCACAGAACAAAAAGTCCACAAAAAGCTTAATTCCCTGTCCATCAGTACCAGGTTTAAAAAGTGAAGTATTACAGAGACAGAATTTTCAATATGCTAATTTCTACACAAATTCTGTACACCCTAGGGGTTTCGGTCATTACACTTAGATTTCTAGACTTGATCTTTAGTACTAGCATTTTACCATGAAAAAAGTGAAGTCTCATATTTCACTAAGAGAATACCAACAGGGTGCTCAGAACAGGATGCTGGAATTAACTAGACGGCCGGGGACCAATTGAACTTCTAGCTCATTCCCTCTCCGGACATCATAGCATTCCCTTTGGCTATAGCATAAAAACTCAGCAATGTACCATACCGTGCTGCATGGACACACAGAGTGAAATGAAATCCACATAAGAAAGGATTTACCGGCATCTCATCAATCTTTTTCTGAAAAATATGTAAGAGTAATGTAAAGTAAAATGGCTAAATGCTCCTGACGGCCTGATAAGCGGGGAGATTCAATTACGAGGAAAAATGTATTCTTTAATAAAGACTCCTGGGAAGTTACATTAACTATGTAAATTATAACCTAAAATAACTTTTTGCTTTTTTGCAAAAATCATATCTAATTCCTAAAATCTACTGTAGGTGACCTTATCCACAACAGCATGGGCTAACAGTTTACAGACACTTTACTGAAAGGCTACGAACTGGAAAACAGAGCGCTGAAAAAGCACCAGTTCTTACTGGGCCCTGCAGTAAGGGCCGTGCTCTTGCTCCAGATCGTGTACCGGAGAGGTACTCACATGAGTCGATGTCGCCCTGCAGCTGAAGGATCTGGGGCACAGGCATGGTCAGGACTACGGCGTCAAACTGCTCCGCCCCCCCGGCTTTCCTCCACACCTCCCACTTTCCTCCTTTCAGAAGGATCTGGGTAACATGGTGGTTGAAAAACACCTCAGCTCCTGCTTAGGTTCAGAACAGCACGGTTGGCATTGGAAGAAAGACAAAGAGAGAAGGCAAGGGAGGGTCAACAGAATTTTATTGTGCACTGCCAGGCATCAAGTCAAGAGTGGGATTACTGTGTATGCAACCCAGACACCCTTCACCCTTTTCTTCAGTAATGCAACAAGGGAGGTATGGGAAAATTGTATTTTTAGGAAGCTGGGTTTGCCTGTTAACATAAAGACATGACATAACGGCTGAATAGAATTAGGAAACTGCGAACACGTATTAAAGTTTACTTTTTATATACTACATTGCCATTTAATGTGAGCTGCAAACGGAAACAAGTCAATCTTTACATAAACATAAAGGGGACCCCTTTATAAATTAGCATTACTTAGGCCCAAAGGCTTCCATGGAACTTCTATAGAGAGGAATGGTAAGGAAAATATGTTCTTGGATTTTATTTAAAGGAATACTTAGGGGTATGAATATATGTGACCCTTGTAAATTCTGGACTTTACTTCTGACAATTCTGACTTTGTCTTGTGCCATGCTATTAGGAGTATATTTTTTAAGCAAAGCACATTAACCAACTTGTAAATCTTTCTGTTAAATTCTATTCTTTGCTCCCATTTCATCACGAGTTAGATTAAATCTAGAGGGGGCTGTAAGGGAATTAGTCTCTTTTCTCATTCTGCTTCATTTATAAGACACGCCACAGGGTTTCATTTTTATTTAAATGATACAGCCTAGCTCAGTATATCTTGAGTTTTAATTATGCTTTCAAAATTGGGGTTTTCATAACGTCTTTGTGATCTCTACAAAAACTCTTGGCATTACATAAACCGTCTGTGACCTCCTTCTGTCAAATTACTCTCTCTCGAGGAAATCAGAAGTAAAATACCAAAGACAGGAATCTTGGATGAGGAAACATACAATTATATATTTTAGATGAGTTGCACTTAACAGTTTTGCAGCCACATGTTATTTAACTTTCAGGAAATAAGATGGCAACTGTTGCTGCTTCTTCAGTATATTCAGTATCAATGGTGCACTGAAACAAAATCTGAAGTTAATCACACTTTCCAATAGGTTCAAGAACAGAAGGGAGTTCAGTATAGTGCCTCTTAACTGTTTTGGGTAGCCAACAGAAAAAATAGTACATATTTAAATGATATTTCAATTGAACATAACAGGTCACCAGTCAATCTTTAGTTTGATGAGGCCTGGTACACCATGTTTTCCATTACACCTCCCACTCCCTTTAAAAAGCATGGAAAATACGATTAATTCTTTGGTGTGGATGACACTTTAAATGCCTGTGCAACGAAGTGGACCACCACACACATCCTGCCATTTAAAAATGCAGTATATGTGAGTGGGAAAGTGTGTTTATTAGTGACATGAAAGAGGAAGCATGCATGAATTAATCTCAATCTGGTCCCTTTGCAATGCAACAAACAGCTATTAGCTGAGAAAACGAAACGGGAAGAACTTCAGCTTATTTCAGTCAGAAGCACATCAAATAGAGCAGCATTCAGGCTACCTGACTCTCTGAGGTAATGCTTGACAATGGATGAGACTCCCTGTGGGGTCACGAAATTGCGTATTCCTTCCTCCTTAATTGACATCCCTTCCACTGGGGCAGTGAGAGGCTTTAAAATGCAGCATGCCAGCAGCTCTTCATAGAAGCTGGAAATCAAAGGGAATTTTTATATAAAAAAACTTGTCGATGGTTTCTTAACCTTTAGAATAAAGCACTTGTAAAGCTTGCCACTTTGAAAAGCACTCAGCTCTCCTAAAAGAAAACTGAGCTGTTACTGAAGTCTTGGTGTGCCTTGGATCACTGTTTTTCTTGTTTTACAGAGTGTAATGTATTTTTCAAAGTGCTCTTTTCTCTTTGAATTTCAGAAAGCATAAAGTGTCCGCAAAAGAAAAAAAACACTCTTGGAGTTGTGAACAAAGAGACGGGTTCACACAGCTGCGTTGTGAGCTGGCTTGGATTTTGCTCATGAGCAGATAATCACTAATAATCACAAAAGTGCATAAATTATGGTCTGCTGTTTGAGATTTCATAAATTTTTAATCAGAAATAGAAAGCAGAATAAAAAATCATCATGAGAGAAACAATAACAAAAAAATCATGCTTAAAACATAATGGATTACTTTTATAAGAACTGTAATTCTGGTAACTTACTGTATTCCCATTAGTATCTTTAAAAAAAAGATAAAAGTACCTCCTATAGTTTCTCATTTAGAATATTGGTAACAAAGAGTCATTCACATTTAATAAAAAAGGTGACAATGATTTCAACCATGTATTAGTTGTGTATGAACAACCTATTAATGTTATTGATGGTGTAAAACTGTAAATAACAGTTATAAAACATTAGATGCTCCTACTCCTAAGCTTTGGGAAGGTGAAGTCGGCCTTGATACTTCCATTCCAGACTATTACATCACTTTGAACCTTCAGATAAAATTATTACTGAATCAATCCCTAATTACTTAATTGGCATAGGTGATAAAGATCACTTTGATAATTAAGGATTAGCTGCAACAGGCTTGCATGAAAATGAAAGAGGGAATGAAAGAGTTGAGGTTGATTACCCCTAAAACATTTATAAATGGCATGTGGCACTTTTAAAATAAAGTAAATATAAAGAAATTGTTTCTGTGGTCACAATCTGAAAAGAGCAACAAGACTTTCCAGGGCTTAAAGGAATATTTGCTCTGATAGGGTAAAAGATCTTAATCTTTTCACTCTTGAATAAGGATGATGATGAGGGTTGATTAAAGTGTTCAAAACTCTGAAAGGCCTGACAAAGTCAACCTGGTGGACCTCTTTAAAATCAATAGTGAAAAACAAGAACCAGAAGATGAAAGTGGAAACAAAAGGGTAGTCCCCTTAAGACTAAGACAATTGGTTGTATGGCTCCTAAACAAAAATCAGCTGAGATCCTCAAATCATTTACCTACTAGCAACCTATTGGGCTAGATGGAAAAACCTTTCATATCTTCTATGTTCTTAATCCTGTTAATTTAAATCGCCACAAATTTACCTGTGCAAAACAAAAAAAACAGTAATCCAGAAAGAACAGATCTGAATTTATTAAATTCAACTTAAAAATGTATGGAAAAACTATTACCTCATGGAATGCAAATCTGCAAATTCCAAAATACAGAATAATATAACCTATTGCAAACCTGAAGCTTGAAGGCTTGTTAAAATTAACTACATTTCAGGGTGTGTTTAGCTCTGTATGGCTGGCAGAGGTGATTATGAACTCAGACTTGGACCAAGCTCCAAGTTCAGAGAAAGAACTTCCAAAACTGATTTTCCAGTTGACTGTGCCCATGACTTTCCAGCAACATACTTGTGACATGGACGGCACATTGAATACATTTTAAATTAGAATACCTTGTATGGTTTGATATAAAGTGACATATACTCATTTGCTAAGCAATTTAGGAGAGTGTTATAAAAACAGTATAACTTCTGAATTCCCTGTGTTCAGGAAAAATACAAAGCATTAAAGTGCACCTTGGACCACTTTATTAAAAAGAATAGTTTTTTAAGTCTTTTTGAAGAATGAGATCATATGCATGTGACTTAACGATATTAAAATCTTATGCGCAATATGGGTACTTGTAAAATGAGTAATTCATTGGATCCTTTATTACCATAGATATCAGCATAAACTATCTTTGGTAATTCACTGTGAGCAGGTATTCTTGCCAAGTTATTTCTGTTTTTGTGGAAATGAATTGCACATAACAGAATCTTTCAGAATAGAAATCATGCAGTACTTGGCAGTGTTCACACAGAGTACATTTTCTAAACCTGAAATGAGAAAAACTCCAACATGGGGATTGCTCCTTAATAGACAACATGCTAATCTAGTTAAAAAACATAATCAAAAGAAAGACAGACTGTCATTACAACCCTTACATTTTCAACTTTATTCCATTAGTGAAATAGTAAGCTTTTGTTTAAAGAAGCTCGTGGAGTTTTTATGAAAGACCCTTTTGCTCAAACACAATCCATATGACTTGAATTCTTCACAGACTGGGTAGACAAGAGAGTGAAATTAATTAAAGAGCGTTTAACAAAATAGCTAAGAGGTTCTTCATGGGCAAAACAAATTATAAATAAATATAGAGCTAAACCGTATTTATGTAAAGAGGTTTTTTTTTAGTTTTTTAAAAAAAAACATGCTTCAATGTAATTTGCTTCAGATGGTTCTAAAGTATACAAACCCCTGATGTCTGATAACTGGAGTACTTGTTTATCAGTCTTCAGATTTGATCAGACTAATAAACGTTTATATAGCTTTTGCAGGATTAATATCACAGCTGAAGGTTATGAAGCATTTGAAGAGTGAGGGCAAAATGTGACTGATTTGAATTAATTAAATGCCAGGATGATGCCATTGAAACTGCATCCTGATTTTAACCAGATAGACGATTTAAAATAAGTTTTGACTTGATTTTTAAAAGTTTACTTTAATAGCTGTAACTCATTTTCTGTTGTGATTATTTGCTCCAAGTGAGTCTTTGAGTTCCAGAATAACAATGGAATCTCTTTAGCCACCAGACTGTCAGCTAAATGGAATTCAAAGCAATTTATTTTCTACAGCTATAAGCCAGATGATGGACTGAACCAAGTGACAGCATAACATATAAATTAAATGCAATAAAAAGATTAAAAGTCACAAATAAAAGCAGTCTTTTGGACTGTTTCATAAAACCTTCATGTTAAATAATTACCTTTGATGCTTCTGAGCGTAGTATGTTGTTGCAGTTATATACTGTGCTCCCAGGTCAGCTGTGCATGTGCCATCATTAGTGATTCTACTCGTTGACATTCTTCCACCTGAAACATAGTGACAAAGTCTCTTCTCATCTGCCCTAACAGGTAAGCAACAGTTTTGATCATGAGTGGGATGTGGGAACAGCACCCTTTAAAACAAATCCTTACAGCGATAAATTGACCCTTACAAGAGAAGACACGTTCCATCACAAGCTAAGCAGCAGTGAGAAAAGGCAAAATGCATTTTTCAAGATGGAATGGTTCATTGGAGTGAGGCTCATCCCAGCTCCTGTTCCACCGAGCAGTGCGTGTAAGATTCTTTTCCTGTTGATGGGATGCTAGTTCCTCACAGGATAACCACTCCATGGAAATGCCAGTACTGTACCTAACTATATAGAACTGTCATCAGTGAAGAAACCAGTGTTTGCTCAAGGATTCAATAGAAGTGCTTGTACTGAAAAACAAAATAACCTCTTATTATGGGACCACAGCCCTAACCCCTCCAGAACTTCTTCAGCTTTAATATCAATTCAACTTGAAGCAAAATGTAAATCTGAATAAAAATCGTATTACTTCTGTCACAAGTAATTTTGGCACTGTTATGTTTAAATCTCAACCAGTTATAGTTCACCTATAACACATAATGCTTCATGTTTGTAAAAAATACACTACACGAATAAAGCTTCTGAATTATAATTCAACAATAAACACCACAACTATTTGTAAAGCAAAATTGTTTAGTTTTGTAAGATTGTTTTGCACATTGTATTGTGCAACAAGGATTTATTATTGTGCTTTACAAAAACACATCATTTCATTCTCAAAGATCAACTGTTTGGTTTTAGGAAATAGTTAAAAAGATCAAAACACTTCAAACAAACTAGAGGCAAGAATGTAACTTAATGCTTCAATACACAAATTCAGACATACACTGAGAGACTAAGTTTCTAGCACTTAAGGCCGAGTAAAGAGAGCTGTTCTGAAATATGTTCTGAAGGTTTAAGCCTGTTCCCAAGGGTAGCAACCTTCTTACATCAAAGCAGAACAATGCAGCTAAATAAATAAATCTGTTCTGCAAGCAAATAATTAAACACCAGCCTAGTGCAAAAAGTTACTTCTCATGTTTTTTTTAGGTTGAAGGGTTGCAAATATACACTATAACTAAAATCACACAACAAAAATAATGAAATACCGAAAAACTTTCACCATCACTAAACTTTTACCTTAAGCATATTTAGCACACACCTACAAAAATGTCCTAATGCTTCAGATTCTTAAGTTAAAACTCATCTACCTCTAATTGCATCAACTTCACTTTAAGAATAATGATCAGCACATCATTAATGTAAACATTCTAGCCATTTCAACACATTAGGACAAAGTGAACCAGCTGAAGTCCTGAACTTCAGCTTTGGGCTAAAACGCATCCACAGAGCAGAGCGATGCGAGAGGAGTGGTCTCGGTGATGAAAAACTTAATCCAGCAGGCAAAGAGCACAAAGTGCAGCTCCTTGCACTCATGGGGTTAATTACATAAACAGTACCAATAATCTGGACAACACAGTACACGTCTGTACTGTGAGAGGAAATCAGAGATCCAGGAGAAAACCCACGTCAAGTACAGGCAGAAGACCTAAATTCCAAGCAGACGGTGCCAGGATTGAATCCAAGACTACGAGGCTGTGAAGCTACTTTTCACTGTGCCACCTTGCCGTCCATCAAGAAGGCTGCAAATAAACACACAGGCCTGCCTGTGTATTCCTAGTCGACACAGCCCGCTGGACAGGCTGGCCCAAGAGGACATGCTTTCAGAAGATTACCACCAAAAGCTCTTACCGGTGTTCTGCAAATGATCTTTTCTATTCATTCGAAAATATTCTTAATTATTTTAATGACGCGCCTTAAATAAACACAAGGCGCTTCGCAACTGCAGCTTGTGTCAGTTCTAATTTGACGTAAGTATGATTTCTCCTATTACATTATGATTTCATCATAATTACATAGGATTGCATAATTCCCATTGAAAATTTAAAGTTTTAAATCTCATTAGTGCATTTTTTATTACTTGTCCATGCATCCTCCACCGTCATGAAGTGTATTGGATGTTAAAAGTGTTAACTTTATATATATATATCATGAGAGGTCAGTTCCTTTCAAATCGAAAAAGTTCAATTTTAGCTAAAAGCATGTATTTCTCAAAGCAAGGTGTGTGAATACTCGTTCACATTGTCACGAATTATCCCTTCACGCGTGAAGACGTCTTTTTAAGCACCACACTAGTCTAAACCAGTATTAAAAATTAAATTGCAAAGTGTACTCTTAGGAAGGGGCCTGTTCATAATTTTAATGTGGACCCGTTGTTATCAGATATCAGCTTTCATTAACTTTCCATGTTAAAGTAAATTCCAATCATGTTTGTTACGGGCACTATACAGTGAACAGAGTGGTGTATATATAGAAAGGAACGGCAGTAGACTCGCCTGAAAATATATTAAACACAGATGTTTAAAAGCCACTGCACGTAATCGACAAAAGTCCTTTGTTTAAAAAAATGCTAAAACTGAAAACGCAGACAGTGTGGATTGATTGTAACAATGTGTACTACAAAATTGTAAAAACGGGTCAACCCTCGTATTGCTCTTGAACATGAACACATCGATTCAGTCGATGAGAAAACTAACCTGCACCTCTCGCTTTGTCCCAGACAACAATGTGAACTCTATTGGCCATTTCTCTTCGCAACAGGCAAGCACACAAACTGCCCGTCAGCCCTGCTCCGACTATTAACACTCGCGACATTGTATATTAGAAAAAAATAAGTATTTCAATGATATATTGTAACTGATTTTCAGTTCCCAGGCCTACTCGGCATAACACCGGGTACAGCGTCACAGCTACACTCCCACCTTACTAACGATTCAAATGCTGGCCCACCAAAACGTTCCCAGGATTGAAATGTCTGCTGCAGGAATCGCAGCAATTACCCCACCACTCCCGAACACAATTCACGATTTCGGTCTTAAATTATTTTCTAGGGAATTAAAGAAGTGCGTGAAAGTAAACAAAACATATAAAACAAGTGTTGCAAGAAAGTTAACATTGCAGATTGTTTCAGTACTTGCTAGATTTAAGAAAAAAAAACACTACGTCAATTTTGTTTATGTTTAATTTACTGCGTACCCAATCTGGTTATATATTTTATATACCTATTGGGCATATAGTATACAGAATATTTTTCTTTGAATAAATGAATGATGTATGGGCTTGTACACGAGAATCAAAACTTAATCACTTCTTATGTAAGTACTGTAAACACTTGTACGTTATACTTAATCAGCTAAGGAGCAGGTAAAGGTTTATTTCATGCTGAAAAGGCAACAGACAATGTGACAATGCGGTGGAGCCTTCGTCAGGTGTAGAACAAGGTACCACAGCCGAGACACTGTTTCTTTTCTTTTCAGCATGGAATACACCTTTACCTGTTCCTTTGCAGTCCCGCATGCTGATGTAGCTACTGTACCTACGTGAATTTCTCAATCGGCTAAGCCAGGACTTAAACCACAAGATATGGATTGTGTAGTTGTTAGTATCACGTGTCTCGTTTAAACATCCGAGTAAAGAGGCAGTGACACCAGTGGAGCTGTTGAAATTGTTTTTAATGTGGAGCCAGTGTGCAAACTGAACAGCTAAACAAAACCCCTACCCTAGCTCTTTAAAATAAGCAGGCGCATGTAAGATTGGTGGGCGAGGACTTCGCTCACATGATGTTACGCATCAGTCAGTTGATGCCCATCTGCTTCAGAATTTAAGGCTGTAGTGAGTTTTGTGGAAGTTGTGTTAAATAACGTCTACTAAATAAAGTAGGTTGGCACGTATTTCCGTCGTGTACTACACTTTTTTATTGTATATACAAAGTTTTTAATAGTTTTTTCAAATACTTCCTGTTTTACTGTTTTAATTTAAATGTATCCATTCCAGCTTGCATAACCGAAACTTGCTGCATAATTTTGGTGAGTACAGAAAATAACTTTACTATTGTTGGTTATAAACAACCTTGTCAAAGCTCAATTTTAAGATAGTGCAGGCTTTGTCATTGTTTTTATAAGCCACATTAGCTAATGAACGCAAAATTTGACAAAACCACCAACCCAACAGAAGAAACTTACAGTAAAAACGGGTTTCACTTTAATCGCAATTTGAGTATTTTTGTACCATTTCTTAATTTAAGACGAATTACTTCTCACTTTAACACACTTCGACAATGGCCAGTAACAGACAACTTGACGAACTGACGGACGGATAAGCTGAATCTTATGTACTGGCATTAATTGTGCCCCTTAAATGACGCACAGGTACTGTAGGTGTGTGATCTCTAAGTATGTTTCCGGCCAACATTCATCTCTTCGCACACTTAGGAAATGAATTTATAAAATGGCTTTGTCGAGGTCTGTACCTTGTTTTATACTGTAAAGTCAATAAAACGCGTCAAGTAAGCTACT
This sequence comes from Atractosteus spatula, assembly GCF_055471065.1. Lineage (NCBI taxonomy): Eukaryota > Metazoa > Chordata > Actinopteri > Semionotiformes > Lepisosteidae > Atractosteus > Atractosteus spatula. The sequence goes on along the minus strand of NC_142710.1, from coordinate 19,277,022 downwards.
GTATAAAATCATTGTAGAATCAAAATTTGATTAGAAGAATCTGTCAGTTAAACTAAGTCATTCCTGAAAAACAATCACAAAACTTTATAATTTAAAACAGTCTACAGTTAATAACTGTCTGAAACCCTAAATTAGTAGAATGAGAATATGAAGATGCTTGTATCCTGACGTGTTTATGTGCAGGACTGTATTTTCATGCTTTATTTTCCACCCTGATCGCCACCCGCCACTAACAAGTCTTCCCTCCACATTTTACATTAAATTGATCAACATTAACAAACGTTTAGTGTAAAAAAGGCTTTTAGCACAACTATATAAACATCTCACATTAATCAGTGTAATTGATTTTATGTGGGATTTTAACCCTTATGGACCTGAACCCCCCCGTTAACTTAGTCTTATGTGAAATTAGTTTTTTATTTGCATGTTTTAAATCATTTTTTCTAGAACACACCTGATGTATCTGTACATCAGGTGTGTTCTATCTGTATTATGTTATTTACACTGGCACTTGAACTAAGCTATACTTTACAATACAAATGATATAACAGTGAAACTCATAACCATATCATTTTATTACAATCCTGCACACTGCACTGATAATTCCTGGTATAGCACAGTATATAATCAAATTGCAGTAGTTTAGAAACAGACAGCTGTTGAAGAATATGAAGTAATTTCTTGCAGTTGTAGAGTGCTGTTCATCCCAAGGCACCTGAAAACCCTTTGTCTGGGAGTGGTCAGGATGTATCCACTACTGAAGCCCAGCACACTGCTGGGTGACGGACAGCAGCCATCAAGCACCAGCAGCCCCAATACATGGCAGATCAGGGGTAATTGTGAGAAATGGCATCATAACAATTTACAATAATATTGCAGAAGTCATAATTTCTACACCCATTTTGGGTATATATACAGTACATTATGTTGAAACCCCTTGGTTCTGTACCTCATATTGCAACACATTTGAATAGTATTTTTTCTATAATTAACAAAAACATACTTAACATTTTAACAGAGCATGATTGTTTTATTTTTAAAAAATCTGAAAGATAGAAAACTGAAAAATCCAGCTTGGGCAAGTAGCCAGCCCCCTGAGACTTTAGACATTTAATACTTACATGTAGTTGCTTCCCCCTTTGCAGCAATTACAGCCTCAAGTCTTTAACAGTATGTTTTAAACCAGCTCTTCACATCTTACCGGTTTAGTTTTCACCCACTCTTCCTTGCAAAATTGCTCCAGCTGGTGCGGGTTACTGAGGGAGCAGGGGTGTACAGCATTCCTCAGTGCCTGCCACGGGTGTTCTAGGGGAATCAAGTCTGGACTTGGACTGGGTCACTGAGTTGCTTTGCATTTGGGGTCATTGTCCTGCTGTAATATGAATCTCTGTCCCAGTCTGACATCTTTTGTAGACTGCGCTTGCCTATATCCTGCTCCATCCATTCTGCCCTGGCTTGTGACAAGTAAACAGTCCCTGCCAATAAAAAGCAGCCCCACAACATTAGTGCTGCCGCCACCCTGTTTCAATGTGGGAGTGATGTTTTGTGAATGATGAGCAGTGTTCTTCTTTCACCAGACTTAATGCTTGGCATTAAGGCCAAATAATTCCATTTTTGTCAGATCAGACCACAAGGTTCCCCCCCCCACATTGTTTCAGAGGCTGCTACACACCTTTTTGCGTATTCAAGACGGGACTTCATGCGAGCTTTTTTCAAATATGGCTTCCTCCTCACACTCTACCATGCAGCTCAGATTTATGGAGTACCTGAGCTATATATTGTTGATTCATTCACCGTTTCCATTATGAGACATTGTGGGTGAATTGCAGTGAACTGAAAGGAGCGTACTAGTGTTCAGCCCGTGGTTTGCAAGGTTAAGACCAATTGCAACGAACTCGGTCTCAGTCCCCAGCTCCGTACTGAAACTGTTCTCAATTGCAACAAGTCCATAGTAACATCTGCTGCCCCCTAGAGGTTACTGAAGTAGGGGATTAGCTTAAACCACCAGAGCACATGGTTTCAGCAATTTAGGACCGTACTAATACGGCACTAAGCGGAACACTGAATCACATTAGAACCTTCCCGTGGAAATAAGATCATTACTACATAATGACTTTAGCATCCGTTGCGTAGAAAATGGTAATATTTAACTACAGTTGGTTTCCAGTCAACCCATATTTATTAATAACGAACTTTAATGTATATATCATTTCGTAGCTGTATGTGGATCCTTTAGTACGCACTAGTGAATCTTCAGATATCCTGGGGGTAAGCCTTTAAATGTAATCTGTCACATCTGGGTGTCAGTGGAATAGTTGTTGTATTTTTATTGCGATACAACTCAACATTTATGGTTAATTTAAGTAGGGATATTCAGGAGTTGTGGGTTAAGAGAATAAGTACTGTATGTCCAAGTAATTTCTATTCCTTCATGTAAGGGTGGTAAAGTACATGCCTTTGTCAGTCAACATACCTGTAACTAACATACCTACTGTACGCATTACTATCACTTTTATTACGTACTATTTTATTACGTAGTTCGGGTGGGGAGCTCCGTCAGCATGCGTAGGCCGCAAAGGAACAAGTAATACGTTCATTCCATGGTGAAAAGAGAAGAAAGAAACACAAAGTTTCGGCTGTGGAGCCTTCTTCAGGTGTGAGCAATTATATTACGTATGTCTGTTTTAGCATATACTGTATGCCGTTCTTAAAGAAGTAACGAAGTTGTCGGTGACATTCAGTTTATATATAAGCACGAGACAAAGGAATAATTGTACATATTAACATTACGTATTATCTTACAAATAAGATTAATTGAAATGTTCCGATTCAGAGGCCCCTGTAGTTCTTGCTAATTAGAAAAATGTTTGCGATTGACCCAGTAAGTCTCTGAGGGTTGTTTTCAGCCTCTTAACAGCTTCTCTGATCAAGGCCCTTGCCCAGCTGCTGAATTTTGCAGGACGGCTTTGCCGTTAAAGATCCTGATAAGGTTTGTCCGTCCTTCACTCCGAGACAATTGAAGAAACAGTGGACCGTGGAGTACTCCTTTGACATCTTTATATCCCTCACCTGACTTGTCTGTCCACATTCCTGTTCCTTAATTTGTTGTGGAAGATCCTTTGTCTTCTGTTGTTTTGTATACAACATCCAATGGGGTGAAATCACACAGACACGTGTATTTAACCTTACAAAACAGGTGTATTCAATCTGAATTGTTAACTACTGTACTTTAATTGCAGGTGGGTTCCAATCAACATATTGTTTAAATTCTGAGGGGATCTAGTTGGGGCAAGCTTATTAAGGAGTCTTAATGCTTAATAAGTGAAGACTTTTCTAATGATGATTTTTAGGGTTTTTATTTTCAACTAATTTTTTTTTAGCTCAAAACTTTTAAACAAATCAAAATTGTACTGGATGTTGTAAGGATCAAAGGGAAAGGATATGTCTATCAAGATTTCTAGTTACAACATAACAACATGTGGCAAAATAAAATGGGAGTCAATACTTTCTATATCCTCTGTTTGTGAATTCCTCTCATCAGTGTTTTGATGTGAGAGAGTCTGAATGCCAAAATTAACTAAAGAACTGAAGGGTGGTAGTTTTAAAATGTACAAAGGGGCATTTTTTCTAAACCCTTAGAAGAAAGACTTGCAGTGCTGCAACTGGTCATGTGTTTCCACAGCATGTAGGCGAAGAAAATGTATTTCTAAGCTTTTTTTTGGATGATTCAGTCTGTTGATCATAGGCTTTAAAAGTATTTAATCACTGAACCTTTTATAAGGTATGTATCCAATTCCTGGTTTTGCAGCAGCTCAAATATTTGTTTAAAATAACTTATTCATTGTGTTTTATAGCCTAAATTCTAAAAGCCATAAAGTATGTTTAACATGAAATTAATGTTGATTTTTTTTTATATAACATTAGCTGGCTAATGTACATAAAACATATTTTGGGGAGTAACTAGTTTATTCCACTGATTGCAAATGTTATAACCTCTTTTACAATTTTGCTAAAACCTGGATTAAATAGACTGGTCTCATTTTCTAGATCAAATCGACTACTATAGTTGAATTAATTTAGATATTTCTATTTAATATCTAATATTTAATAGATAGTTGCGGCTAAAGACATTTGCAAATTTACGCAGGGCCTTATTTAACTAGCCGTTTTAATGTTAGGTAGAAAATCACTTAGTATAAACGTGTTTAATAAAGAGCATCTAGGCTGTATGTTGTTATTAGATCAAAAGAATAAAACATTGTGAATCATAATAATAACATAAATGAGAAAACGTACTTGATTTGTCTCGTTTTTTATTGTATCAAGGCCTGTACATGGTGATGGTTACTAACTTTATATAACTTACAAATTTAAAAGTAGTGATAACATACAATGCATTGCCTTCATAAATACACAGTGTTAATTGTGGGGGAGCAGTCCATGTATGTTAAAATAATAAAAAGTTAACTTCTCCTAATGGTAATACAGAAAATCTTGGAATATTGTTGGACATTAAAGTTTGAAATGGGTGAAATGGAAATTTACTACAATACATATTTAATTTGTGATAAGGATTTCTCATATGGGCTGTTATTTATTTCTCAATTAAAAACCCATTTTCTAAACAGTGATTATGTATGTTGGCCAAGACATACTGAAAAAAAGTATTTTTTAATTTGCTTATATGATAAGATTGTTGACAGAAAACGGCACCCCTTTTTGTTTCTTAAGCTGCCATAATAGAAGAGCACAATAAATCAAGAAATTGTTCTGTTTTGTTTGAAGGAGGTGTCTCCAAATCTGGCACAGAACCTGTTCCCATTGCAGTATATTAATCCAGACCAGCCCTGAATTTGGGCAACAGTAAACATTTTAAGATGGGAGCCTTGTGGCATTCTGGTTTCAGACAAGATTTATCCTAACTTGGTAAGTTCTGAGAGAGGATTGTCTCTAAAGAGCCATTTTGTTGCTGTGTAGAATCGTAACAATCGTAACAACAAGAGTAAAAAAAAAAGCCTTGGCTCATGAACTGGCTTTCTCTCTCTTTTGCAGACCGGAGATGGCGTGGTTGCTGTTCAGTGTGGCCCTCTTCATTCTGGGGGCTGTCCAAGGCGAGGACGTCTTCAGCAGGAGCCAAAGGGGACTGGATCCCGAAGTGAACATGAACATTGTAAGTGGCCCCGCACATCCGTGAGCCCTGTCATCCTCGAGTACTCATCAGGGCTTGAGAAGGAATTGTGAAAGCGGCCTTTTTCCTTGTAAAATCTAAAAATATGTACATTGGGAAAGAACAAAAGATTAGATGTGGTGATTTCATGTAACCGCTGTGTGTGGCATACTGTGCATGTTCTGAAAAAGTTTTGCAGTTTAGATCCCTTTGCATTTACCCAGTAATTCTAGTAATCGTCTTGTTTTATTGTAAGTCTTATATGAGGGGTTTTGTATGATTGTGGCCAAATAGGTAGCTAACTATTAAAGTTGTATTGCCTTAATACCAAGGCTGTGATTAAGATTTCTGTGGTTTAATGCCTAAATAAATCCGTCTCTCATGTAATGTTGTCCTATCTGGCTAAGAGTTGAAATATTAAAAAGATAATCTTGCGGTTTAAACTTTGTAATTTATCAACATATGTGTCATTTAGGGTTCAGTGGACAGCTTTAGCTTTTATATAAAAAACACACAATAGATTAATGTTTACATTAATTACACATGGGTTAGAGTACATTTTTTATTATTAGTATGTAAAGCATTCAAATGCCCTAAATATACTGTAGGAATAAGACAAGATTTGCTTTAGGTCAATACACTTTATTCACTCTTAGAGAAGGATATTACTGTTGTGTCATAAGTGCCATTATAAGAGAGGATGGATTCTGCATTACTGTTATTATTGGTTTGTTTTGAGACCAGATTTGAACCCAAAGTTACAATGTAAAAAGAAAAGAATGTTTGTTTTTCTGAAATTACATCTTGAAGAGTTACAGTGTATATATAGTAATTATATACTGTATATACTATACTGTCTGTTATCTGCATCTCCATGAAGAACATATTCAGTTGGTTTTGGTTTAATCAGTGTGAACCTCAGACAATAGACTTCCATATTAATGGTTAAAAGGGCTGTTGAAATATCTCTATTTAAGTTTGATTTTCTGGGTGAACATTGTGGCGGTAGTGGTATAGTAGACTAATTTTGAGAGGCACAGATGCTACAGGAAGTGAAATAGCGTGGTGCTTTAGATTGCAAGGGACACATTGAGGTGGAAGCCATGTGCATTAAATTCAAATGGAAATGACTTTCGATAATTTTTATTAAATGCTATACATAATTTTATGTTCGTGAAGATGACATCCCTACTAGTAGGTCCAGCTTAAGCAAGTGATCCAGGAAGTAGGGACTGTAGTTTGTCCCTGGAAATAGGTGTCCTGTAAGGTAAGTGTGCTCTGTAGTTTCTGTTTCTCAGAGAGGCTGAGAAGATCATGGAATTGCTATGATACCCTGGTGCTCTTTAATGTGGTATATTATTTGTACAGCTGGATTGTACCAGGAGGTCGATTTGGATGAGGGAGGATCAACTGTAACGGGCATCTTGATTCTGAGAGAAGGATCTCTGTCTTTGAGTGGGAGACAGTACTTCTTGCATGTACTGTGGAAGACTTATATTGTCTGTGCAAAAAGTTAGGACCTTGCGACTTATGACCCCCCAAGCCCACTAACGCATGGATCAGTATGGATGCCTCTTTACAGATCCATGCAAAAGCTTCCAAGTAAATCTCATCTGGGGCTTCTGTCATTCTGTGCCAGGAGCAGGCTACAGTCCCACAGGCCAGTCATCCTGATCTCGCCTACACAGTGGGTAAACATGTTTCTGCTTTGCACAAGGCGGAAGAGTTCTGCCACAAAGCTTTAACCCCTGTCATACTGTACCAGTCCTACTGTATGGTCCCATAACAAAACTTGGAGTCTTTCTACTCCTTTATAAATTTATATCTTTATAAACTGTTTCTTCACTCTGGCCAGAAATAAGCGGTTTGTTCTGATGTTAGCAACAGCTTTTAAGAGCCATTGTTTCCTTGGCCTTCATCTGCAAATAGCAGCTTTTAGAAAGAAAGCTGAAGGCAGGAACTACACCGTGGGGAGTTCTGCTTTTTTAGCCCACATCTTGCTCTTTTGCAGGCTGTGACATTCCAATGAGACAAATCAGCCCGTGGTGAGGGGGCTGAAAAAAGAAGAGGAAGTAATTGTATTATAAAAAGAACATTTTCTCTTGGGTTACCGTGTTGTAACAATGTGGGTTTGACACTTCACTCATTTCAGTCCATAAGTGAAATATTAAAAAGAGTACTGTGTATAATCAGCAATATCCTGTTGTTCAATTTCTTACTTCTTGCATGCATGTCTAATTTGTGTTCTATGTGACAGCATTAACAGAGCTTTTGAAAAGTCTTCTCTATATTTTGTAGTCAAAAATGGAAGGTAGTTGGAAATGAATGATCTAGAGAGCTAAGAAGAAGTCTACAGGAGAGGCCGTAACGCTGATCTACTGTGTTTATCAAATTCCTTCCTCTTTCTTTAATAAAGCTGAATTTTTTTTTTCAAAGTTTTCATGTTCATTCACAGTGCGTGCCTGGATGGCTGGGGCCTTGTTTTGATAACCTGGGTGCAACAGGCTGTCGACAAAAACATCACGCACATTGTAAAGTAGAGCCCAGTGTGAATGCAGTTTAAAGAGTGGTTGAACATCTCGCTACAGAGTGAGTGGTGAAATTCACTGGCCAGCCATGAGATATTGACACTCTAAAGTGTTTAGGGAAGGAAAATGCCAGTATTAAGGGCACATTGACTTGTGTGCAACACTGTCAACACAATGCCTTCCGAAGCCTGCAGCAGTGATGGAGTGCCATGAGTGCTGCAGGTACGTTAAAATTGAATTCTTGGAGAACCTGGTATCGTCTGGTTCTTGTTCCGTCTGTGCTCTCAGTTGCATTGCTGGTCTAATCATTAAATAATAGCTTAAGTGTTAAGACTTCTAACCAGACTTGAATGTGTTTTATATGTGTTTTCTGTTTACATAAAATGCAGGCTCCAGTACCTGCTCAGAAGTAAGCTCATCTACAATGTAGATTAATATATATATGCTGTATATAGCATTGAGTTGTGAGAAGGCCTTCCAGAGATTACCCTTTTAAAATGTAAACATAAATAAGTCCCCACCTAAAGAGTGGTGCAGTTGCTGCTAGCACTGGTGCTGAAACTGTAGTCAAAGTATCACAAATAACCTTTTGTCCTAAGTTTCGTCTTAAAAATCAGACCCTAAGTCATCGCATGTCACATTAATACTCAGCCCAGTGATCAAAATCTCGGACATAAACTATTTGAATTCCACCGAATACCGCTACTATGCTTCCTGTTAATATTATTCCTGCAACTTCTAATAGCGCTATACTAGCATTAATATAATTTTATTAGAATAAGTTATAAGAATAACTAAAACACATCAAGGTGAACAAAATATGTAAATTGGGCCTTCTGTAAAATGGCCACACAAAGGTACATTTATTCTATGTGACACTTTTTATCTATTTTTGTACCAAATGAGTCACATTAGAGCTGGATGGAAATAAGATGTTTTTTTCTCTCTCTTTCTCCTTAATGTTTGTTGAACCGACAGCAGGGTTTATCCTTAAGTGGCCCAAAGTAGAATATCCAGACTGCAGGCCCAGAGGGAGTGGGAAACTACCGTGTGTTTAATAATTCATGGACAGATTGCATGTCAAGGCTGAAGCCAGCACACTCACGCATTTTCTTTGAAGTTTCTGATTAGGATTTATAGCATATCTGGAAGGGGGATAAAACTTTCAAGTTCTGTGTTTTAAAAAAAAAACCCTGAGATGCTTGAAATGACAAGCTGAATTTGGGGAGGCTTCTTTTTTTTTCTCTAATGGATTCTGCATTGCTTACTTGTTGAAAAACTATGACTTTAAATCCCTTAAAATAGCCCTGTGTGACAACATACCATTTTAATTAATAAAATGTGCTCTGGTTTTTATAGTGATGCTAAAAGATTCTTGATTTTTTTTATTAAATAAATGAACACTTCCTACATCAACATCAAACAAAATGTCTTCCTAAGAAATGTAAAAATACTGTATCCAATACTATGCTTATCTTCATTACGGTTTGCATCACCACAGTCTGATAGGGGCCATGGACAGATAATTTATCTTGGTTTCTTTCTCTCCTGTAGAGCCAGATCATTTCGTACTGGGGTTATCCTGCGGAGGAGTACGAAGTCATTACTGAAGATGGCTATATCCTGAGTGTAAACAGAATCCCACATGGGATTAAGAAGAATGCAGCAGGTACTGTACGTTTAAGATATATCGGAAGCAATTGAAGTTGCTGAATTTGTGATGACACTGGCAATTTGTATTGGGTTCTGAAAAAAAATTGGAAGTATTGAAGTGTATTCAATTTGACAAAACTCACTCTAAAGCACCATGCCTTGCCTTAGCAGTTTGTAATGATAACATACAGTAACATGGCCAAATAAATATAACTCAGTCCTTAATGAAAACTTGCATTTCCTGTCATACTGTAGCTGGAGAAACATCTTCTGGCGTAGGAGCATCTGAGAGTATTCATTACTCCTAACATTTTAAAATTAGATGCTGAATGTGCGCTTTACAGCTCCTCATAGTATGCTTCACACTGTAAAATACCAAAACTCTAAGCTAAATTTAAATCTCTACAAACCCGATGATGAGAGGTAGAAATATATGTCTGACTTCTTACCATTAGTGAGCTCAACAGAGGGAAGGAAGCCATACAGTATCTCTGTTACTGTGAGGTATCGATACGTGCTTGTTCAAAAAGTATGAACACAGTAAACAATGAGATGTTAAGTAGGTTCTTAAGTGAGTTGCTTGTAGCCCTAGTACTAAAAATAATAATAATTAATAATTGCTTACACTTATATAGCGCTTTTCTGGACACTCCACTCAAAGCGCTTTACAGGTAATGGGGACTCCTCTCCACCACCACCAATGTGCAGCATCCACCTGGATGATGCGACGGCAGCCATAGTGCGCCAGAACGCTCACCACACATCAGCTCTCAGTGGGGAGGAGAGCAGAGTAATGAAGCCAACTCATAGATGGGGATTATTAGGAGGCCATGATTGGTAAGAGCCAATGGGAAATTTGGCCAGGATGCCGGGGCTACACCCCTACTCTTTTCGAGAAATGCCCTGGGATTTTTAATGACCACAGAGAGTCAGGACCTCGGTTTTACGTCTCATCCGAAGGACGGCACCTGTTTACAGTACAGTGTCCCCGTCACTATACTGGGGCATTAGGACCCACATGGACCGCAGGGTGAGCGCCCCCTGCTGGCCCCACTAACACCTCTTCCAGCAGCAACCTTAGTTTTTCCCAGGAGGTCTCCCATCCAGGTACTGACCAGGCTCACACCTGCTTAGCTTCAGTGGGTTGCCAGTTGTGAGTTGCAGGGTGATATGGCTGCTGGCAAAAAGACAATCCTCTCTTAAACCTTGATGAATTACACTTGAAATTCAAGTACTGTCAGTCCTTTGAGATGATAACTACTGTATATGGTCTTACAACAAAGGCCTTGCTTGACAGAGCACAGTAATGATAAAGCACCACAATCAAAATTCCGCCTTGTCTTTGGAATTGTAGGGTGAATCTTAACAGGTCACTATATTCGGCATTACTGATTCTGTATTTAGTTGCAGTTGTGTACTTACAGTATGTGGTCTCTCACAAATATAACAACCCATTTTCTGTCACAAGTTCTTCAAATTGTTAACCAATGCTCACACGAAGGGAGTAAAATCAAAATCTGCAAAAAAAGTCTCCAAACCCAGTTGGATTTAGTTTTAAGGGCCGTTGTGAGCTCCAGTGAGAAATATGCGACACGACACACAAGCCTGTTACATTCCTAGAAATCTATCTGCAAAACTATGAACGGCACACTTGTCTTCGGTTTCATAACCCATTTATTTTTGGTCACTTTGCGACTTGTTCCCTTTATCATGAATTTTACAAGCAAGGAGACCTAACACAAGGAGTAGGAGTGCGAGAAGCTGTGGCCAGGCACATTCTTAACTCGTGTGTGGAGCCATACAGATTTACTGTGCGTAAACCAGCATCCTGTTCATGTAGTGTAACCACCCCAGCCACATTATGACGGGGATCTGGATGTCTGCCACATGTATGTCACCAGTTTAAGCCCCTTGCCAGCACTCCACATGGCAGCACTAATGCGCAGCAGGATAGCCGCCTAAAATAAGCAATGACAGCAACCAGTCCTGACTGATCTTGCCTGTAGGGTGCATGAGAACTGCTTTTCTTATGATGAAACCATCCAAGTGGTTTTGAATCCCATTGTCTGGGCGAATTTAAAAAGATAGAGCAAATAGGAAATGTAATCTGTGACTCTCGCAGGTAGTAATCCCGAGCATTGATTCACGGATTTAGATATCAAATGGTAAACGGGGATCCACTCCTACATAGGCTACTAGAAATCAGCATTAATGTGTTTTTTCCAATTTCCTGTTCTTTGCTTCTGATATTTCTTTAATGAGTAAAGTGGTAATTAAACAGTGGTTTTAATCTAATTTGGGGAAACTAAATGATGAAAAGCATATTCCAAAGCCTCTTGCCTGCATCCAGCTCTCTCTGTTGTATAGACACTATACAGAACCAACTCGAATGATAAGTATGAGTATGTTGCCTTAGCATAAATTCTCCTGTAGGTGTATTTATGTAGCTCTTTTCCTTCTTTCAAGTGTCCTCTCATGAAGTTAAGGGAAGCTGGAGTTATTTACACAGGGTGCAATAAATCATCTTTTGGGTTTAACTAAGAAAATCATGATTTATTATAATGGTCAGTGTTTTCCTTACAAATGCAAGAGAAGGCTGATGGATTTTGTTTTTCTCTTTTTTTTCTCTACATCTATGGAGTTTCTTAATTCTTCTAATCTGGAAAACAAGTTGATAGATTGATCATAAATGTATTCTAAAATGTTATTCTAAACAACCATCAGACTGTTTCCCTCTATGCCAGTCTTTCATCAGGGCATTTGAATGAGTGTGAAATGAGCTGCCGGTGATTCTCTATGCTTCACTTTCTACTGTATAGGTTAGAAGTGTGCTGGTAGTGTGACGAATATTCATTTTAATTGTGCACCAACAAGTCTATCACTACATGCATTTAGCTGGAAATAACAATTACATTAATCAGATTCATTAATTAGATACAAGAGGTGTCAGCCCCCTCCCCAGGGTTCAAACGAATTGTTTTGGGAGGAGCGGCAGCAATTTATAGCTTGTGCTGATAATTAATCAGAGCACATACTGTGTTTTCAATTTCTCATTACACTTCGCTGATTCAGATCTTAAAATATCAAAAATGTTTTCCAGGGGGTTTATTTCGGATTTTTACTAAAATTGCTGAAGACGTTACCACTACAAATACATCTTACAGTGTTAAGATAGAATTAAGATAACACTTCTGCTTTGTTATGATTTGTTATGCTTTGTTATTCCTGATGTCAAGGTAGTGAGAAAAAAACTTCCATATCATGCATCCACCGTTTTTTATGTCCTGATTTGTATCCATGTTGTCATGCATGTGAATGAGATTTGTAGGGAAAAAACCAAGTTGTCTGTTTTTAAACACATTTCAATCTCTTGATGTGATATTTGAGTTCACTGAGAAAATACTTCCAGTATTCGTTTCCAGTAGTACACAAGCACTGGGCTTTTCTCCTTTGTCATGTCACAATTTATGAGATGCATTCTACAGAACTCCCTTGAGCTGCAATTAGAAGGGGCTCAGATTTCAGCAGATGAAGGTTTAAAAAATATTCGATTCTTGCTGTGGCCTCACCCATGTCTCCAGCAACTCCAGAGAAGTCAGCTGTGCACAAAATGTCTGGACAACAGAATAACAGACCCTGTTAATTTAATAGACAACGAAAGGGTTTTGTAAATTACACAAAAACCTTACCCGTGTATTTTACTACATCAAATGATACAAACCGAGGTGGGGGAAGCTGGTAAGGAGAATTGTTGATTTGAAGTTAAACAATCATATCAGCTACAGTACTGTTTGTGTTGCTGAAAAGTGGAGAGCATATCCTGTTTCTGGCGGATCTCAGCGATAAAGATCCCAAAAAAGAAAACGAAAGAGAGGTCTTTTGTGAAATGCACATTTGTGAACTCCTCGGGCCTAAAACATTATAGTCAAAATTACATGGTCAGCCGACTCCCTCTGGTGGTGAATAGTTAAACTCTTGGAGAACAAATACCAGGAAAGCAATATACTGTAGTGTGTACACTCAGAAGTGGTCTACGAAACCTCAGGCAATCTTCTCTTCAGTTCTTGTGAGCAACAGTTCTGTTATATAGATTACATGTAATGTACCAAGAAAAATTGTGTTTACTTATTTTTCTACAGGACTGGGTAAATTTACAGGTTTAAATCCATAGAAACTGTTTCATTGATATTTTGTGCTGTGTTCTGAAGCCTGCTGTTGTTATTGATTATTGCCTGTCAGAAGAACCTGACCTTGCACAGTACATAGATTAATATTTCATGGAGCTGTGAACAGATACAAGAAGCATCATGGCTTCTCAGCTTAAAACGTGATACAGTATGTTAATCATAAAACTAGAAAGGAGAGCATGAAATGTGGTTTAGTGCGATGAGAACATGTTTTCAAGTCTCTTCCTTCTAAAAAAAAACAGATTGCATGTGTGTATTGTCAATGCTTGGCTCATTTCTAGATCACTAATAAGTTCTGTTCCAGTTGTCCTTTGCCCAGGGCTGAAATTAAATCTAATGGGTCAACATCATGTGCCTGTACAGAAATCTAGGAACAGAATGTTTTATGAACTTTAATGGTCCATCGTTCTAATTTATATATTGTGGTTCATAAACCGTAGTTCTAATAAACAGGCTAAACGGTAACCGTTCTTGTGTTATAATGTTCTTACATTCTTGTGCTCCTTACAACCAGCTCCTAAAAGAAATAGTCCAAGAAAAATACTGTGGGATCCCTTTTGTTGATGTCACGGTTACTACACATTTTTTGTAAAGACACCCGAAAAGAAATCCTCATTTGCTGTTCTGTGGGTATGCATCCACTATGTGATGTTTCATATCAGAGCCTGTGTCTCCTTGCAGGACCAAGGCAAGTGGCCTTTCTTCAACATGGCCTGCTGGCCGCTGGGAGCAACTGGGTCACCAATCTGCCCAACAGCAGCCTGGCCTTAATCCTGGCAGACGCTGGCTATGACGTGTGGCTTGGAAACAGCCGGGGGAACACCTGGTCCCGGAAACATGTGACGCTCAGCCCGGACCAGGATGCCTTTTGGGCATTTAGGTATCGAGGCAAACCGGCATTGCTTGTTCGTGGTTGTTACACTTGCCCATCTGTCACACAGAGTCCATTTCTGAATGAATTCAGGCTTAGTCACTTTGACTAATGAATGGGCAAATGCAATGGTCCAGCAGCAGATTCAATTTCTGTATCATATGTGCAATCTGCACTTTCAGGCCTGAATGCTGGATTTTTTTACTGTATTAAATTCTTGTTGGTAAGGGTGTACCCTGTGAACCCGGATAATACCTCATGTATATATTTAATACAGAACGTCTCTTATGTTACATGTCATGTGTAATAAATATCTGTCTAGTTAAATATAAGAAGGATCTTTGTTAGCTTTGCAATGAGACGTGCCATTATTAAAATTAAACCTGTAAAATGTAAGTCAGTATGTTAGTCTAGATCTGTACAGTTCATCTCATTGTCATGTCCAGACCGTAAAGTAGTAATACACTTATATAGCGCTTTTCTGGACACTCCACTCAAAGCGCTTTACGGGTAATAGGGGACTCCCCTCCACCACCACCAATGTGCAGCATCCACCATAGTGCGCCAGAACACTCACCACTTATCAGCCATCAGTGGGGAGGAGAACAGAGTAATGAAGCCAGTTCATAGATGGGGATTATTAGGAGGCTATGATTGGTAAGGGCCAATGGGAAATTTGGCCAGGACGCCGGGGTTACACCCCTACTCTTTTCAAGAAACACCCTGGGATTTTTAATAACCACAGAGAGTCAGGACCTCAGTTTTACATCTCATCCGAAGGACGGCACCAGTTTACAGTATAGTGTCCCCGTCACTATACTGGGACATTAGGACCCACATGGGCCGCAGGGTGAGCGCCCCCTGCTGGCCCCACTAACACCTTTTCCAGCAGCAACCTTAGTTTTTCCCAGGAGATCTCCCATCCAGGTACTGACCAGGCTTAGCTTCAGTGGGTTGCCAGTTGTGAGTTGCAGAGTGACATGGCTTCTGGATAAAGTGTTGCACTAAAGAGCAACGATAGTGCCCATAACAACATAGCCTGTAGCAGAACACTGTAGTGCCTGCTGAGAAAAGCAATGAAGAAATACTTTCCCTCAGTGGTTAAAAAAAGCATTGTGTGGGCCGCCTCTTTATGAAAAAAGGATTTTGCATTTTTCGTTATCATTTCCTCTTTTGCACTCCCTAGTCTAACAATGACAAATACTTGTAAGTTGTGCATTTTCTTTGCTGTGTTTGTCTTGAAACACTGTGGCAAAAGCTATTCCAAATCTTTCTCTTTAATTTTTTTTTCTTTTTTTAATGCAGTTTTGATGAAATGGCAAAAAAAGACCTTCCAGCAGTGATTAATTTCATCACAAAAAGCACAGGCCAAGAACAGATTTACTACGTGGGCCATTCTCAGGGAACTACCATAGGTAAGAGTGACTGGAACGTCTTAACAAAACACTACATTGGACACATTTTATTTTAAATATCCCAGAGAGATCTCAGAGTCAGGATCACTACATTCATTTAAAAAGTCACTTTTACAATAAAGTGAAGGAGATAGTACATATTTTATATATAGTTGTGTGTTGTATATTTCTTAACATTTAAACTGAAGTCACGTTGAGGAACAATATTTAATGTATATATGTGTACATTTTCTATAGTTAGGTACGTATACAAATGTAGGTAATACACTGTATATTATATGTATCTGCTTAATGCAAATGTCATCTGAAGGAGGGAAACAGCAGTGTGACTGGTGTGTTTTTGTATGTGTCTTAGGTTTTATAGCTTTCTCCACCATGCCTGAGCTGGCTAGCAAAATCAAGACGTTCTTTGCACTGGCCCCAGTGGGTACAGTTGATTTTGCCACCAGCCCCCTGACCAAAATCTCCATATTTCCCGAATTCCTTATCTGGGTAAGCAAGCCGTGCAGGAAGCAGCATTGCATGGGTTTAGATTAAATTTTAGATTTTAATTTGTGACAATTAATTTTTTGGAAGTTTTGCTGTTAAAATGCATAATTTATTGCATGTGTAATACAAAAAGAAATCCCAAGAAACAAAATGGCATTTGAAGATTTAAAAAGCAGGGCATTTTCTTTGGCTTCATGATAGCTGCTTGAAGTCTTTGCGAATTTGAATAACGTGCGTGGCATTTATCTGCATATGGCTCATGCCAAGAAATGATTAAGATGCAGTTTCCCCTGAATCGGTCCATTATGAATTCTCTTTAACAAGACCTCCAATTCAAATCCACAGAAACTCTTCGGAAGGAAGGATTTCTTCCCCCAGAGCTCTCTGATTAAATGGTTTGCAACTGAATTTTGTAGCGAGGTCCCACTGGATGAACTGTGTGGCAATATTTTCTTCGTCCTCTGTGGTTTTGATGAGAAAAACCTGAACATGGTAAGTTTAGCCTAACATCAGAGGCGTAATGTACAAAAACAATCTCTTCAGTAAACTGTTTTTACTACCTCTGGATATTAATTGATTTTGGACATTTTTATCTAAAATGGAGCCATTATTCTTCATTTACTCAGAAACTATTTGTTTAAGCAATTCTTGTTTTTTTGCTTTGTAAACATTTCTGAAAAAGTTCAGTGTCAGAAAGTGCCCTGCTATTGTTTCTAGTCTCGAACTCCTGTGTACACCACGCACTGCCCTGCTGGGACCTCCGTACAGAACATGCTTCACTGGAGACAGGTAAGGCACCTTGCCATCATGAGTCACTCAAATCTAGCTTGCAGGCTTTGTGTTTTAGAACTGGCTGTGCATTTTTAAGAATTAAAATGGGAGTGGCATGTTTTGTATTCAACCACCCTTGGGGTAATTTAGTAAAATTGCCTAGAAGAAATATTTCAGTTTTGTAAAGAAAAAATATTGAAAGCAATTTTAAACAGACAAACATACATACTTTTACATCTGTCATCAGAAAGCCATTTATTCTTGGTAAGGGATGCAGAAATCGAGAGTCTGTCGTGGGAGCACATGGCACTGGACGGGATACTAGTTCCTTGCAGGACACACACACAGACAATTTAGAGACACAAACTACCCCAGCACTTTGAGAAAGCATGCAAACTCCACATAGAGGGTACCCTGTTCCGGAATAAAGCCCAGGGCCCAAGAACTATGAGGTAGCAGTGTTAACCGAACAGACTGTTGTTCCATCCTCTGAATATGCTTCTCTAATGAAAATACCTTTTCAGTGATTTTAAATGTTTGTCATCACAGATTTGAGCTTTGTCCACCCATTAAGAAAATGTTTGTTATGCCGATCGCTGTCATATTTATCAATCAGGCTTCAGGATGGAGTTTACTTTGTACTTTCACCTCCCCTACTGAATGCCTGGGCTCTGGGAAAAGAAAAGACAGTGATATTGCCTTAGATCTCTGTGCCTACTGGTTACTTTTTTCGCTCTTGACGCAGTAAATGGTTTATGTCACTTAGGTTTTACAATAAATATAACGATTGAAACAAAGGGAATTCAGTTCTCTTGAAAAAGAAAGGACTTGTAATGTAAGATGACTTTATTATGGTGACATCACTCCTCTGGGACTCCCAGTGGTGTTGAAGTCTCCTACTGAGTGAGTTAATCTTTTAGTTTAGTGGATTTCAGCAATGTTGAATTCAGAAAGACAGAGACCAAATCCCAGCTGGGGGTGACTGAGTGGTCCCAAGTAATGGATGCTGGAAACATAGTAATGAACACTTTGAACTGCACATTTTACTAAACATAGTTTCATGTGTAAGACCCTAATTACGAGACTGTGTTCTGAGCTCCTTCCTGAACAGTTCACCTTTGACAGTTGCACAGATTTTTATAATCAGGTCAGTGTTTTTTTTTTCTGCTAAAACAAAGCAGACTGTTCACAAGAAAGGATATATATAAAGCACATAACTACCATACAACAAAAGTTTGGTTGGTAATATGAACATGACCATAAAATGTTGGTAAAGTGTTAATTTTTTAACTGTTTATACAGCAGGATAATGTGTACTCTAAATGGAGCGCAGCATTTATGTCTTTATAACCTACAGTACACACATGGAGATATTTAGTGTGTTATTAGATATGTATGTTTTATTGCTTTAATGTGTTCCAGATTTTAAGATGATTATCAGATTTGTGAATGCCTTTTTTTATTTTAGGGAGCTAATGAACTGTGGTTGGCAATTTTTTTCTAAGATAAAAAATAAATCCACAGATCATTATAAACAGAGAAACAAGCAACCTGAAACTTCAGCAGGAGTGCAACGTGCTATACCCAGGGCTCACACATCTGTTCTTCAGAGTAACATTTGCAGGGCTCCTTAAATCATCAGCTGATTCTGGCAAGTGCTGGAGGGGTTAAATGGTGTGATTAACTCATAATTGAGCCAGTTTAACCCTCTCCTCAGGTCTTGTGTTTTTCTGATTTAAACAGACCTCCAAACTCTCCTGGACTGTTGAGCTTGGGAGATACCTGCCTGAAATTTGTTGATAACCCTATTATTAAACACAGCTTTAAACATAAATGTAATTCAAACCCTGATACTTACCTTGGCACTGAAGTGATATTATATTTACCAATCAGCAGGATTGTCCAGATATGCAGTAGATCATACATGTTTAGTAAACGTTCCTTAATCATTGGCGTGTCAAATAAATACAGCTTCAACTGTTTTAATTACCTAATATAATCACAGTTACAGGTATGAAGGTCCACAGTCCAAAGTCCAAAGACTTGGATGAAATTGCAAGTACAGTACAATTTACTTTGTGATTATGAATGAGTTTGGTTGCACCTTAGCTATGATAAATAAACATTTATTCCTTTCACTCACATAGGCTACTGTGATGAGTTGTAGTAGGAGACATCTGTTTAAACTGAACACAAATGTAGACAACTGACAGTTCTTTTTGTATTTATAGCTCATAAAGACAAGGAAACTGATGGCTTTTGACTATGGCACATCTGGAAACATGGCACATTACAACCAGGTAGGTCTTTAAATGGGGTCAGTGTCTGGAAAGTTGAGGGTGTTGTAACAGTGTGGGAATGGAAGGAGCCGCGGACAACACCAGTAAAAGTCAACGCCCCGTTTAAGGGGAGGGGAGGCTAGCAAAATCCAAAAAGAAAAAAACTAAAAGGAAAAAAGAAAAAGCACACTGCTCTGCACAGCGGCATCCAGACTGGACTGTCCCTATTTAACAGGATCCAGTCTGGGAGAAAAATGCACCACTTGGAACAGCCTTATCCTATTTAGCAGCTATTCCTATTTACTTATGGCCAAACTTGAAGAAAAGGAGAGCAAGGCAAAAAAAAAAGAACTCAACCTGTCCTAGTGAGGATAGACAGCAGGACAGGGGAGAAGAGGTTCAGCCTGCCCCGGTGAGGGTACATGGTGGGACAGGAGAAAAGAAAAGAAAATGAAAGAAAAACACATCACAGTCCCCTCCGGGACTGTCACTGGAAGGTTCTCCCCATGGGGGTCTGCTCTTCCCTCCGAGGAGGTGCTCAGTGTGTCTTAAAGAGCCCCCACAGCTGCGGCTCATCTCTAAATCAGCCAGGGCTGCTGTGGCTGAAAAAAGGCAACGTGCTGCCCTTAATCCAAGACTCCATTTCCACACTGAACATGTCACAGTATCAGTATTTTCAGAATGTCATGTGAAGCGCTTGAAGGGATTATAATTGTAGTGATCACACTTCAAAGTGCAAACAGCGCTGACAAAGTACTTAGGGTTACTTGTCACTGGAAGCTTAATCTCTAACCTGTGACCATTATAATGATTGACAAAAATGCTATTTCACTCCCATAAATTAAGAAACTATAGAACACACACTGTATGTCTGTAGTATTTTGGAATAAAGATGAGCCTTGCAGGTCAGTAAACTATATCTCCAGAGGCAACGGTCTTACCCAGGTACAGTATAATTGACAAGTTGCTGTTGAACACTGAAGGTTGATCCCCTGAAGGTTGAGTAAGAATCCTAAAGGTTTCTTGCTCAAGTTCAGTTCACTCCTATTTTATCACGTTATTCTATACAGACAAATCATCTCAGAACATCCTTGTAATCTGTGTAAATCCCAAACAAAGTTAAATGCGACCAGAAAGAAGAACGATTATTGGAGATGTAACTCATTTAACTTTGCCTGGGACTGTGAGTGAATTTAATCAGTGAGAAGCCCAACCTGTTGATTCTTAAAGGAGAATCACTTCAATTATTGCTGAGATGCTCTATTCTAGAATAACAATATTAAATATGAGATCTCCAATATCCGGTTCCAATAGAGTTTGTACCTCAGTCACATAGCTAAGGAAATTGTATATAATCACAGTGTTCATTCAGGATTTGTCCTCAAGTCTGTCACCAGAGAGTGCTTCATTTACAGCTCCGAACAGCTATCAGCATGAGGAATGTTTATAATGGTTATACTTCTGAATGAACTGTCACATCTTACCTTTGGTAGAGAAAGAAGATTAAAAAACTTGCGGAATCAGAATGTGCATCTTTGGTATTAATGTCAGTTTCAGAAATGGTCTTAATTAAATAACTTTATTTGTTTTAAAGGTGTTAAGACAGGGTCCACAGATTTTTTTCTTATGTCAGTACTTGCTTGCAAAGCAACTGAACCATCTCCTCACTTGTCTCCCATTTGTCAGCCCACTCCTCCGCAGTACCACATCAGAGACATGAAGGTGCCCACTGCCCTGTGGTCAGGAGGGCATGACTGGCTGGCAGATCCCAAAGATGTGGCTTTGCTCCTCACCCAGATCTCCAACCTGGTGTACCACAAAGAAATCTCCCACTGGGAGCACCTGGACTTCATCTGGGGGCTGGATGCCAATCAGCTGATGTACAGTGAGATGGTGAAGCTCATGAACCAGAACGCTTGAGGTGTTCACATTCTCACTGGCCACACTGCCCTGAAGCAGTTTTAGAAGTTTTGCTCAAAATGTCCCTCTATAAAAAAACCCTATTGTTATTAAAAGGTCGTGTTACAGTGATACAAATTATTAACTAAAGGTGCCTCAGCCTGAACTTTGCTGACGCGTGTTTGTTATTGTGTTTTTGAATCCTTGTCTCTTCAGTATCATACTACTGAACCCCTTTTCACTTAAATTGTACCTTGATCATAAAGCTTTATCTCATTACTTTATTTAGTAGCTTGTGCTGTGGAATTCCTAGTCTAGAGGATTTTAGCCGGCATTCCAGATTTTAGAACTGATTATTGTAAAGACTTTATTGGAGGGTTTTTCCTTGCAATGTTTGCTGCTACCCTTTTTACTGGGAGAAAACCACGCAAACTGATTTTTTTTCATATTTCCTAAAATATGTATAAATCTGAATGGTCTCCTTTTACAGAAAACATCAACACAATATAGAATATGAATCTGCTCCACAGTTCAAACTGTATGAATAGAACATCCTTCTAACTTTATAAGTGTATAAATAGGTTGAGGTTATTATTAAAATGATTAAGTTCACTTTTGATTTTTAAATGATTAAAATTCACCTTTTCCTCTTAGGGATTCTGAATACTTGACTGTTTAAATATCAATAGTTTTCATATCCATATCACAAACCACTAATAATTTTATTTGGTGTAACCCCCTCCCCAATACTTTTCCACAGCTGTCTAGGGAGTCCTAACCTTACTTATTAGGCAATTTTATCTCAAAGTTACATTTTAAGAATTTTTTATATTACCCTTTAAAGGTGAGCAATACAATTTTATGTCTCAGTTGCACTCTTAAGGGAATACCACAAATTTTTAATTTGACATAATGCAGTAGAATCACTTGGATGTAGGGAGATCAGGGAGATTGAATGCAAGCATCTCCAATCCCAAACAAATGAAAAACTTGCATTTTAGTCAATGTGATTGTGTCTGAATTTTGTTTTTTTTTAGCACTGCCGAATTTAAATGAGATGAAGCACTTAATGATTCAGTTACATTCAAAAGTGTTGTTCAGGTAAAGTGAATGAGTGGGTTAATTTGCACTTAACAAATGTAAAAATGTTCTCCTTTTTGCCCCCCCCCCCCTCCTGTTTTTTAACAATACCTCTGATCAAAGAATGTATTAAACTTTTTTTGGGGTAAAAAAAGGTGTTTTTGAGCTGTTCTGTCAAACACATGCACTGAGTTGTTCGTTAAAATAAAATTGCCTTCAAAGAATTGGTGTTCAACTTATTTTTTTCCTTAAAAAATCTACATTCGTAGCAACTTGAATAACAGGTTGTGTTCTGTGTACAGTAACACCTGTTCACTCATTTGAATAGGGGGTTGATCTAATCTCTTTAATATTGCCGAGTTGCAAAACATACATATGTTGAGCTTTGTAACTCCAACCCATTAAGTATATGATAATCCTAGCAGCAAGGAAGCACTGGGAGAGTATTCAGAGACAAAAGCATGTGTACGAGTACCTGATTCTTAGGGAATGAGCATAGCATTGTCCTTTTCACAATATAGTCTCAGTTAAACTTTTCAGTTAACCATAGCTTTGTATGCAAATAGATGCATACTACCCTTGTTACGTGCCTCTAAAAATACAAATCAGGGATTCTGATGGTAGAATGCCAGTGTGGCCATGTTCTACTGTGCATTCTCTGAACAGAAGAGTACCGATGTCAACACAGGGACTGAGCACATCTCATCCCATTTTTACACAGAGATGCTCCTCAGTGTGTTTTTTTGTTTTAAAGGAAATTGAGAAAACCTGAGTGTGTAGCTGGATTTGATGAACCATGCCATGAAACAGGAGGTCAGTTAGGAGGTTTGCTGTGTCATGAAGCAGTTTTGCCTCCTCTTTATCATCTATAAATTGGATTAACAGGCAGCTCTGTCTGACTTGATAGATTTGTACTTTATCTAAATTTGACAAAACATGCAAACATTTAAATATTGTTTGCAAAATAAAAAACTGTGAGCTTGCATATAATGAAAAGTTTTAAGACTATTCAGTATCACTGCCAATGAAGCTCTGATTTTATCCAGCTCCTGAGCAAAACTTCTCACCAGAAAACATACAGCTGTAAAATACTAACATAAATAGTAGAGGATTAAATACTGAATTTTACCATAGTTTTTTTATGAAACATATTTATTATTATTGAACACACTCATTTACAGTCAAGGTGGATTACTTCTTTAATTGTATTTGAATAGAACTTACTGTTAGGCTGACTCTGCTTTTTAATTTTTAATTTCAGTTTATTTAACTGTAAAACTGAATAATTTCAAAAGAAAGTCTTTCAGTCATACACAATTACTGCAACTTTCCACCAACATTATAATGAGTGAACGAATGCAAGAATAATGTACCAAGTGAAGCATGTAGCCCTGTGCACACTACTATAAAAAAACAGCAATAACAAACTTATGACAACAATGAGACAAGAGCCACTGAAATTTGTTGATTCTCACAATTCCAACTAGCATTTAGACCTTCTTCAGCATCTGCACAATTTTTTTAAATTTTAACCTCTTTGCAATATCTAATGGGGTATCACCATCCTGAAAGACAAAATAATTAACAATTAGTGTCATCAAGCTGAAAGAAAACTTAATTTGATAAAGGTCTGCTTGTTATTACAAATAACAAATCTTAGAGTGGATTAAAGTCATTTTTCAGTCATTAAACTGATTTACAGTACATTAATTCTACTTCACCACTATTCACTTAATCCTAATGTTGCCTTTTTAAGAAAACATTATGTGCGCATAACACCTATAATATACTCTTTCAGTTTTAAGTAAGATTCATGTATGATGACTGGTGACATGATAGTATAAATCTTTGTTATTCTATTTGAGTTGATTCTGTGAACAACACAGCAGTGTTTCTATTTATGTGCTGTAGTCTTAGTTTATATTTAGTAAAGCTAAGAGATTTCAACCGTGCCTCCTAATTGTTGCAGTCACTTACTGTAAGTACAGTGTTGCTGAGCCATGCATAGACAATGATACAAACAACTGTTACACTTAGCTCACACCTGAAGAAGGCTCCACAGCCGAAACGTTGTGTTTTCTCTCTTCTTTTTTTCAGCATGGAATAAAGCTATTACTTGTTCCTTTGCAGCCTACGCATGCTGACGCAGCTACCCACCTGAACTACTGTTACACTTGTCACGATACACTGATATGTAAACCATAAATTCTTGAAATATAATTAGGCATCTGGGTTGACCATTGCGTTCCATGGCGTCTGGGTTATGTTTACTGAGACTTTACATCTTTGTCTGTTTTTTTGAAAAGCAAAGTGGGGAATACTAAAGTTACTGTATTATAAGCCAACAAGCAGACCCCACGTTAAGCTGTGCGAAACAAAGGATGCATGTCAACTACAAGTGGAAGAGTATTACAATACAGGGAAAAAAATCTCACATTATTCTTTATCGAAGGATCTGCCTGTTTTTCCAAGAGAAGAGGGATTACTCTGGAACTTTTTCCTTGACAAGCATAATGAAGTGCTGTATTTCTTTTCTGCAACAAAGGGTAAAATAACAGGTTATTTTCACTGTCTATAGAACTTTTTTTTCTTACCTAACACACTAGAAGATAAAATATTCAACACTTTGTAAATGCAATTTCTCCAATAGAGTAAAACAGCTTTTGGGTGAATGCCAAATTACAAATTAGCCCAAGTCTGAACCAGCTTTTCTAGACTTAGTGCTGCTTTGCATTGGTTTTAGCTGCACTAAAAAATATTCAGTGTTAAAAGGCTGTCAAGCCTTTTTTTCTTAACCTTCATGTATTGAATTTAATATAAATAATACCTGTAGTATTTAATCACATAGAATTGCACTGATAGTTACCAAGAAGCTAGATAACTAGCTTGGAAATGATTCCATTTTGAGGATGATGAATCAC
The DNA here is from genome assembly GCF_055471065.1 of Atractosteus spatula. Classification (NCBI taxonomy): domain Eukaryota; kingdom Metazoa; phylum Chordata; class Actinopteri; order Semionotiformes; family Lepisosteidae; genus Atractosteus; species Atractosteus spatula. The sequence goes on along the minus strand of NC_142710.1, from coordinate 19,251,762 downwards.
TTCGGGTGGAGCAATTTCAATACCCCGACATGTACATGACTTTTGTAATTACTTTATAAAGCACTGAAGAGTAATTCTGAATTTGCATTTCTTAATGAAGAAGACATCTTCTTACATTATCTGTAGCATTAATGTCGACTGTGGTGCTTAATAGCAGCTGCATTAATGTCACATTCTTCCTCAATTTTTCCTCCTGTTTAAAGAACAAGATTAAGTTTAACAAGAAAGCACAGCTGTTGTTCCATTTCCTATACATGTGCATACTATATACAGTTTGTATACAGACTTGGCACAGGCAGATATCCAGGTTTATAAAAACTCCACACTGCTAGCAACATACTGTATGAACGGTGATGGAGGGATGGCTGATGTTCTGCAGTCCCTGAAAGCCAGAAATGACCAAGACCACCAGTCGATTTGTGCTTCTGACAGGGGTTTATTAAGGACCTACATTCATTCCTGGGATTTCTCTTCAGTTACTGGCCAAGCCATGGCAGAGCCCTGAAACCCAGATTTTCTTTATCAAAAGTCTGTTGTCTGGGTAATACAAGTGGAGACAGCATCTTCCTTCTAACCACTGCCCCTCTAGGACAGAATGGACAGGCTCAAGCCTTTGAGGGAGAATTTTGACTGGACAGGCATTAGGCATGTTTCCTGCACCTGCCGTCAGCTATGACCAGCAGAGCAGGTTTCACAGGGTTCAGTGAGAGCTCCTGTGCTGGACCGCTGCCTGCTATCTTGAGGATATCTGGTATTACTAGAAGCAGGGCAGCACAGTGGACAGTGGACAAATGGGGGAAGGTAGGATAAGTTGAAAATCTCTTGGGACTCTGTTTTGAAGTTCACTTGAGTCTCCTGTTTAAGGCTAGGCTTTCTGTAGACTTCCTACGGCCAAGAACTGTTCTTCTAGCTAGTGTATTTATCATTCTAACTGGAATGGCCTTGTTGGATCTCTAAAAGCATCTATTACCTAGATCAAGGCTTTGAGGTTTAAACCCAGTTACATTTAAGACATTTACTTTAGTTTTATCGATATGTTCAAACTTATTTTTTTATATATTAAAATATATTTTTTTATATAATAAAGGTCTCATTTAAGATTATTAGATTTATTCTCCACAAACTGTGACATGGCAGACAGTGGTTTAATAATTCCACAGTAAAATAACATACCATTATAAGCAATCCAATTAATAAAACAGGCATCAAAATTATAATCATCAGATAATCCAGGAAAGTAAATGTTCTCTTTGCAGCATAATGCAAGGATGTCCTCTTTTTCTGTTGGCAAAGAAATAAGGTTGGTTAGAGCAAAATAATAACCATTCAATCCTAAAAGCACTGCAGTTTTTCATGTTCTGCATACTGTAAATCTATTGCATACTGTTTCATTCAATTAGCAATTCGTTTATTTTTCAAACATCTTCAGAATTCCAGTTCATTGGATCAAGAGAAGAGCAGTTACTGAATTAAAATGGAATATCTTTCTGGAGAAACAATCCTCCTGAGATTTGATAGTATCTCATTACTATACTTTTCATGTATTATGTCCTATACGTAAATTGTACTTTAAAGTATAGAAAAGATTCGTTACCGAACGATGTTTTTATTATGTACCAGTAGCACCACTATACTGCTGATAACATAACAAATGAGGAAACTTCTTCTCCTGTTGAATTAAGGGAAAATTTAGGGATGTCAAGACTGGAATGGGACACTCCTAGCAGACCTCTGGTCTTATAAATAGTGTCAAAGGATCTTTAATGACTAAATAGTCAGGACCTTGGTTTAACACCTCATTTAAAAGATGGAACTTCCTGCAGCACAGTGTCCCCTGTCACCAAACAGTAGCATTGGTTTAGAAATTGTGCTCAAGAGGGAGGACCACCACCTACTGGTCCCCCAGCACCAACCTAGTTTAGCTTACAAGTTACTCATCCCAGCACTGCCCAGGCCCGGCTTTGCTCGGTTTCCAAGATCTGACAAGGTCAGACTACAGGATCTGATCTCACTGCAGTTCTGCATTTCCTGAAAGCTTGGAACTACAAATACTGAGGTTTTTATTTTCCCTTGGGAACTACATGGGAAAACTGCACACTCTACAGTAAGTAAATTAAGTGGGCCCAGGGAAATTGAGCCCTTAGCCATCTTCAAAGTTAAGTTTTGTTTTCCTCTGTTTATGCTATGTTTTAAGTAGGCATTTTTTTGTTTTCACTGAATTTAAAATCGTGAATAATTTTAAAACTGATATTGCAACAAGGAAATTATGTCATTTGTTTTTTGTTAGGCCAAATGTTCTCAGGTGAACTGATTTCTTATTAATGTTATTTTTGAAACTTATACCACATAAATAGCTATTTAAATAAACAGCAAACAAATGAACATTAGAGAAGGATAGCCAGTTCACGCCCCGTCTAGTCATTTGTTCACTCAAACAATAGCAGTTATTTATTAGATTTAATTGAGAAGGCAATGGAATTTACACGTTTCTCCACATCGATCACGTTTAACTCTTACCTTGTTTCGGAGTGACACGTCTGCCTTTTTTTCCAGCAGGTACATCACGATCCTAATGTGACCCTGTCGGCAGGCAGCTATCAGTGGGGTGTCTCCAGAGATGACATCTTGGGCATTTAAATTCTTGGGGTCTTTCTTCAGCAGCCTAACCACCTCCCGTAGGTCATTGTCATATGCAGCTTGACAAATGGGCTACAGAAAGACAATCACATTCAAATGCTAACTAAAATATTCTTTGTTCAAACAATACTCCATGTTTATAGTCAACTTGGGTCCAGTTAATTTTGTGGAACACCGTCTCCCCTAAAGTGTGACTTATATGAATTGTCCTTGCGATATAGTCTGAATAATGGAGTGTTCCTCCAAAAGAGTTTTTACTGATAAACATGGCAGCGAGAGAGATTAGAACTAAAATAAAAAACAGGTTAAGTGACCTATCTTGCCAAATTAAAGGTACCAAGTATGACAGGCCCTACTCGGCCCAATGACATCATTTTCTGCAAAAAGCACATGACACCTGCTATGTTGCACCTACCATCCAAAAAATACACCTCCAACATTGAAAACATAAGACTGTAACACAAATTTATCTGACAACTGAGAATGGAGAGACACAGTTTTGTATGAAAGATCTGAATAGCTCACAAAATATTTTGAAAAATAAGGATTTCTTTTGTCCCCAAGGGCAAGGAAACAAGCGCCGTCAGTCAATCTAAAAATTAATTTCTAACGACCTGATAAATAATAGTTCATTTTCTCTATTAAACGATTCTTTAAGTACATTAACGTTCCAACAGCAGAAAGGCCTCCGTTTCGAATCTTTTCAGTAGCAGTTTCAGTTAACACAGCTGAAGTCTACTGAATGAAACTGGCTGCATTTCCCCATACTTCAGCCATCTGCTAACTTAGGACCAAACATCCCAACAGTTACCTAAGGCAGAACGGGTAACTGAAGCTGCTTTCATGACATCACTCCTGTAACTGAATGGACAGAAAACCTTACCGTTATCGCCAATGACATATTACAATCGACATTGCCTGAAAGTATTTCAAGACATGTTGCTACAAATTCCTGAAACAAAAGGGTACCAGTCACTTCCTTAAACAATGGGCATTTTCGAACGAAGAACATTTTGTAAACTGATCATTTTGAAAGAATACACCATGTATTTTATAACACACATATATTGAGCATGATATATCTTTTACAGTAACTTTCGTGCTGAGAAACATCTGAAAGCAGTCTAAATGGATAAAAAACGAAGCTATTACGTTGCCTGAAAATTGTATAAACAGACAGTTTATTCAACACTACACTTAGACTGACATTTCTAAAACTACAGACCGCTGTACACTGTGGTATAAGCACTGTCGTTAAAAATCAATTTACCAATATACTATTTTTTAAAAACCATCCGCTGTTATACATTAACAGCTAATAGCTTAAATCAACCCATTAATACATTAATAGTTTAAATAATCCCTAAACCATGTAAAAAACAATAAATATGATAATTAAAAAGATTGCAAAGCAATCAAATATTGTACATGTACCCTTTAATACTAACTATCCAGTCTTTTAAACAGAACCCCAAATCACGCTTTCTGTATTTCATGTTTCTGTCTAGGTATAACTTTAAATTTTGGGCCGGCCTGAAAAACAAAAGGTTCAATTTCGTATAACAGATTTTGACATACAGTAGGCCTAATAAATGTCAAATGAAGTGTTTTGAAAGATACTAAGAATGTTACGAAGTTCAAACAGCTAAAATATCTGAGAAACATAATACGTTGTAAAAAAGACAATCACAGCAATCTGCATTTCTGCGCAAACCGTCTGCGATATTAAAAACGTTTTACTCCGTTTTAAAGATACCATTGTAACATTCAGGTAGCTCTTTGGAACAGTACCTCGGAGTATATCAACCCCATCTCCTCTCCAGCCTTCCTGCGTGACTTAATCACACGCGTGTCGCACCTGGTGATTTTCAACCTCTGTCGCACGAAAGTCGGACTTGCAGTGTGATTTTACTTGGCCACTGGAAGGACTTTCTTGAACTTCTCTCGTGTTAAGTCTTTCAAAAACCTGATGCTTCAGCGTGTGTCATCGTAAAAAAAAAGTCCGCCTTGAGAGGGTGTGGTTAAAGGTTTTTTAACGCGCCTAGTCATAAAGGTGACTGAGACATCTTCCTCTTGTCGCATCAGGTATGTTGAAACAAAGGGGATATCAAAGTAGAAAGGGAAGAGAACATGCACTGCTGTTGTCGTTGTTTTCGTCATTAAATGACGAAACTGGAAAACACGGAGAAGTTTTGGGAACCGCTTCGCCACACCTAAGGAATGGGGTGGAGACCGCATAGGTATTTGGGAGGAACGTGACGTCACTAGGTAGTGCAGTTGTATCAACCTGTCCCACATCACAGCATTTGCTCTTACGAAAGTGACAGACCCGTATGGACATCCTGTTGGCGTATTGAGAAAAAAAACTCGAAGCTTGAGGTTTAATTGAATGCATCGGGGAATCAGCTACCGTCTGTAACAGAATGGAGATATTTTACTTTTTAGGCTGTTAATAGTCTGATATTAGCTTCGGAGGATGATCGATTGATACACAATAGCACATTCAAAACAACGATTTGAATTTAGTCGAGGATATTCACCCTGGAGCCGGTGTAAAAATTATAAAGGGATGTCAATAAATTGATATTCTAACGTAATGTCTATCTGTTCTAATTTAATACCACTGGCTAAATAGAAACTACATAAGTTTATTGCTTCGCCTGGATAGACAATAAACTCTTTGTTTTTCATAATAATACGTATTTTAAAAAAATAAACTAATGAACGGGCCATATTTTTGATGCCATGAAATCTAAAGATTTTTTCACAAAGATTCTGTGATGGTGATGAGACGTGAAATAATTATTTTTTTTTACGTGAAAGAATTACTGTAATATGTGACTTGAATGCCACTTATTTTGTAGCCTATATTCAGGCAATAAGGTTGCTAGGAAACAAGGACAAAGCACACGAATCGAGCGCCCTCTAGTGAAAACCTACAACACTTGAATTCTTCCGCATTCTGTGTACTGAGGCGGGTTAATTTATAAAACACGAAATCAGTACCAAAGAAGTAACATAAGCGTCCATGCAGTAAGTACTCAGTATTACCGCTGTGGAAAAGACTAAATAAATTATAGTATAAAAAATATCTGTAAGACTATGGTTTACCCAACTAGAAGACCTAATTCTGTCCCTTTGTGATCCATCTCTTATGCTGCTGTAAAATGCAATTCCTTTCTGATCATATCAACAACAGTTCAGTCATTAGTTGTTGTCTTACAGGGTCGTAATACTTGGGATTAGAACAATCCTGACCAGATGCTCTGACTGGGCAAAAAGGTTGAAATCGCTTTTTATAATGGAGAAAAAAACTCTACATATAAAGCAAGGTTGAATTAAGGACACATTTTCAATCTACGTGTACACATATTTTTGAAGATCATAAAACATAAAACGTTAACATAAAACATAAAACGATCAGTCCCATAAATCTGTTGGTACTGTAGAGAATTAAGCATATCTGCTTTATCTGTGGAGACTGCTGTGGTACAGCAGTATTTTATTAGTTTTGTATACTATGATGAATAGAAAGCATAAACTGTTTAGCAACTGTTGCATGTACTCTGATTTGCATGGAAGCAAACAGTATTTCAACTCGTGTACGTGAGACCAGACATCTTCAGCGCCTGCGCTCTTAGCATAAATAATTGAAATACTTCCTCTTAAAGGCGGCTCTGATGGTTTCTAGTTTTTAATTTTGAATGTTCATGTTCTACAAAATATGCCTCCAATGCATAAATAGTACCGCTGTGTTTCTCCTTTTTTCTTTTCGTGCTGTCAGTAGACGGTGTTTCAGTTGCAGCATTGCATCATGTATGCTCAGGACACAGATTTAAAACTGGGTGTACTCAGCAGTGTGACAGTGCTCGTAATACTGTCAGGTTATTGATTTGAAAAATTCAAGGAATGAAGCGCTTCGGATTGCAACTAACATGTTCTGCTAACGCTGTGTTTGAGTAACCAGCCCCCTTTTTTTTACTTATTTTTCCGTGTTCTCTCTCCCACTAAAAAAAGACATCTTTGTATCGAAAACACTGCGGAGGGGATTACATTAGGAGGCTTGTGTAACAATGTCCCCTTCCTTATAGGATACTTAGCTTGCGAGAGCGCTTTCAGCCATTTTAGCACCGGTAAAGTTTCAGTGCCTGGTTCTGTTTTCATTTGGAACAATGCTTTTTAACACACAAAAGCCAAAAACAAGAGCTTCGGAAATCCATACAGCAACTGCTATTGGCTTTTATTGACACGAGTCGCTCTTTTTACAGTGAATTCTAGCATGCTCTACATGTGACGATAGGGGATGCGGGAGAGTGGACGAACAGACGCAGGTAAATAACTGGTAAGCGTTTTAATGGATTTTTATGACGAAACATATATATATTTTTAAAAATCATAGTGTAGCTTTTGATTCCATGTCAAAGTTGTATCAGTGCGGTTGTTTTTCTGATTAAAAACATGTATAATCTTTTGCGGGAGTCATGTTTATATACAAATAATACGAGGAGACTTGAAGAATAGTACTTTGTTCCCATTTTCTGTGGAAAGATTTAGGACGATCTACCAATCATAACCCTGAGACCACTGAAATGTATCAACGCCTGTATTTTAGTATATGTTTTATGGTGGTTCTATTAATTTGCATTTAGTTCTCATCATTGCACACACAGACACTATGCTCTACGAAACGTTTTCAATGAACATACTTTAATTTAGGTCCCTTTCTGTTGATCATGAGTTGCGCACATTCTGAAATATTGCTGGGAAGTGCATTAACTAACAGAAATGTAAATCCAGTCAAAATATCCTGATATCTTAACTGAGGTACAGGCGACGGATGTGCCCCTGTCCAGGTGCTATTCATGACCGCAGCGTATTCTAAATGAGTCCGCGGCAGCTGTGCTGTTCTGTGTCAGGCAGGGGGAAGTGAAACTTTTACGCACCAAAATTCAAATGTTTTCCTGCCCGAGAATCATGCTTAACTACATCTGCGTATGTATATCTGTGTATGTGTAGAGATGTGCATATTTTTTCCCGCATTTCACTGTGTTTCGGACAATTACGAGTTTCGACACGTTCTTCCCATGTTTAATTTATTGATCGAATTTTTGTACATAGATTAACTAGTTATATTTTAATCGCAATTGCTTGTTACGTGTAATTTTTTATTCCTAGTCATCAGTGACTTTACGGTGTAGGCGAATGTGTTTTTTTTTAAATTAGTAAATGATCTACAGTAACTGAACATAATAATTTAGGCACATGCCTTAATGGTAGCTGTAATAAATATACAGTAATATCCTGTTTTTAGCGGACTGCTAAATTAAATGTTTATAGAGATTCAGCTTGTTCTGTGTGAGCCGATCATTCTATATTATATAAATTAGGATAACAAGGGTCTAATAGAATCTTACTTTAATAGGATGTGCTTTGCGGACAAATGCAGAACAGCTTGACACAAATGTTCCTTTAATTAGCTGATGGAGCCTTTTCTGAAATGGAGTATTAATTCATGTCTTATCCCAGGTCTTTATTCCCCCTTTCTTGTCGTCTTTCGTCTTTCTTAATGATTGGTATGGATCGACCCCTAAGGCAAAATGTCTAGTGTTACTATTTTGGCAATTCTTTTTACTCATGTGTTTTCCACATTAGAGTCTCAGCTATCTACTGGTTAAGTCTGAAAGTATAATTGTCCCCTGAGCCAGTCTAATGGAGGTGTCTGCAGTCATATTTGCATTAATGATTAAGTTGACCTTATAAAAGAGGAGTGATAGTGCAGCACAAGGAGAAACTATTGAACATCCTGTACAATCATCTTGGTGACAGGAATTTAATCATATCTAGGAAACTGGGCCATTTTTTATCTGAAACCTGGAAACAGTGTGTTATAGAGGTGTCTATAGAGGAAGGAGAGGTGCAGAAATTGAACTGAAAACAGGAGGTAATAAAGAACTTCTCACACTTACCTGTAGCACAAGAGGAAAATTTGAAGACTTAGCAGTAGAAACATTGTTTTAGTATTAATCCAAGCCACTATAAAATGTGTCTGCATTTAAAAATAGCTAAATGTGGGACAATAACAGAGAATAAAGGACTGTGGAAGTTTGTAACAGGTTACCCAGCCACAATGTTGAAGCTAGTACTCTGACTTCCATCAAGAAATGACTGGATTAGATTCTTGGATCAATTAGCTACTACTGAGAATAGCTACTTTAGATGGGCTGAAAGTCCATCCTTGTTAACTTTCTTATTTTCTTTGTTGAAGGAAAAGTGGCTTGGGCTTTTTATACATACATTGACTTTTTCACTGTATTTTTACAATAACACTGTCTTTTTCTCACACATTCCTTAACATTTATTGCTTCAGTGCGGAAAAAAAACACATTTAATTAGAACTCAGAGAAAATAATGGCTTTATTAGAAGGCAATTTGCAGAGTTACAGTGGACTAATGGTAGGTTAAGGATGGTACGTGCAGGACAGTGGCGTATATCAAAGAAACAGACGGAACATCATCAATAAAACATTGCCATAATTATATGCGGTGCTGCCTGATATTCACGTGATTTTGGTTTCCTGTAAACTATGCTTTAAATTTGTCACTAAAATCCTCTTCATTCAGGCTATTCACCAGATATTTTTGTGGTACAAAACATATTTGCAAGCATTAATGTGTACATCCCTAACCATAAAGGCCATGGCGATTTTTCTTAACACAATGGGCCTTGAGCAGAACTGGCTTGAAAGAAACGGTAATGCTCTTTTTGAAAGCAACAGTGAGTAACAAATTGCAATGTCAAATATCCGGAACAGCTGTCCCACACAGCTCTCGGATCGAGAGCTAACATGAATAAGGGTGCTGTGACAAATCGATAGCGAACCTGATAGCTTGCTTTTCAAAACTGGCTGCTGTAGAAGAGGAGATGAGGTGTGAAGAAAAAGCTCCGTCGCTCTTCGAGTTTGGAGTTCTAGGTGGCAAGCCTCTCAACTGAAACATTGAGAAAAAAATCATTTGAATAATTCGGGCTTGCCTCTTGCACATAGTCCTAGCTCGAATCGAAACTTCAATCAGTTGTCAATCACAAATTACTACCCAAATCCTGGACTTTTTAAAACGTTTTTGATCTCCAAAGGCTTTTTCATTCTATAGAAAGGAGACCTGCCTTCAAGTTTAGCGTTTAAAGTTTGTGATTTACAGGTGAGTCCAAGCTTGATTTAAGTTGAGTAATAGTGCGAAATGCAGTCAGTAACAACTTGAGTCTGCTCTTGACCTAGGGTGTCATGTTTTGTTTACTGTTTTATTCCATAGGTTGTATATGGAGTGTATTCAGTGCCTCAAGTACATGTAATGCATGTGTATTTGTTTGTTATCATACTGATGATCCTGATTTGTGAGGTGACTGAATTCTGGTGAATAATCCTGCCAGACAATCTCTTGGTTTTGCCACACAAGAAACCTATAAACAGCAACATCCATAGTAAAATCCCTAAAACAAAAACCACAGATTTCAGCTCTTATCATTGTACTAGCACACAAGCCTTTCTTTGTGTCCATGTGTGCAGCATAGCTTTGCTCTTGCCCAGTAGTTCTGCCCTGAAGTTTGGAAACAGAGAGGAAGTAGCTGTACCGGAGAAGTGTGTGGCTTCTGGCAGAAGGCTTCAGCTGGCAAACCCACACTGCTTTTTATGCCCAGCGAAATGACAAACCAAGGAAGGCTGTGATGATTGCTTTGATTGGATAAGTCGGGCATGCTACTAAAAAACTGGCTAAAGACAACCACTCTCATGGCATTTTAAAGATTGTCATTTATAAATTACATTTTTTTAATGAGAGTTCCAATCTTTTTCTGTTTAGATTGTAACTCCTTCTTATGTTTAGCGTAAAAGGAAGCAGAGTGTCTTTGTTTTAGTCTCGCATGCCGGGCTTGTTACTCTCCTGCAGTGACAGATAGTTCAGAGTAACAGATGGTGTCAGAATTGCCCCGTCTCTCCCCTGCTAGCGTGCCATGGGCGTGGTGATTGAATTGCACTGTGAAGGGTGGCCTTTCCCCCCCGTCCTCCAGTTTCGCTAAAAAAGACTTGTGCTGTGTTTCAGATGAGGAAGGAACCCTTACCCCATTCTTTCAGACGCTTTTTGTAATTTAACACTGGATACATGAACAGCTCCGTGATCCTTTAGAGGTAAAGAAACATTTTTTTAAAGATTTTTTTAAAATGTTTTAGCACACATCTTGGACATAGTTTTGTTTTTAAATGACATAGCACCCTAAGGTTGTAATTCTGAAATCTTTAATCATAGAGCTGAAAACAACACAAATGTAGAGTCTAACAAATAAAACTCATACTATATTTAATCAGCTAGATTTTCATGGCACACATATGAGTTCCTTTTTTAATAAACAGACTGTGGCCTATGATGATGTGCAGTGCATTTCTCCGATGACTTTCTAACAAGCCTGGGTAAAACATACCCGTGTCTTATACTCTGATACACTCTGTATTGAGAAATGAACCCAGTGTGGTTCCAGAGCTGGTCCAACGCTCCAGAGCTGGCCACAGTCTAACAAATGCTGCTAAATATACTGCTCTAATGTGGCACAAAGGGTGGAGAGTTTGTCTTATACTGTATCTTATCTTACGTTTCTTGGTATTATACCTACATTATTGTTTGCTCTTTGTTGCTATGGTGACATTACCTGACTCCTGCCAGTGATAGTGCAATTTGTGTTGAATATGTACTGTGAAGTCATTCACACGTAATATTAAGGAACTGCAATGAAATTTTGCTTTTAAAGTGTCAGAACCATTTGAACCTGTCTCTTCCGACTCAATGATGTACTTTAAAAACAACCGATGCATCAGTAGAGCTTCCATCTAAACAAATAAATAAAAGAAACACATTAGTCATCAGATTTTACTCCATAGTTACAGGCTACCATAGCAACTACAGTAGAATTTCTGTTTGGCTCTATAGTTACAAATTAAATGCTGAAGCAAGGTCTTTTCTCATTTCTGTACAGTGTATTTAAAACTTGTGTATCATAAGTTTTATTTTTAAATGTAATAAATAATAACATTAATTCTTTTTATAGTCTATTTTTAAGTCCTTTAATGGTTGCAGTTCAAGGATCAGAGTTTTCTTTTTTGACATGTACAGTAAGTCTTAAACTAGCTGTTCCTAATAGGTAACACTCTTTAGTAAACCGCGATTGCAACTCCTTTTACTGCGACTGACCGTGTAGTGTCATTAGTTTAAATTGATTTGTCTTCATTCTCTTCAGCATTGCAAGGCCTCTGGAAATGACAGATGGATGCATTAAGAAGAACAGATCCTCCCAATCTGCAGCCCACTGGCAACATGGACCAGACGTTTAGCTTCAGCACACTGGTGTGCATTCCTCGTTAGCATTTTTGGCATAGAACAAAGTAAAATTAACAAAGTGTCTGCTTGTGAGTCAGAATAATTAGCACTCGCTGCAAAGCAGGTCTGCAACGTAGGTTTTATCCATGCTGTGGAGGGTGCTTGGTAGCAGTTACATTTGTACAGCTCTTGAGAGGGCTTTTTTTTCTTGACCGCATATAAAAGAGTGTGTGATGTTCCTACCATCAGTCAAGTGTCCAAACTGCAGGAAAATTCCTACTAGTAAAGCTAAGAGGAATCGAGATTCCTCATTTTTAAAAGATTTTTCAAGGCGAACAAATCCTTTTTAATGCATTTATGTATACAGCTGACTTTTGTTATATTTAAGCCTTAATCTGTTTACTTCCTATAGCACTTAACACATGTTTTCATTGCAAGTTTCCCACATGAGCCCATCGACAGGCGATTCATGATTTGTCACATTTTCTTCATACATTACTATGGGTTGTGTAGACAGCGACAAGTTCAGTGTTCCCTTGTCTCTCAGTGGCCAGCCCCCACTGTAAAGGCTGGGTAGGATCGTGTTCCGGGGACGTCATCTGATAGCCAGATGTTGTCACTGGCTGCGATTTCCTTGCAGAAGAAGCTGGCAGCAGAGCCAGACCACACTGATGTCAGCCTGCCTGCCGTGGAGCGCGTTCGAGCTCTGAGCAAGATGGGCTGCAACATTGAGATCAATGAAGACATCACCCCCAGGCGCTACTTCCGCTCCGGGGTGGAGATGGAGCGCATGGCAGCTGTGTACCATGAGGAGGGCAACCTGGAGAACGCCTTTGTCCTCTACAACAAATTCATCACGTAAGGAGCTGCTGTGTCTGCCGGCCTTTTTGCTTCTGCAGGCAGTACTCTGTCTTATTTTTCATTTTCGCCAGTGATTTGTCATTGTCAGCAACCGAAGTTGTTTTTTTTTCTGTGTGTAAAACACGCACTAGCTCCCATTGCCACTGCTCCTGAGATTCAACTGGTGTTGGAATTGGTGATTGTGAGGTCGTCAAAAGAAAGCTGTTTTTAACCGAAGCCCACAGAAAGTCTTAGTTTTCTAAATTGTTTTCAAATGAATGCGTGGATTAGATCAAAAAGTATAGCCACCGGCCAAAGTACCCAATACATGATGGAGATTTAGGATTAGGATTAGGATTTCCAGAGGCAAGCAGTCCTGACCAGACAAACGTCTGGGGTTTGCATACTTTTAGTCTTAGGTCGCTTATGGTTTCGAGTCAATTGGAGCCTAAGACATACAGTATATTCCCATTAGATCAGTGTAAAATTTATTTTAACAAATAATTCAAATCAACACAGATGTTAGGTAAGGAATTACATACTGGTATTAAGATGCTAAATAGAGAGTGGCTCTCATGTACATTTTAGTTACATAAAACTTTTCATTTTTCAGTCTATTTGTAGAGAAACTTCCCAGCCATCGAGACTACCAGCAGTGTACTGTTCCTGAGAAACAGGTCATTATGAAGGTAAGCCAACACATGGACATGCCACCACAATTCCTTGGTATAGGTTATTATCCAGAAGCATTTGCAGTACTCTTCCAGCTTGTTCTAGCCTTATTGTCCTTGCATTACCTCCATTATCGTACTTGCATGATTGTTTTTCCTGTACATAGTGTAAACTTTGTATATACTGGATTGCAAGTTGCGATTTCAAGGTGTAATATTATTATTATTATTATTATTATTATTATTTTTATTATTATTAATACTTAACTGAAATAAGAAAGGAGATATTTTTATAGTGTTAATCAGGAATATTATGTGGTACAACATTTGAATACACTAGCAATCGTGCTCTGTGTATGGTTTTGACTACATTCTACCCCACACACCTTTTGCTGAAAAAACATTAATAATTGCAGCTACTTTATAATTCTGAGTCAGACTTAATGTCAGTTGAGAGACTGCAGCAGAATGAACGCAAGAGTAACAGCATGACAAAAGATATTTTGAGCTTAAAAACAACAGGTCTGCACACTTAATGTTTAGTAAAAGATATGCAAATCAATGTTCATGCTTGCGTATAAGCCCAGCTCAAGAAAAGTGAGATATTGCATACATTTCCCCCTCAAACTACAGAAGAGCTCCAGGCTCATTGGAAATGTGTGCATGCCCTGTGCGAGATGACTCATGCTCCCACTTTGTTGGCAAAGGATGGTTTACACTGGCACTTTTCTTGGGATTTCTTTAGGTTTCAAAAAAATCGTAATGGCTTTTTAGATTTTTGATCATGAACAGAACAAACAAGTGTTCGTGTGTTTCCTTGAAGTTGTTCATACTGAGGCAGTTTAGTCTGGTTCTCTTTTAAAACCCTTTGAAAGGCTTCTCAGTCTATTTTGAGTGTTTGACAATTAAGAAATTCAGATTATTTTAAAAGTTTTTTTTCCATTCAAAAGACTTATCAAGGCAATCTTAGAAACACCAAAGCTGAAGTGTTTATCAGTAAATTACACTAATAACTGTTCATATTTTTTAAAGCAATCTTCATTTTTGGTCAATGCTCATTTCTTTTTACAGTACATCACAAATAAGCGGATAATCCTCTGTACTGCCTGTACAGCCTAATGACATGATGACATTGTTGTAGTAAGAATGGACCTTACAGATTAACCACACTTGGATTGCATCTTTTATATTTTCAGAAATTACAAGAAGCTTTTCCAAGAACAGAAAAATTGAAAAAGCTCCTTCAAGAGAAGTATAATAAAGAATACATGCAGCATGTGAAGAATCAAGTAAGTATTTCATGAGCCATTAAATGTTGTTGTGAAAGTAGTGTGTTTTGTAGCTGTTTGCAGCAATATTCCCATTGTCAGTGATCGAGCTGAAACAATATAATTTACTAAATACAGAAATCATCATTATAAATTAATTTTTAATTGAATTGTTTGACACAGAAAATCCCCTTTATGTAATTTTAAGAATGAATCTTGACCTCTGTATTTATCTGAGTTACTGTAGATTTCGTAGTTCAAAGGAGTTCCAATATTATTAAAAATATGAAGTACATTTTACTGCCCTCATTTCTTTCTCTGATTAGGCAAATTAGTTTTGAAATTAAAGATCTTGACCCATTTTAGTATCTGAACCTACTTTAAAAATGATAAAGGTTTATATTTTCTTGTGCAGGGCAATTAAAATAGAACATTACCGACCCGAAAACACGATGTTAATTGAAAATTAAAATTAAGTTTGTTAGTGAGAGACATTTCACCTCTTCAATCAGTGCTCACTCTCATGTAGGCGTTGTGAGACTTCCATTGTAAAAAATGGTAGATGGTTCTGATAAACTGTCTTTCAGAGGAAAGCATGCATAGTCCTCC